>NC_060149.1:10286553-10626553 GCF_021461385.2 Schistocerca piceifrons
TTTGTCGCATTCAGATAATGAGTGTATACGACCTGTTGCCGCTCGCGGCATGGCTTCCTTTTGTGCGCTCTACCACCGCATACAATAAAAAGAAGAGAGGAATTGTCTCATTAGCGAAACAATGGCAAGTAACTGCTATTTGTTGTTACTTACACTGTTGCTTTCGTTGACAATGATAAACAGGAACTAAATAATAGATCGCGTATGAAAGAGGATGTTCTGAACGAGAGTTAAGCAAAAATTTTTCTCCGTTTGAAAATCTTTGCAGATGCCTCTTTAGTACATTGTATTCTGCACAGAAATTAGAGTCATCTTAGATTTAAAAATCCAGTCAGTTGTCATGCTTAATTTCTGACTGTCACTATTCAGCATAAGAATAATACAAATATAAACATGACATGGTATGTATGTTCTTCCACATTTGCTGCTGTCTCACACTAGTTTTGTAGTTTATTAGGGAGACAGCATTTAAATGAGATAGCAGCAAACACAAAAGAATACATGCCATAATGTTTACATTCTTCTACCTTTTTTTTAAATTTGTTTACTGATGCAGAGGTTTTGGCGCCAGTATTTATCTTTATGCCTGCACAGCATGCTTGTGTAGCACTACACATATTCGACGGCAGAAGTTAGTTGTGGCGGCACCTACCAACATTTTTCAGAACTTCTGCTTATGTTGCACTCGCTTACAAAAACCAGGCAAAAAGTGTGGCTTAGATTTGAGGAAATACGGTAATTGTTAACCAAAATAATGTCTTTACGTAATGTGAATATATATTGTATACTTTTTCTATCTATCATATAAATATCTAAAAGGTAATAACTTTATATTTTAACATTTTGTAATATCAGTCCTACACATATTTTTAAAGAGACATCACACAAAGTGGCAATCAGCCAGCAGCAAGCATTCAAAGATAGCAGTTACTGTGGTTGTGTGTTCAGTTGGCACAATGTAAGTGCATAGGTATGTGTGGCTGTGCCTGCAAGCTTGTGTGTGTGTGTGTGTGTGTGTGCGTGTGTGTGCGCGTGTGTGCAAACGCACGCGTGTATGTTTGTTTGTACTCTAGCTCAGTGCTTTTCAATCTGTGGGTCGCGAGCCCAGGACTTTGCAAAGTCTTGCTCGGTGGCCACAGTTGCGGGAGGAAGCAGTAGCAGCATAGCCGATAACATATGCTTCATGATAATCATCTGCTATGGTAGAAATGTCACACAGGAGTGACAAGGTTTTGTGGAAGAACATTGTAAAGACTCTCACACTCAGATTTGGTACTTATTTGTAGTAATGACTATGAAATTAATTTAAACCTGTTGAACAATTCAAATAGACAAAGACTTGCAGTGGTAAGATGTGACACAATGTCCTTGAAACTTATCTAACACCTAAAAAACCTGACTAGTGTGGCAAGTGTCAATAAGCCCTGTTCAGACCGTATCCATGATTTCACCTTTGAAAGGTTTGTGGGGAGAGGAGAAAGACCACATTAATTTCTGGGTGGAAATGGCTTTCTCAGGGCAGTATCTTGTGCAGCACTGACAATTTAGTTTTCACGCTGATCATCTGCGCTGGTAAAAATATCACACAGAACTACAACAGTTCATGAAAGTGCATTTAAAAGATGCTCATGTCGAAATGTGATACAAAATGGCTGCAACAACACACACACAGTTCATCTGCAGGACTTTGCTCCACAGTTACTTGAATGAATTTCAGTAACCGTGGTTTGAATCAAACAATAGATCACTAGGATTGGCACCAATTAAGTAAGGCATCAACTACAGCAGTTTCTCCCAAGTGGATTTAGGACTCTTGAGCTCACCTCAGATTATAATTGACACACTGTGTGTTGACATTTCTATTTTTAGAATGAGATTTTCACTCTGCAGAGGAGTGTGCACTGATATGAAACTTCCTGGCAGATTAAAACTGTGTGCCCGACCGAGACTCGAACTCAGGACCTTTGCCTTTCGCGGGCAAGTGCTCTACCATCTGAGCTACCGAAGCACGACTCACGGATGGTACTCACAGCTTTACTTCTGCCAGATACTGAGTATCTCATTTCTATTACTGTAACTATTGTAATTTTCATTTGTGTGCCGCTTTTCATCACGCGGACCTGACCAATCGTTCACGTGATTTCTATCAATTCCATACCAGCGTGGACCATAATCTGTATTATATCTTCGGTCTTCACATCTCTGTGGTGCCGAATTCCTCCGATTTCCATAATTTCAGTTTCCATTATTTGGCCTTGTCGCATAAGGATGCCAACTGTGTGGGTTTTGTCCACTGCCATTAAAATGATATCGGTTTACGTTGTTTTGATTGGTTCCGGAATGATCATTCCGATTACTTGTGCTCGGCTCTTCTTCGTATATTAGATCAATTGAGTCAAGCACGGAAAGAAAGTATTCAAGGTCGTTCTCCGGTATGGTTACCAATTTCTCGCGTAAGTTCGCGAGTAGTCTGTTTTTCAGAATTTTGAGAACATCTACGTGCGGTATTGGATTGTTCCAATAGCGCGTCTTATTCAAATACTTTTCGAAATACTTTCTCAACCCGCCATTTTTGAGGTTGAACGGTTGTGGGGTGAATACTTCACGTCGCAGTCTTTCTTGGACCCCAGCAGACCAATATTTCTCCAAGAAAGCTCGTTCAAATTGTTCGTAGGTGACGCACTGTTCAGCCATGTCTGTGGACCACAAAAGTGCGTCGCCTTGTGTGAAGCCTACTACATATCTAATCTTCTGTGCCTCAGTCCAGTTCCTTGGTAAGACATTTTTAAATGCTCTTACGAATACGACTGGATGAGTTTTTCTGGATTCTGTGGAGAAAACTGGAAACTGTCTATGTTTCAAAAGGCTCTCATCGTCTAGAATCATAGAGATGCAAGGCGACACGCCTACTGCCTGTTGCAGCACCGCGTTTGGCGAATATCCATTGTTTGCCTGCGCCGGTGCGTGCACATACGCCGGACTGGGCGCGTGATGTTCTGCGTTATTGACATCGTAATCTGGCACGGGTGAATAAGTGTCAGGCTGCCTGTTGCTTGACGTAGGCAAATCATTTGAAACATTTAGTATACCTGCAATTTCCTTACGTATTCTGTCCTCGGCTACTTTGATTTCATTACCTAATTTTTCAAAAAGTTTTGTTTCCCGGTCAGTTATTGATTCATTTACATTAACGGTTTCTACAGTTTCATTTATTTTGATAATGTCCGCCTTGATACGTTCAGTCTCCTGTTTCAGAAGACCGACTTCTTCGTTAACTTTATTAACTTGGTCAGGTATTTCTTCACATGCGGACTGTACTCTAGTTGAATTTAATTGAATAGCCTGTACGTTTTCATGTATTTCTTTTTGTACCGTTTGTGTTTGATTGTGTGTTTCTACGATTTCTGACAGTTCCTGTTCCTGTTTGTTTGTAGATCTGACAGTTTATTTTCTAAATCATTTGCCAATACATTGTATACACTATTGACTGTTTTGATGACTTTGTCTTCGATCTTTTGATCGATTTCATTGGTGAGTTTATTTAAGCGTTGATCAAAATGTTTGTGCATATTTTCAAATTGCGTGTTTACACTTGAAAACTGCTGTTGGAACCCAATTTCCATGTTTGTGTTTGTTGTGTTGTGACTGATCTTTAAATCAGATAATTGCTCGCTCACGTTTGACATCAGACTATATAATGCCTCAGGCGTAACTGACAAAGCTTGTGTGTTTGTATTTATGCCATTATTTGTAGCCATTGTTTCTCTACCACGATCTGATTGAATCGAAACCGGGCTAGGTTCACTGATTTCACGCGAAATATTTTCATCTGATCTGGTAATCGATGCTTCATCGACTGTGTACAAGGTTTCATTTGTGAGTGGTTCGTTATTGTTAATCCCTGTCGAGTGCAATTGAACTGTATTTACTTCTACATTATGTTGTGCTGAAAAACTAATTGCGTCACTATTGTCAGAATCGGTGACGCATCCATGAACATTTGTCAAATTAAAGTTTTCCGATTCCATTGTGGAGATATTATTTTTATCTGTACTTTACTGTTAATCTAAATCTTTAAATTCTCTCGCAGTTGAATTAATAAAAATATCTCGCGATTGTTATTTGTTGCGCGTTGGAAATTTACAAGATGGTTCACTACGTCTTCTAATTCTGCGATTGTTGAACATAAAAAAGTAATTATCAAAGTGTAATTGTGTGTTGCCACAAACACTACCAGTATTTTAATATGGAAAGGAAAAGGTTCTGCTTTAAGTGGAGCTAAGCCAAGGTGCAGCCGCTGCATGCGTTTGCGCTTTCCTACCTTAATTCCGGCTGAGCTGCGTCACTCACGATTACGTTAGTTTTGTAAATCCTTGTCCTTGTTCCTTCTGGTTATTGTGCCATCCGTTTATACAGTTAACATTGTTTCACCTTATTTGTCATTTTCCATGTGCGTCATGTAACAGAGAAAAGGGTAATTAGTACAAGTACGTTTGTAGCACAACAATCAAGTACTTACTCTTTGTTCCACCAGCACTGTCCCTGTCAGCAGTCGCCAGTGTGGCGAAATAAATAAAAAACATTTGAATTTATTGGTTTTTTTAAAAGAGGAAAAATTATGGATATGGAACCGTAACTTTAGAATTTTTGAAAGGCTTTTTTACGGATTGTATTGACCGGCTTGAATGCGGACAAATACAGTGCTGCATGAAATATGCCTGTAATATAATTTACCATTCCGATTAATTGCATTTTGAATTCTACGTCATTGTTGATTTAATCAGAGTTCTCAGCTTAGACGTAGAATTAGTCCTTCTGCCACAATATTAATTCATCAGTCGCCATCAATGTTCTTCTCTTTGTTGACCATGTGTACCATCATGAGTCGGCATCGGTTCACTTCACGAAGACGGTGGAAACCAAGGAATACAATGCTACGTCACTTTAAATAATTTTCATAACACTTTGATACTTTTCACTATTTTTTATTCACAACACAATAAGACTTGCTGTGCTCGTCGCACAAACCATAATTACTAACAATATGGCTGCCTTTCTGCACACACCAAAAATTACGTCCATCCTCCATGAGGCAACAATCGAAAGTGTCTCTTAGCTCCTTCTAGGAGTATGAAACAAAAGAGAATCCAATGTGAACATTACAAAGATTATAATCTACATGCCTCTCAATTTAATCTTTGGCGCAGCTTTTAAGGTAGTGTATGTCTCTGCGTCGGAATGTGTCATTACAGCAGGTGCTTCTATATGTTGCTCTAGACAACACTTTTTTGTATCCAAGCTTTTTACACAGTGATAACTTTTGACATGTATGACAACTCCTCCTCTCACTTTATTGTGTCTACTCATGTGTGCAGCTAGTTTATAACCACTGTTATTTACCTTTTCCATATCAGACACAATGTGATGCTCACGCAGACATAGTATATCTATTACATTATCAGATTCAATGTCATCTCAACAAACCAGGAGCTCATCTACTTTATTCTTCAATCCCGGAATATTTTCATGCAAAATGGTAACATTATTTTTTACTTTACTTTTGTGAGAATCTACTTTTTTCTTTAATCCACCAATATTTTGGTTAAATATGGTAACGTTATTATTTACTTTCCCGTTGTGAAAATTTTGTGAGTTTTGGACCTCTTTAGCACCCACCTGCCTTAACTTCTCATTGGACACTGATATTAGTCTAAGAAATAGGTGCATAAATGAGTACTAGTGTCCCCCCTTATGAATTTTGCTAACAACCCTGCAAGTTTATCCTTCCCTTTCCTACTGAGTTGTAGGCCATTCCTTGTGAAATCCCCCGTATCAATAGCCTCAACTGGAACCAATCCAATGTCTGACAGAGTGGCCATTCTACCCAACTGATCCAACTCCATATTTACCCTCCTGACAAGAGCTCCAAATGACTGCATCTTGGCAGAAATAGAAAAAAAGGAGAGGACCTGATAATCAAATTGACCTAAAAATGTAATGTCTCAGTGGGTGGGATGAAGGAAGTAGAAACTGAAAACAAACACTGTACTCACACTGTCACTGTTGGGCAGCCACACAGTATGAATGCTAACAACGGCTAAGTGGAGGGCCACACTGGAGATCTGGAGGCATGGTGTGGTGCAGGTACCAACAGTGTACAAGCAAATAAAGTAGCATTATTAGCGAAAATATAGAAAAACTGGACTGACTGGCCTGTGCACTTGCAATACTTTATTTAAAATCATAATTGAATATGAATGAATCCTACAATTGAATATGTTATTAGCCTACATAACTGTCAAATATTAACGCCATGTGACATTTTTTGCAACAAGACAATGTTAGATAGGAAAAATAAATGAGCAAAAGATAAAAACAGAGCAACAATGATAAAAATTAATGATAACATAGACCGTGCTTAGTAAATCATCACATATATGGTACATTATGTGTTCGTCTAACAAGGGGCACTCAGCCTGAGCATGTCAATTTGTCATTTTGCTCATAGCAGTGCCATACGTGCATTTTAGATTTTTATGATGGTTTTTATATTTTTATATTTTGATATATTTAATTTTACATCACTTGAACCTATAATGTATCCTACATATCAGGTGACGTAGTTGGTATAGTTATCTTACTTTTTTTTTTATCATGGCTTGTAGTGTCTGATCCCTTGTTCACTCATTTGGCCTACGTGACATTGCCTTGTTGCCTATTACAGCACATATTTTTACAAATCTGTGAGGTTCAGGCTTATTTTTCTACCATTTGTTTAGTTGTTTCACCTCCTAGTCGTCATTCCATATTGTTATCGCTTTGTATATGTAGGGCACTAAGCTGATCATTTTCATTTATTACACTCCTTACATTAATACACTAACATTTTACATTTGTGATGGTTTTTAACGTATTTTTATGTCACTTGAGCCCATAATGTATCATATATGTGATGATTTACTTACCGTAGCTTGGTGTATGTTACCATTAATTTTTATCATTATTGTTCTGCCTTTTATCCTTTGTTCATTCATTTTTCTATGTTCCATTGCTCTGTTGCCTAAAAACATCACAAGGTATTACATATTTGAGAGTTAATTAGCCTAATGGCATACCACAGCTCATTCATATTCTATTACATTTTTAAATGGAGTATTGCAAGTGCACGGACCAGTCAGTCCAGATATTTTCTATATCTATGATGATAATGTCAGTCCGATTGCTCATACGCTACTGGCGCCTGTGCTGCACCATGTCTCCAGACCTCTGGCATGGCCCTCCAGTCAGTTGTTGTTGGTATACATACTGTGCAGCTGTATTATCTGCAATATGAAACACTCATTCTGTGAAACATATTTTTCTGTAGGAATTCACTTAAAAATAGCATAATGTGTTCCAGTCTGAAAAAATTAAAACAATTTATAAAATAATAATATAATATACAATAATGTATGCTTGTTCTTATAAGACTGTTGTCTAAAGACATTTGTTTTTGCCTTCTCCTCAAATGAGTTCAAAACACAGTAGACAGCTAGTGAAATGAAGCATCTCTTTATGAATTGGTTAATGGGCAGCTTTATTGAATTCTTGTTGGTTAACAGTGACAACTCTAAAATGGAATTTTTGAATAGGTATTTCAAGACAATGAATTAATATGAGTTAGCAGAGCATGGAATATCATCACAGAGAATTTGCAACATTTCCAGAAAGGCCAGAGCAGAAGTACTGGAGACAACAATCGCAATGCGAGAAGTCTTGCTAACAATAATAGGTAGGAAGTGGTGAATGACACTAATAATTTCAAAGCTTCCCTTTTCAGCTGTGGATATTCTTCTTTTCTCTTCACCCAGATGTCAGTCTCTTGCATGTTAAATTCCATTTTAAACATGCCATCAGTAGCAAAATCTATTTATGTTTCATATTTGTGCTCAGATCAGCCAGTTGTACTGACACATCCAAAAAAGTATTTAGTATCTGTCTATGCCCATTTTCACCTTCAGGGTGCAGCTCAGGTTGATACCTTAAAGTTTTTCTTCCAAATCATTATAGGAACAGAAAGCTGACTAAATCCGGAGATAAATTCTGCCGAAATTTTTACAGAGGCGCAATCCGTGTTCAGAAAGGATAGATTAAATAAAGTAGGTGGTGGTGTGTTTGTGTCTGTTGGTAGTAGTTTATCTTGCAGTGAAGTTGAAATAGATAGTTCCTGCGAATTACTACGGGTATCGGTTATACGCAACAGCCGTGCCAAAATAATAATTGGCTCCTTCTACTGACCCCCCAATTCAGATGATATAATAGCTGAACACTTCAAAGAAAACTTGAATCTCATTACAAATAAGTACCCCACTCATACACTTATAACTGGTGGAGCCTTCAGTTTACACTCAATTTGTTGGCGAAAATACATGTTCAAAGCTGGTGGAAGACAGAAAACATTTTCCAAAACTTGTACTAAATGCTTTCTCTGAGAATTACTTTGAACAATTAGTTCATGAGCCCACGCAAATTGTAAATGGTTGCGAAAACACACTTGACCTCTTAGCTACAAATAATCCTGATCTAATAGAGAGGGTCATGACAGATACAGGGATTAGTGAAGGCAAGG
This sequence comes from Schistocerca piceifrons, assembly GCF_021461385.2. Classification (NCBI taxonomy): domain Eukaryota; kingdom Metazoa; phylum Arthropoda; class Insecta; order Orthoptera; family Acrididae; genus Schistocerca; species Schistocerca piceifrons. Next base: position 10,295,162 of record NC_060149.1, read on the forward strand.
TCATTGTAGCGAGGCTTAAAATGATATAAACCAAAACCACTAAAAATAAATGCAAAATATATCTATTTAAAACAGCAGATAAAAATTCTCTTGACGCCTTCCTAAGAGAGGATCTCCATACCTTCCAAGCTAATTATGTAAGTGTAACCAAGATATGGCTCAAATTCAAAGATACAGTATCGACAGCAATAGATAGATTCATACCGCATAAGTTAATAAGAGACAGGACTAATTCATCACGGTACACAAAACAAGTAAGAACACTGTTGCAGAAGCAACGAAAAAAGTATGCCAAATTCAGAAGAATGCAAAATCCCTAAGACTGGGTAAGTTTCACAGAAGCTCAAAATTTAGTGCAGATGTCAATATCAGATGCAATAGTTTCCACAATGAAACATTGTCTCAAAGTATGGTAGGAAACCCAAAGAGATTCTGGCTGTATGTGAAATACACCACTGACAAAAAACAGTCAATACTGTCACTGAATGATAGCGATGGAAATGTTACTGATGATGGTGTCATTAAAGCAGAGTTACTAAATGCAGTTTTCCATAATTCCTTCACAAAATAAGACAAAGTAAATATTCCAGAATTCGAAACCAGAACAGCTGTTAGCATGAGCGACATAAAAGCAGATATCTCAGGTGTTGTGAAACAATTCAAATCACTTAACAAAGGCAAGTCTTCTGGTCCAGATCGTATACCAATCCGATTCCTTTCAGGGTATGCAGACACAATAGCACCTTTCTTTGCAATCATATATAACCTCTCACTTGACGGAAGGTCTGTTCTGAAGGACTGGAAAGTAGCACAGGTCACACTAATATTCAAGAAAGGGAATAGGAGTAACCCATCGAATTACAGACCCGTATCACTGATCTGGAGGACAAATGTAAGGATGTAGAAGCATGTATCATGAAGGGTAAGATAGATACTGCCTACAGGAAAATTAAAGAGACCTTTGGAGAGAAAAGAACCACTTGCATGCATATCAAGAGCTCAGATGGAAATCCAGTTCTAAGCAAAGAAGGGAAAGCAGAAAGGTGGAAGAAGTATATAAAGGGTCTATACAAGGGCAATGTTCTTGAGGACAATATTATGGAAATGGAAGAGGAGTTAGAAGAACATGAAATGGGAAATATGATAGTGCGTGAAGAGTTTGACAGAGCGCTGAAAGATGTAAGTCGAAACAAGGCCCCGGGATTAGACAACATTCCATTAGAACTACTGACAACCTTGGGCCAGGCCTAACAAAACTCTACCATCTAGTGAGCAAGATGTATGAGACAGGTGAAATAGCTTCAGACTTCAAGAAGAATATAATAATTCCAATCCCAAAGAAAGTAGATGTTGACAGATGTGAAAATTACTGAACTATCAGTTTAATAAACCACGGCTGTGAAATACTAACAAAAATTCTTTACAGACGAATGGAAAAACTGGTAGAAGCCGACCTCGGAGAAGATCAGTTTGGATTCCGTAGAAATGTTGGAACACGTGAGGTAATACTGACCCTACGACTTATCTTAGAGAATAGATTATGGAAAGGCAAGCCTATGTTTCTAGCTTTGTAGACTTAGAGAAAGCTTTTGACAATGTTGATTGGAATACTCTCTTTCATATTCTGAAGGTGGCAGGGGTAAAAAATAGGGAGCGAAAGGCTATTTACAATTTGTACAGAAACCAGATGGCAGTTATAAGAGTCGAGGAGCATGAAAGGGAAGCAGTGGTCGGGAAGGGAGTGAGACAGGGTTGTAGCCTATCTCCAACTTTATTCAGTCTGTATATTCAGCAAGCAGTAAAGGAAACAAAAGAAAAACTCATAGTAGGAGTTAAAATCCATGGAGAAGAAATAAAAACTTTGAGGTTTGCCGATGACATTGTAATTCTGTCAGAGACAGCAAAGGACCTGGAAGAGCAGTTGAACGGAATGGACAGAGTCCTGAAAGGAGGATATAATATGAACATCAACAAAAGCAAAATGAGGATAATGGAATGTAGTTGAATTAAATCGGGTGATGCTGCGAGAATTAGATTAGGAAATCAGACGCTTAAAGTAGTAAATGAGTTTTGCTATTTGGGTAGCAAAATAACTGATGATGGTCGAAGTAGAGAGGATATAAAATGTAGACTGGCAATGGCAAGGGAAGCGTTTCAGAAGAAGAGAAATTTGTTAACATTGAGTATAGATTTAAGTGTAAGGAAATCTTTTCTGAAAGTATTTGTATGGAGTGTAGCCATATATGGAAGTGAAACGTGGATGATAAATAGTTTAGACAAGAAGAGAATAGAAGCTTTTGAAATGTGGTGCTACAGAAGAATGCTGAAGATTAGATGGGTAGATCACATAACTAATGAGGAGGTATTGAACGGAATTGGGGAGATGAGAAATTTGTGGCATAACTTGACTAGAAGAAGGGATCGGTTGGTAGGGCATATTCTGAGGCATCAAGAGATCACCAATTTAGTATTGGAGGGCAGCATGGAGGGTAAAAATCTTAGAGGGAGACCAAGAGATGAATACACTAAACAGATTCAGAAGGATGTAGGTTGCAACACCAACATCACTGACCTCAATTTGCAGTAGGATTTTGGAGCATATACTGTACTTTAACGTTATGAATCACCTAGAAGAAAATGACTTATTGATACATAACCAACATAGATTCAGGAAATATCATTCTCTTTAATCCCATGAGGTAAAATTGCTGTTGACAAGGGATCTCAGATTGATTCCATATTCCTAGATTTCCAGAAGTCTTTTGCACCATTCCTCATAAGCGACTATTAATCAAATTGCATACATATGGAGGATTGTCTCAGTTGTGTGACTGGATTTGTCATTTCCTCTCAGAGAGGTCACAGTTTGTAGTGATAGATGGTAAATCATCGAGTAGAGCAGAAGTGATATCTGGTGTTCTGCAAGGTAGTGTCATTGGTCCTCTGCTGTTCCTGATTACATAAATGATCTAGGTGATAATCTGAGCAGCCCCCTTAGATTGTTTGCAGATGACACTGTAATTTACTGTCTAGTAAAGTTATCAGATGATCACTTCCAATTACAAAATGATCTAGAGAGAATTTCTGTATAGTGCGAAAAGTGGCAATCGGCACTAAACAAAGAAATGTGTAAGGTCATCCACATGGGTACTAAAAGAAATCTGATAGATTTTGGGTATACGATAAACTGCACAAATCTAAGTGCTATCAATTTGACTGAATACCTAATAATTAAAATTATGAGCAACTTAAACTGGTAAGACCACATAGATAATATTGTCGGGAAGACGAAACAAAGACTGCACCTTGTTGGCAGGACACTTAGAATATGCGACAAACCCACTAAAGAGACAGCCTACATTACACTTGTCCAGCTCTGCTGGAATATTGCTGTGCTATATGGGATCCTTACCAGGTGGGAGTGACGGAGGACATCAAGAAAGTGCAAAGAAGGGCAGCTCATTTCGTGTTATAGCGCAATAGGGGTGAGAGTGTCACTGATATGGTACACGAGTTGGGCTGGCAGTCACTGAAACAAAAGTGGTTTTCTTTGCTGCGAGATCTATTTACAAAATTTCAATCACCAACTTTCTCTTCCGAATGTGAAAATATTTTGTTGACACCCACCTACACAGGGTGAAATGATCATCATAATAAAATAAGAGAAATCAGAGCTCGAACAGAAAGATTTAGTTGTTCCTTTTTCCCATGTGCCATTGATGAGTGGAATGGTAGAGAACTAGTACGAAAATGGTTCAATGAACCCTCTGCCAGGCACTTAAGTGTGAATTGCACAGTAACCATGTAGATGTAGATGTAGCTGTAGATGAAGCAAGTGAAACTGTGTGCCTATGCAACCACTGATCCCTTCTCACCCCTACATCTCCGCTGTGGCAAAGAATATATCACTGCCTGCAGAGCACTGCAACTACCTTGCACAATGCACTTGATTTCTCAGTCAGTATAGTATCAACAGAAAGAAAATTAAATATGTTGTCTTCGAAATCATTAACATAATTTTATTATGGTTCTGTGCATCACCAGAATTTTTTAATTGGAAAATGGTCACCTATTCAAAAAGGTTGAAAAACACTGTTCTAGCTCATCAGATGTTTTCTTCCAAAAGCTGTCAAAGTTTTCAGTCTGTTTTCTATGTGCCTGCCATCAACTCAACACTTCTAATATTTGGTGAGTGGTCGCCTTTACTCCCAAATTGTTTACTTGTTAGGCAGTTGCTTCATTAAGTCAGTCCATAGCTAGGTATCAATGAATGCCCCCACTGTATAACATTCCATGTCCACAGTGATAAATTGGGCCATGTAAATACAGCACCTTGTATGGAACAGTCATCATGTGATGAACGGAGTGCTATTGGCACTTGCATGTAAGCTTATTGACCTGTTAAATGAAGTGTTTAAACACTAATCTACAACTGATCATCATTGTGAGTGATAACATGAATAAAAATATATTAATCTGAAAGTCTAATCCAATGATATTGTGTGAAATTCATAAACAAACAGCGTCAAATTAATTTTCAAGCTAAGGTCAAATGTTGATCAAATAAAGGCTAATTACAGGCATCAAATCAAGCCTGTAAGGCTACAAGTTGTGATGTAATTTGTATATTTCTCTTTGTCTATCCCATTTTTGAAGCCTATTGTTATGTGATATTTACAGCATTGTCTGACATGGTAAGGCACGTGAAAAAACTACATTATAGATTAGATAAGATTAGATTGGATTAGATATACTTTTTGTTCCAATTGATCGATAGTGAGTAAATCATCCAGTATGTAGAACATGTCAGAAAAACAACAATACACAATAAATGTTTACAAGGAAAAAAAAATACGCTAATGTACCTAACTCAGATCCCAAGTGAAACAATTGTCATGGATGTAGAATGAGTGAAAATATTTAAACATTTTTTCATTTAAAAGATATTAAATACTAAATTGAAAAATAATTAAAACACTTGTTTACAGTGATTGCATTTTGCACTGAATTTGTGCAGAAGTCAGACTGTACTAATACACAAAATTATTTGATATTATTAGTAACACACACACACACACACACACACACACACATCAGTTGGTTCCACTAAGAAATTCATCAATAGAGTAGAAGGAGTTGGCCACCAATTAATCCCTTAGGCTTATCTTAAACTGAATGTTACTTGTAGTTAAACCTTTTGTGGCTGCTGGAAAGCTATTGGAAAATTAGTGTGCCTGAATAATGGACACCTTTTTGGGCAAAACTAAGTGACTTTTAATCTTTGTGAAGCTTATTCGTATTTCTAATATTGGTTCCATGAATTGAGCTGTTAGTTTGTAAAAGAAATATATTTTTAATAACAAATTTCATTAAGGAATGTATATATTGGAAAGCAATAGGTAATATTACTAGTTCCCTAAACAGGACTCTGCTAGATGCTCTTGAGTTCACACCACAAGTAATTTGTATTACACACTTTTGGACCCTCAATTTATCCAGGACCTCTGTCAATACTCTTATTTGACCACCCACTGTAACTACAGTGTCTTCCATGGTGAAATCTTTGCAAAGTGATCCTAAATCCTCTGTCACCTTCTCCTGTCCAACACTAGGTTTAAAAAAGTTGGTGATCTGGTATTCTGATCCTAGTTCATTCTGCATAAACTAGCCAACACCTCTAGCACAAGAACTACTTAATAACAAAACTTGCTTTCTCTTTACAGTTTTCCTGCATTTTTAATTTTCAATTTACTGCTGAAAGTTTTTTGTGCTCTATTTAAACCTACATCTGCTTGAGGGTCATCAGTTTTAAACTGAAGCAACAGGTCAAACATTCACCACAAAGCTGTCAGATGAAGTCGTAAGCCTGTTCTTTCTGTTGTCTATTTCCACTTTCCACCTCTACTTGTCCGGATCTTTCTTGGCCTTTACTAATTCAGCCTGTTCCACTGCCCTCCTTTCTCTGCTATGTATGCTAAAGAGCTTAGATTACGTCCCCAATTCCCACACCACTACATTTACTCACATGAAAAAAACTACAGCACCTGGACCTAACAGTTCTATGGCAAGTCAGGCACTTTTCATTCATTATAAATATAATACTTTAGTAATACTAAGTCAGTTAAATTATTGATAAACAAGATAACACATTTAGAAAAATTAGGCCCAGACACAACTGTATGTAGACGAACAATTAGTGCAATTTTTCTGAATCAACGTAAAATTTACACTGCTTTCTGGAAATGTGAACTAAATAATGAAGATATGCACTCTACTTAAATTACTGGAAAGCAGAAAGAACAATTAAATGAAATTCTCTAGGTTTACTACATCGGAACATAAACAAGACTATCTTGATGCAATAATTTACCAACAGCTGTATGTATTGAAGAAATTTATTTTATTTTATGAACTTCTGTGTGCTACCAGTTTCGGCATTAAATTGATGCCATCTTCAGGCCCCTGTACAATGAGTAGAAGAAATGTACTATTATAAAAAATATAGAACATACATTAACAATTGACAGGTATCGTGTTAACTATGTAAGTGGCTCAAAGAGATATATTGTATATCATTAAAACTATATGTAACATTAGGACACAAATGCTTCTGCCTATGTCATGCTGTTGTTAATAGTTTTCACTGTTTTACTCAAATAAAGTATGATATATGAACATATGTGTACGCTATTATTCATAAAACCGTAACACAGTTGTAATAGGCCACGCAACACATCAGATGAACTGCGTACATTCGTATGTCCAGAGGAACAGTGGAAGAATTTTTTTAAATAAAAATTAACTAATATAAGTAACAATGAAATAAATTAAAATACAAGAAAATGTGACAACCATGTCAGAATACGTAGTTACTTATATGTGGTCTAGGTCGTATTATGTGTGGTACAACAAACAGCTCCTGCAATATTAACAATAAAAAGCATAAAAGAATTCGTGTTAAAATCCAAATGCATTCGCAAAGTAAACCAATTCAATCGTACTATGAAATCATCAAACACCTGGTCATCGTAGACACTTCATTAGGACCCTTATGTTGGACAACCCCACATTGTGCTAGATTAGATTAGATTAGATTTACTTTCATTCCAATTAATCCGTAGTGAGGAGGTCCTTCAGGATGTAGAACATGTCAGAAAAACAACAATACATGACAAATATTTACAACTCAAACAAACAAGTTTATGTACCATTCCACAGGTCCCAAGTGGCATGGTCGTCATTTTTTAATGAACGCTATATGAAAGAATCATTTCACAAATACTAATGTACTGGAATTAAAATAAAAAAGTTTTTCATTTATTTATAGGGTAATAAATGTGTAATACAACTACTAAATACTTATTTACAATGAACACATTACTGCACTGAACTGGAGCAGAAGTTATATTATATATAAGTCAGTTGGTTCTACTGAGAAATTCATCAATGGAGTAGAAGGAGTTGGCCATCAATAAATCCTTTAGGCTTCTTTTAAACTGAATTTCATTGGTTGTTAAGCTTTTTATGGCTGCTGGCAAGTTATTGAAAATGTGTGTTCCTGAATAATGCACACCTTTTTGTACAAGACTAAGTGACTTTAAAGCCTTGTGAAGATTATTCTTATTTCTGGTATTGATTCCATGAATTGAGCTGTTGATTTCAAAAAGTGATATATCTTTAATGACAAATTTCAGTAAGGAATAAATATATTGGGAAGCAGTAGTTAGTATCCCTAGTTCATTAAACAGGCTTCTGCTGGATGTTCTTGAGTTCACACCACATATAACTCTTACTGCACGTTTTTGTGCCCAGAAAACTTTAGCTTGGCTTGATGAATTACCCCAAAAAATAATCCCATATGACATTATGGAATGAAAGTAAGCATAGTATGCCAGGTTTTTCATTTTTATGTCCCCTATGTCTGACACAATTCACATTGCAAATAGAGATTTGTGCTGACTGGATTAATGCAATGCCAGTAGCTGTCTCATGTACTCATGGTTACAAAGAAGTTTCTCAATGTCTATCTCCCTACATATAAATCCTATCCAAATATGCAGGATTATACCAAGTGGAATCGATTGAATAAAAGGAAAGGAAGAAAAAGAGAAATATAGGAGGCCACCTATATCTATGAAGATAAACCTCAAAATGAAATGTATACAATCCCTAAGACTAAGGGTGTGATGTATAACCATGTCAAATCATTCTGAGGTTGCATTAAGGGCAGGTGTTGTAGTGTATGAGATGACTATCTGGATCTTAAGTACATCATCCAGTGTCATCATATTCTGTCTAATTATTTGAGTAAAACAGTGAAAACTATTAACGACAGCATGAAATAGGCAGAAGCATATGTGCCCTAATGTTACATATAATTTTAATGATATACAATATATCTCTTTGAGCCACTTACATAGTTAACATGATACCTGTCAATTGCTAATGTATGTTCTATATTTTTTATACTTTTTTATAATAGTACATTTCTTCTATTCATTGTAAAGGCGACTGAAGATGGCATCAATGTAATGCCGAAACTGGTAGCACACAGAAGTTCATAAAATAAAATAAATTTCTACAATACATACGACTGTTGGTAAATTATTTGCATCAAGAAGTTCATGCCAGCTATCGTCCCACAATCCATAATGGATCAACGAAGATTAAACAAGACTATGACAACAACACTGCTGTATGATTTTTCACATTTTCTGAAATATTACAAAGAAAAGTGAAACCTTTTAACAGTAACATTAAAAACATGCTAATATACATATTTAATCGGTAATATATGTGCTAAAGTAATTATTACAATCTACATGTCTTATCTGTATGAGAATACAAAAACTTGCCCTTCTCGCCTGGCAAAAGGCTGAACCAGTCCTATAAGATATATTGTTCAGAGGTGCGTTGTTTCTTTATTTATTTAATCATTAATCCTTCTGTAGTCCATTTCCATAGTATAGATGTAGCCAAGACATACAGAATTTCACTTGCACTTATACAAATGTCATTACAAAGAATCACCTAATTTAGTCAAAATTTAATTTATCATACCCAACATCAAACCAGTATTTCTCTAACATAAAATGAAGTAAATAAAAATATGAATAACAGTAATTTTATGTCCACAATAAATTCACACACTCACCTTCATATTTTTGTGATTTTGAACTTGCATCATTTAACTTCTGCAGTGTACATGATGCAGCCACTGATCTTTACTGTCTAATGCTATGTCATCCTCACTTTGTATCACCATGTCTATCTAAGGCACCCAGAATGATAAAAAAAAAGAGCAAGCAACAGCAGGATCATTCTTATACATTAAGAAAGTATGTATGTTGTATGTTCATGCTTCCTGGTTCATGGACACATAAACATTTTATGATGTTCATCTTGTTTTGTGGGAGATCCTCTCTACTGTTTAACTTTTAGGCATCCTTTTAAGCTGTACAAAATAAAGACTTCAAACAATGTCTTAATTTGTTTCTAAAAACTGATGTCTTTTCAATGCATCTTATTCTGTGTGATAATTTATTGTACAAAATGTGTCTAACATTTTTGGGTTCTTTTTCAGGTAACTTGAGCCTCTTCCTGTGTAGATAATAATCAGCCCTATTTCTTGTATTGTAGTTATGTACATTACCAGTCAAAAGTTTTTGATCACCCACAAGAAAAACTGTATACTTTATTTCAGTGCACAAACATATCACACAAACTAAATAGACCAACAAAATAAATATTTTCTCTCTCTATCATTAAACAATACAATGTGGTTTAGATTTTAGCCCCTTAAAAGTACCCACCCTTTGTCCTCAGAACAGTTGCACAAACTCTTGTGATTCTTGATATGAGATATTGCTATATTTTTGCAGGTAATTTAGTCCAATCCGACATATCTGTAAATTACTACATATATCTTCAACATTATATGGCCTCAGTTTCCTGATATTCCTCTCAAGTCCATCTCGTAAGAGTTCAGTGTGATTAAGCTAGGTGACTGACATGGCCAAATCATATCCTTCAGTTCATCACAGCTCTCTTTTCTGTTGACATACCCGGTTCATAATGTGGAAGCATGTTTGGGATCACTGTGCTGCTTCTGAACAATTCCATGACCAATAAGTCTCATGTCAGATGGAACTGCATTGTTGATCAATATCCTGTGATACCCTTCCTTCTTTAATTTTTCATTAATCCTCACGAGATCACCAGCTTCATCACCCAGAACTCATCTCAACACCATGACCAACCCTCCACCATGCTTCATCATTGGCTTCACAGACTCACTCTTCGTACGTTCTTCAAAAACTCAATGAATAAAGATTTGATGGTGGCTTCCAAATATTTCAAACTTAGATTCATCCATGAATAACACCGTGGACCATTGCTGCATGCCTCAGTTTTTATGTTGCTGTGCCCATTGCAATCTTTTCACCTTATTTTGTCAGCAGAGTAAAGGTTTGGTGGCCCCTTTAAAACTTATCCACAGTGACAATATTGCATTGTTGAAATGGAGATTGGAGCTGCTCGTATACTATTTACTTCCTACAGAATTTCAGGTGCTGTACATGTCTTCTGACATTTACTCTGTACACATTTAAATTGATCTTCCCTGTATGATATTAATTGAGGTCTTCCAGAGCATGAGACACTTGGAAGAGCACCAGTTGGCTTCAACTACTGAAAAGTATACACCACTGTAGATTGGGCTATGCCAACCTTTGTTGCTACTGTCCTACTAGAATAGCCTTCCTGATGCAGAGCTACAATTACAGTGTGTTTTTCAATTCCAGTCTCCTGCTTCTGCCCCATTACAAGGTAATATGGTATGTACTTGATCAAGTATACAAACACACTGCTAGGTACACATAATGTATTGTAAACTAGTGCAAATTGTTCGATACACAGACAATTGAAGGAATAAGGGTTATTTGAAGGGACCCTCTTAGATAAAGGCATGTCAGTATTGTTCTTGATACTCATCAGCACCAGTCTATGTGAACAACCAGTCAGATACACAAGGGAGGCAGTTAGTCTCTACATGATTATACTTGTTTTGTTATCAGATTTAGGATTTGATAGAATATTCAAAATGAAATCCCTGTTTTAACCACAAATCCATAGTTGTGATAGTTGATCAAACACTTTTGACTGGTTGTGTATATCTTTATTTAACTGTGGAGTACTATTTGCTTTGAAGTGCATTATTGTTGCAAATGAATATAATGAATGGATAGTCATGACATTAAGGTCTCTAAATTTATTTTTGCATGATTGTCTTGGGGTAACATTTGTAATGTATCCAACAGCCTTCTTTTGAAGCTTCGGTAACTTATGAATATGTATGTGTGCTGCACATCACTAGACTGTAATACAGTATGATAACTGAGTGGAGACTCGGCCATAGCACATTGTTAACTGTATACCTGTGTTCACTGCCCTTGTCATTTTTCTCGTTAAGAATAGGGTAGCAATTGCTTTAGAGCATACTTTGCTGATATTGTCCTCTGGTGTCAAGTGTTTATTAACAATGATATGAAAGAATTTGTGATTCCCTACTTTGCCGAGAACTGAATTAACTAGTTCAAGGCAGACATTGTCAGTCTTGGTAGTTTTAGTTGCTTGTAACTGTATGAACGTTGTCTTATTTGCATTTACAAGCAAGTTGTTTTCCCTGATCGGTCATGTAATGCATTTTAATATTTAAAATTTCACATCATGCTGGAACTTGCTTCATATTTTTACAACAGACTGAGGTCAGTGATACAGGCCTATAGTCATGTACATATGTCTGATGACCCTGCTGTATAGTATGAATGATCTGCACATTTTCGTAATAATTTGGAATATTTCATTACTCCAACGGCCTATGATAAACAGCTGCTGAAAGTGAAATAATTTCTTGTGCATATCTGACATGGAATTGTACAGGTGTCCCATTATGTCCACATGCCTTTTTTCTGTTGAATGATTTTAGATGACTTTTCATAGTGTATCCCCTTATTTATCTGTCAGTGGTGTTTGTACAATGACTGAAATAATGGAAGGTAACAGAATTCACTAATGTTACCTTCTCTGTATTATTCTCTGATTTGGTGCCACAATCACTGAAGAGCTGGATTGGTGTGTTTGAACAGTTAATGGCTTTATGTAAGACTATCTCCTCTCTATGGAGTACCCATAGGTTGCTCAAAACATGGAAAGAGGTTACCAGGGCAAATGAGTTGTAATAAATGCTGGCTGCAGTGTAGGTTTATATTGAGAAACACATACATTTACATGAGCCCTCATAAGTCTGCCATTGTGTCTCACCAGTCAGTGATAGGGAAACCTACTGCATAGTTATGTACTTCCATTTGTACTAATCTGTACTTCAGTATTCTACAGCTAACTTGTGCATTCAGCAAGGCTATGCACCACTCCATTTCTTGCAAGTTATTGTAGAGTTATTTGAAGAAAAATTCGTATACATGAAGATACTGTTGTGATCCCCAGCCCACTTGACCTCAGTCATATCAGGGCATCTGTAATGCCCTGTGCATGTGCCTTGGACCCAATTCCTATTTCCATAGCTGTGGGCAACAGTTAAGTCATCCTGGAGCAGAATGGCTCAATTCACATACAATGTCTTCTAAAAATCCATATGTTGCCAAAATTTAGTTTGCACTCTATAGCCTCGATTCAGTGTTTTCTTTTCTTTTTTTTCTGGATGTTGACGATCCCTTGTCTTACATATATGAATATAAAAACTAGCTTGGTAGCAAAGGCTGTTGTATGCAACACTGGCTTTGTTTCAAATAGTGCAGTTCATGACACAAGTTCATGGCTTGTAGAAAATAAACTAAAGCTAAATCACAATAAGACTCAGTTTTTACAGTTTCTAACACACAATTCAACAAAACCCGATCTTTTAATTTCACAGAATGGGCATATGATTAGTGAAACTGAACAGTTCAAATTTCTAGGTGTTCAGATAGATAGTAAACTGTCGTGGAAATCCCATGTTCAGGATCTTCTTCAGAGTCTTACTGCCATCGCCGGCCGCAGTGGTCTCGCGGTTCTAGGCGCGCAGTCCGGAACCGTGCGACTACTACGGTCGCAAGTTCGAATCCTGCCTCGGGCATGGATGTGTGTGATGTCCTTAGGTTAGTTAGGTTTAAGTAGTTCTAAGTTCTAGGGGACTGATAACCACAGCAGTTGAGTCCCATAGTGCTCAGAGCCATTTGAACCATTTTTTTCTTACTGCCATCATTTTTACTATTGAAACAGTATTTGAAGTAACTGATATTTTGACATGAAAAGTAGTTTACTTTGCTTATTTTTATTCGCTTATGTTGTATGCTATTATATTTTGGGGTAGCTCTTCCCATTCTTGAAGGATATTTTTGGTTCAGAAATGGGCAGTTTGGGCAATAAGTGCTGTAAGTTCATACATATATATTCAAAAATCTTAGCAGTAATCCACACACTTTCAATATGTAATTTTCTCAGTTTCAGAAGGAGAAATGAGTGAGACAACCATATGATTATGTTTTAAGGAAGGTGCTTGATCAGGAAACATTCATTGTTCTCTTAAATTGTTTGCCCCTATATTTTCTATTACATTTAAGAAATTATTATTAATATATCAAGCTGTTATTGCTTCTGTACCAACCACCTACTCAATGAAAGAAGAATAACTGATTTTTCTTCCTTGCACTTTCATGTGATAGGATGGCAACATGTTTGTGATAAGTAAGACTGTTGAAATTGTTTTGTTCACATTTTTCAGACATAATGCAATGCACAGCTGTGTTTTGGCATCTAGTGTAAGTAACTGATATCACACATTTTGGAGAAAGATCATCTAAGATGAGTAGTAACAGTATATGGTGATAAAACATTCTTAGTTTAAAAACTGAGGGCTAGATCTCAAATATTAACTGAGTTGAGTGAGTTTGTCTGTACTAATGCTCAAAATCAACTAAATAAATGGAGTTAAAGATGATTGCACAAACACTACTTATTTGGCAGATTCCAGGTAGTCAATTAAAGTTCATTTAGAAGGTAGTGCATATTATCCTAAAGGAAGTTCTGCATATGAAAAATTTCAGTGCACTATTAGGAGTTGTGTTTGTAAACTCCCTATCAAAATGCTCAAGAGAGTACTTTTCAAAACTTTGGTTAGGAAAATTTAAGTCAAATTCCCAGGCAGAAGCAACCAAGAGTAGCATTTAAAAATCTACTTTTGTATCACAGTGGTTCAGATTGTCATACATCATCCATTATAATGGCAAAAGTGCAAAACCTTGGCTTCAAAGTACGTTCTTGCCAACCCCGTGCTTTAGATATCCAATGTATTTTTTCCTGTTTCGAACATAAAAAAGTTACTTGGAAGTAATAAATTTGTGTTAAATGAAGAGGTAATCTGTTGATGTGGGGACTATGTTGAGAGTTGAGGTTTCATGTTACTGACTGTGTAATTTATTACGTTTTTACTAAGTTTATCAACCCACTTTCACAAAATTAGGGGTTCGTGATTGTTAAAAGACTGCTTTTCAAAACTACTACGTGTTTCTTTGTTACTACCGGAAGGCCACGATCCTGTAAAATTACGAGGACACAAAATATCTGTCAGGTACCTACTTTCAGGAGGAGAGCTCCTATTTCCATACAGCCAGTAGACACTTATAAAAAGGAAAAAAAGTGTACCTTGTTTTTGGAACCGTTAGTTCTGTTCTAATCCTACAAGATAATACCACATGATGGCTGACATAACAAACTTTATTAAATCTAGAAATCAATTTATTATAATGGGTACACTAGCCACGGAGTGGCTCACAATAGCAATGTGATAACACACATGTGGAGGTAAATATGCAACTGAGTTAGAGCTGGGTGGACCTGTCTCTAAAAGCTTTCATACAGCTGGTAGAATGTGTGGATGAGAGCCTGTGCACACATTCATGAGTGACACTCCCTGACAGTCGTCAGACTTTTAGCTAAATCTCGTAGCTTCGGTGGAGCACCTTATGACTGCATGCCCCGATCTCGAGTGAGTATCTACATGGGTCAGCTACACCCCTCGCCCATCGAGTGTGTCGCTGATCCCAGAGGTGAATTACGGACAACTGCGATTTGGAGGCCACGCAGACAGGACGAGCTAGCAGCGAGCAACTGCTGAATGCCAAAGACCCGGGGATATGAGGGCAAAAGTGGCCAGCATAAGGAGAGCCGGCCTCTCCCCCCTGCCTCCTGTCAGAGCACGAGATGACAAAACCAGAAACGAGCAGTCTGAGTCGAGATCCAGTCCAGCGGCAGTGCGGAAGGTGGAAGTGACACCACAGCGAGCTGAGGCTGCTCCTCAGACATCGAACCAGTGATGGATACATGCTATGGCTGGACTGTTCCACCACAGCTCTTGCCAGGGTCTGTGAAGGTGTAGGCTCTTTGGGCGAAAGTTTTGCCACTGGTGGAACAGGAGGCCAGAACCCGTGAGGGTAGGTGGTGCCCAGCGACCAGGGTACTGGTAAATGGTGGTGTTGTGGCCAGGACTTGGGAAGGGGTGGGGTTGCTTATTCAGACTCAGAGCTGATTTTGATGGCACTGGACCTCCCAGTCCTCCAGCCATTGGGATGTACATGCGGCAGCCATCCTGGTGCATGATGACTGCTGGTTTCCAATGGTGGTAATGACCAAATCCACATCCCCAGTATAAAACCCAGTATGCCAGAACATGATGGGGGGGGGGGGGGGGGAGATCCAGAATGTAGGAGATGGAGCAGTGTCCTCAGCCGGTGAGTGTGCAGGGGCTCCGCTGGGCTACGGGAAGTGATACCAGTAGTCCAGTAGGTTGTTGGAAAAAAAATTAATGCTTCTTTGGTGGGGAAGTCTTGCAGATATTTTTTTCCTCTGGGTCTCCAGGGTCAAACCACGTGCTCAGCTTTCCTGTTAGAGTGTGGGTGAAAGGGGGGGAGAGAATGTGTCGAATGCCTGACTGCAGAAAGAAATCACGAAATTCCCAAGATAGGAACTGGGGCCCATTTTCTGAAACACGGGTAACTGGAAGACCTTCCACAGGAAAAATTTTGGAGTGGAGAGAGCTTGAATAATGACCTCATTAGTGGCTGAGAGCACCAGACCTCACATGGTAATTGTGAAAATGCATCATTGAGAACCTACCAGAACACATTCAGAAATGTACCCACAAAATCAACATGGATGCATTCCCAGGGCTGGGTTGCTGGAGGCTATGGAGAGAACAGTGACCTGGGAACTGCCTGTTGACTAGCACATTGTGGACGTGCGGCAATCATTTCTTCCAGCTTTTGGTCAACACCAGGCCAGTAAACATATCTGCAAGCCAATGTTTTGGTGTAGGAAGCACTCCAATGCCACTCCTGTAAGAGCTGTAAAACGTCTCGCCAAAAACTGCCGAGAGTGGCCACTCGGGGAGCTGTGTCGTCTGTGGAGATAAGGAGGACCCCCTCTGAGACTGCAAGACAACGGCACAAAACGAAGTAGTTGCAAAGTGGATCAGATGAGTGGCCTGGAGGATAAGAAGGCCAACACTGTCGGATGAGGCAGAGTACCTCACTGTGGATAGGGTCGGTCACTGTTGTCTCGGTGACTCGGGCTCTAGTGATCAGAAAACTGTCTACTGCTTGGCAGGAGGAGACTTATGAATTGAAACACTTGAGGTCCTCCTGATCAAATTCAGGGTCCGGGCCTACGGGCAGTGGGGATAAGGCGTGCACATTGACATGTCATGCTGAGGTGGGAAAATGAATGTCATAGTTGTATTTGGAGAGGAACAAAACCCACTGCTGCAACATATGGCCTGCCTCTTCAGGGACCCAGGTGGACAGACTAAATAATGAAATTAAGGGCTTGTGGTTCACAATTAGTTGAAATTTTGTGACCACATACACAATGGCCAGAGCCTCTTTCTCAACCTGAGAGTATTCAACCAGTGCTGGGCTGAGAGTTTTGGCTGTCTGCATTCCAATTGGCAAGGACTGTGCTCATGCTGTGATGTGCCCGTGGCCAAAATCAATGGTTTGTTGAGATCAAAGATAGATAGACACAGTGCTACTGGAAGCACTCCTTCAGCACAGTGGAGGCCTGGTCGCATGCTGGAGACCAGACAGGGGGAGCATCTTTGTGGAGAAAGAGATGCAGTATCTGCATGATGGTGGATGCCCCAGTAATGAACCAGTGATAATAGGCAATTTTACTTTAAAAAGCCTGCAGTTCACGCAATCACGAGGTATGTGGTAGGTCCGTATTGGCCCTGAAAAGACTTTTCATGGGTCAGACACCCTGCCTTGAGCTGAGGAGGCCCAGATAGTCAAGAGATAGTTGAAAAACATGGACTTATGCTGATTGCATTGGAGACCCACAGTCCAGAGGTTTTGAAATAGGGCCCAAAAGTTGTGCAGGTGGTCTCTCATAGTATATCCTGTAATGATGATGTCATCCTGGCAGTTAAAGCAGTGTGAAGTCCGCCCCCAGTAGCTGAGGGGTCAGCGCAACAGACTGTCAATCTTAAGGGCCCAGGTTCGATTCCCGGCTGGGTCGGAGATTTTCTCCACTCAGGGACTGGGTGTTGTATTGTGCTAATCATCATCATTTCATCCCCATTGACACGCAGGTCGCCGAAGTGGTGTCAACTCAAAATACCTGCACCCGGCGAATGGCCTACCCGACGGGAGGCCCTGGCCTCACGACATTATTGTTATTAAAGCAGTGTGAAATATTGGACATGACCTGTTCAACAGTGTTGAAAAATTGCAGAAGTGCTTGCCACCCCACACATCAACTGTTGGTATTGATGAAGGTCGAATGGCATGTTAATGACAATGATTGCTTGTACTCATCATCCAGGGGTAACTAGTGATATGCTTTGGAAAGAGCAAATTTTGAGAAGAATTGACCTTGTCAGGATATGGCAATTCCTAAGTGTTGACCACATACTGTGAATTCATGGTAACCTTAAAATCACCCCCAGAGATGCATTTTCCCAGAGGATTTCTTAAAAATGGAAAGTGGTGTGACCCATTTACTAGAGTAAATGTGAACCACAACGCTGAGACAGGTGAGCTGGTCCAGCTTCGCTTTTACTTTGGAGTGTAGGGCTAGGGAAATCTGCCAAAAATGAAAAAATCTGGGAAGCGCCAACTTCTTTGAAGTTATGTGGGCTTGAAAGTCTGTGGCACACCCTAGGACTTCCTCAAAGGTATCCTGAAATTCTGAGCACAGAGATTCCAAAGACTGACAGGGCACCTTGGCAGATTCCAACTGTATGGAGTCTGTGACCAAAAAGCTAAAGACATGAAAGGTTTACTGAACTAGTGTCATAGATGACAATAAACGTAATAGGTTGAGTCACTGATTGATAGGTGACATCCCTCATGTATTGGCTACACAAGGGGATGTGCTGTTTACTGTAACCATGAGATGCCTGTTACTGTTGACAACTGCAAAGAGCCGAAGTGCAGCTGTAACAGGAGAACCAAAATGTCAAGAAAAAGCTTGTTGGAATCTTGATTAGGAACTGGACTTGATGACAACACTTCCTGAATATCCATATCCATGGCCTCTGATGCTGTTTTCTGTGCAGCTGAGTGGCAGACTACTGTAATGTGACCTTTTTTCTGACACAGCAGATGGCCTAACAATGTGGACACTCTGATCTGCCATCTTTGGAGTAACATGACACACAGGACAGCAACAGGAAGTGGTGGCTGGAACACTACAGTACTTCACAGGAGCTGCCGGACTGGATGGATTGTACCACCACAATGTCATTCTTTCCAGATGCAGTTGGACACAGCTGGGCCAACTTTCAGTGTCACAACATCGCACCAGGCTTCCAGATGCTGACCAGCAGCTTGTGAGACTTCATATGACTGAGCAGTTGACAAAACCTCTTCGAAGGAAGGGTTCTCCAGCTGCAGGACCCATTGTTGGGATTCCTTATCTGGGATGGAGCAGATGATTATAGTGTGAACTATGACATCTGCATATGACTCTTTGGATTTAGTTGTGACAAAATAACACTTGTGATTAATGCCCCGGAGGATCATGACTCAGGCACAATAAGACTGATGGGGCTGCTTCTTTCACTGGTAAAATTCAACCCTAGTGGCCATGACATCTGTGAGGCACTGATAATAGAAAGACAACAATGAACATAAGGTGTCAAACAACAATGAGGAAGGTTCCTACAGTGCGTCCAATTGCTGCAACACCTGACAAAAGGTAGGGGTAAATCCATGTCAAAAATAGTCCATTACATGTCTCTGCACCTGTAATGTGGAAGGCATGAAAATGCTGCCATGGGTAGTATTTGTACACCTCCCAATCTTCTGCTGCCCTATTCAACAGCATGAACTGAGGAGGAAATGGAACTGGAGATGAATTTTTGGATAGCAATGCTGGCAAAGCCTGTTGCATGGCTGCTATGAGGTCCTTCTGTTGCTGCACCAATGTTTGAGTCAGAGAATCCACGCTATAACAAAATGCAAATAGTAACTGTACAATGAAAAACATGTGAAGATATGACCCTACTCATTGCCAATGTGTCCCATAAGAGAATACCACACAATGACTGACACACTAAACTTTATTAAGTCTAAAAAACAACTTATTAGAAGGAGTGTCTCACAGTAACAGTCTGATGACACATATGCAGGGTAAACATGTAAGTAAGTTAGAGCTGGCTGAGCCCATCTCTAAAAGCTGTTATCCAGATGGTGGAGTGTACAGACAAGAGGCTGCATGTGCATCCATGAGTGGCAACCTCCGATTGTTGTCAAACTTGTAGCTGCATATGCTGACTTCTGTGGCACACCTTACAACTGCATGACAGGATATCAGGTGTGGATCTATCTGGTTCACTACAAGTTCTCCTTTAAGGATAAAAAACATACAGGTTGGGAGAGATTAGACAGAAGGGACAGGTCACTCACACCCCAGACTGAAAGGAGTCCATTTCTTGTTGTCCATGCAACATGTGAATCCCTATCATCCTTGATGCTGAGTGAACTGTCCCTCCTTTCTAGCCTTCACCAACCTTTCTTTCCTGAGGGAGAAACTAACCATGATCATAATTTGCCACCACTGCCCCCCCCCCCCCCACACACACACTTTTAAAAGTTAAAAGTGTCTATTAACTGTACTTGAAACTTCATCTCCTGGAAGTAAGATTTTTTTTTTTTTTTTTTTTTTTTTTTAGATTCAGCTTATGTATTAAGTGGTAACATTATATTGATATGCATCTTTAAATGTGCTTTTTTTCTTTCAGATTACCTGTGACCACTTTACCATGGTGTCTTACAGAGTATCTGCAAAGCGTGCAGTTTTGTGCAATATGCTCTGGTGGATATTTTGAGCACTCTATTGCATGCCGTTATATACCCAGTTTCAGAGTCTACATTGAGGTTTTGCCAGGAAATGGACACTTACATGGTCCAGGGTTCATTATAAACTTGTGTTCAAGAAGCTGCATGCAGCCAGAGTTAAAGTTTTGTGAGGTTCTCAAGCATATGACAGACGAACAGTATGACAATTGGATTAATGAAATGTTTTGATCTGTATGCAGTCTAAATATGCTGACAGAGTTAAAGTTTTGTGAGGCTACTCTCTTTCTAGCATATCACTGACATAAGCTGGTCTATGCACTGTTATGAGCACTTGCCATATTTTATTTTTGTTATTTTAGAGGTAGTTTTCTAGTACCCATAAATTAAGAAAGAAAATTGTGTTCTTCACTATATAAGTTACAATTAGGAAACTAACAAATATATTACAGTGTAAAAGTATTATTAAATTACAGAAATAAAGATTATTATTCTAATATATGAGCTTCCCAGTCTCATTCATCGTCACTAAGAAAAATGTTAGCTGTTTAAAAACAAGACCCCCAAGTAAATCATTCCTTTCCTGTGTTCCTATTTTCCACCTATTCTCCTTTCTACTATTCATGTCATCCTGTCTTTCCAGTTTTCTGGCATAATTTTTCCATTTATCTGTAATTTACATTTAATCAAATTTCCTTAGTGCCTAATAGATGTCTATGCACCATTACCCTAATGAGGTATTTAACAGATTCTGCTTTGATAGTGAACCAGCCACTCTTGTTGGTACGTTATTAAAATGTATTGATTTTTATTTTCTTGATGCTGCAAGCGCATCATAGTAGTGATGCTGGAGGTAATACCTATGACCAACAGGACTCTTAATAGTCTCAAAAGAGGACGCAATAGAATATGTGAGCTTGGTATTCACAGTGTATATACAAACAAGAACCCAATAAATCCTCAACACACAGGGAAAAAATTGTTTAATAATGTAATAATTGTTGATATCATTTTGGAACACAGCAGTCATACTTAATATTTTATTAAAAAGTAGTCCAAATCACAATAAAATTTAATTTTTAATTCTGGTTACTGGTTTCCATCTATGTGACCATCCTCAGTCCAAGTCTCCAGATGATGTAAGGAGGCAGAGCAAGGAGCTGCTGTTAGTACTGACAATTCTGGACCAGCTCCAGGTGCCATGGGCAGACAGTGCACAGAGTCAGTATGTAGTACTGGCATACCTGCCAAGAAGTGCCCAGTTCTGGAGCAGTTCACGGCATGTAAAAGTCTGCACTATGCAGCGGGTCTATACACTGGTTTCTCATGTCATCTGGAGTAATGATCTGAAGATGGTCTTATAGACTGATAACCAGAATTAAAAATAAAAATTTATTTTGACCTGGACAGCTTTTTATTTTTAAAAAATCAAGTGAACCAATTTACGTTTAGTTAGTTACACATGTTCCACAGATCACAATAATGTGTCAACTGAAAAAACATAGACTTAACTTCATTTCTCTGGCCTCTTTTGGGGTATATGGCATCCAGGAGAACTCATCATCCACATCTGTCTTTGCTCATTTCCCTCAATTCCAACCTGAACTTGCCAACCATCCTTGCTTCCCCTTCCACCATCCTCTTCCATGTAGCTCTGGGCCTCTTTCTCTTCCTTAGTCCCTGAGGGTTCCATTCAAATGCATCCTTCTTATTTGCTCTGTCTGGCTTTCTCAGTGTGTGCCCCATCCATCTTTGCCCTTTTCTTTTTAATTACAAAAACCACAGTACATATATTTTAAAAAATAAAGTTGAAAAATATTTATGTACCTACATGCTCTCCATTGACAGGCCTTTTCTCTATACTCACCTATTTATTTCTACCCCAGAATTGCTCTACAGTATAGAAATAGTTGTCAAGGAGAAATATCTTTACTCTACATTTGGAAACACTGCTATTGTCTGTCACACATTTATTTTCATGTGTAGATTTTCAAAGAGTTTTAAAAGTTAGATTCATTAAAGGGTGTCTCAGATCATTTTTCCTTCGAATGTTATGGCAGCTAATATCACTGCTACCCTCAAACGCAGATGAATTGTTTATAACAAATGTCAAAAGTGTATAAATGTAATGTGGGGCTGTGGTTAATATTCCCAGTTGCATAAAGAGACGTCTGCAGGAAGATGGTCAAGTGTGAATTCTATACATAATTCTAATTACTTATTTTGTACAATGAGTGCTTTTTACATAAGTGAGGAGTTACTTTAATTTATCCTGCAAGACATCAGTGAATTAAAATATTCAAAATATATTAACTTAACCAAGTTTTATATCTCCAAAGTTAGCTATTATTCTAATGTCAAAAGTAGCCACATTTAACATTTTAACAGGTCAGTTACATGGATTTTACAGTTTAAGTTTTCATCACCATACATTCCTAAGGACTTAGAAGTTTCTAGCATGTTTATTACTTCTTGTTGATGTAGTATGTTAATAGGAGATGCAATATTTTTTATAGTAGAAAACTGGATGAGCTACTTTTTTTTAAAACTTTAAAGCTAGCCCTTTTATGCAAAATCAGTCAGTAACTTTCACAAAAAAGTATTTGCTTCATCTCTAGTAAGGCTCATTTGCTCTCTCTCTCTCTGCCATGCATTTCACAGTGGTTCTCAGACTACAGATGTGGGCATAGTTTCACGTCAGTGCTTGTATCATCTGCAACCAGGACTGATTTGCACCCCTTTGTAGGTATAGTCTGGATTGGAAAGAGGTGCAGGCTTTTAATTAATATATAGTACTGAGGTTTAGAAAAATAAACTGTATCTGTTTATTAGCACTTGGGGCGGGGGGGATTATATAATTATATGGCAAGGATTGCCTGGGGGTGACAGAAGATAACTGTAATAGCCCCAAAGCCATCTTAAAAGAGAATGGCAAATACAAAGGTGATTTTCAGCCACAGCTCCAAGAGTCCTCAGTCTTACAAGTCTGGGGAACCAGCAACATGTTTGGTAAGGTGGCTTTACTGAAGGTGATTCAACATATTCTTGCAGGAAGTGGTCAATTATAGTTGGTACAGCTGGAGGGTGATGGACAAAAAAAGCAGCCTCTTTGTAAAATTTAAATAATGAAAATTACTTATGGTCTGGGGCCACCTTGTACATCTCCACACCTCTCCCTGAAAGAGTTCACCATGCATCAATTTCACAGTCTCAATGGGGCCATAATTCTAGGCAATAACAATATTTCATTTTTATTGACAGTACAATACTTATATTGCATTTAAAAATTAAAGTCTTGGAGTGTGATTATAATTGTTATGACAATGTGCAATGACTACAGCTGTTGACACAGTACTGTGACAGTGGTGGCACTACAAATATAGTCAAAGCTGGTTTCAGAGGCAGCTTTGAGGAGTACAAGCAACTGAAACACTCGAATGACAAGGATTAGGATATAACTAAAAAATAATCAACACATGTTTACAGGTCAGTTTTTCTTTTAATATTCTCTAATAATAATGGAAACGAATGATTGACTTCTATCATTATTAGAGGAGATAACAGACGCAATGAAATTTGTGATAGAGCAGGGGCCACATGGCATTGAGAGGCCTCCTCATCAGACTGCAGACAGTTACCTTTTTTTTAAAAAAAAAAAAAGAATGATGATGGGCATACTGTGTGCAACATCCTTACATGGGGCCTGGGTAACCATTAGGGTGGCACAAATTGGCTGCTGACCTCATGACAGGACAGGTCAAAGTCGCAGAACAGAATTTTGAAACACAACAGTTTGCTTTAACTTAATCATGGGGATGCAAGCATTGCAAGTAAAATTCATTTTGTGTTTGTTAGCCACACGAGTTACATCCTCTGACTAACAGTCTAATTACTTAACTGACCAAAGAAAAATTGCACAACTGAAAAGTATATTAATGTGTGTAAGGCATCATGTCAACTGCCTGATTAAATCTTTCTGAGCATCAACCAGAGTGATGTTTGAAATTAAATAGATTTAACCCAGAAGTATAAATTTACAAATACAAAACATGATAATCAAAATATCTATGGGTGTGCTGCCGGTCTATAGTGTCCAACGGGCACAATATTTCGGCAAGCATACATGCCGCCATCATCAGGTGAACTGACGGCCTGAGCTCCTGTGAACGTGCCGGCATGGAGATCCGTACGCTATGGCTGCTCAGAGGGAACTGGGTTAGGTCGCGGCGGCGGCCGATTTAAATACCCTCCGCCCGCGGCGCGCTCCCTCCGCCGTCCGCGCCACGGTCGCGCGGTGGAACAGATTGCGACAGCGTCTGAGATGACGTCGGTGTGATGGCTCTGTCCGCTGTGGTCGTCACACTATAGACCGGCAGCACACCCATGGATATTTTGATTATCAAATACGCCGGGAGAAACTCAAGAATCACACAAAACATGATGCTTCTCATTGAATTGATGCTTCTTATACACAAATTGTTGTGGCGTAACAAGCTTGTTACGCCACACTGGGAAGGGAGCCGAAAGAAAGGCACGCCTACACACACGCCGACTGGCGTCAAGTCTGGAACAGGATAACTATTGAATGGTAGCAAGAAAAGTATGTAGCTGCTGTATACTTAACTTTTAATCTGGGTTGGTTTACACGTTCTTCTAGAGACATTTATACGATAACTCTCAAAGTAGGTAAGGCTAATGGCGCCTTGCTAGGTCGTAGCCATGGACTTAGCAGAAGGCTATTCTAACTGTCTCTCGGCTAATGAGAGGAGGGCTTCGTCCATCTTGTCGCTAGCAATGTCGTCCGTACAACTGGGGCGAGTGCTCTATCGTATCTCGAGACCTGCCTTGTGGTGGCGCTAGGTCTGCAATCACACAGTGGCGACACACGGGTCCGACATGTACTAAATGGACCGCGGCCGATTTAAGCTACCACCTAGCAAGTGTGGTGTCTGGCGGTGACGCCACATTCCTCCCCCGCAAATCGGCGAACGGTCGTGTTATAAGGCTTCCGCCCGCCGTGGGGAGGACCCCATGTTGACGTATGCGAAGAGGTGGGGAGCCTAACAACAGGCGAGGCTGTGCCACCCGCACCCGGCCATTCGGTCCGAGGGGAGCTAGGAAACGCCTGAAAACCTACTCCAGGGTGCACGTCAACATGCGGTGTATGCGCCTGTAAAGAGACAGGAGGGGCCGAAGGGTCGACCTCCATTGCGTCGGGGTACCCGACGCGCGATGACGTCATGTGGTCCGGAGCGGGCAAGAGTTCCTTGGCGGAGGACAGCTGGTCACGGGAAGCGATCGGCGGCGCGTGACCCAGGGAGGCGCTTGGCGGCTGCAGCGAAGCGTCGAATGCGGGCGGCGCCGGCGGGAGAACAGGCGGCGGCGACGGCGGCGGCTGCTGCGGCGGCGCGTCGCCATGGGGCAAAATGGAAGTCATCGTCGGTAACACCTGGGGAGGAGGCGAGCCAGTAGATGGGTCCCCAGGGCGCTGACCGGACGGCACCGTCGCTGAAAGCAGACGGGGAGCGGCAGAACCCGTGCGACGACAGAGGCGCAGCTGATTGAGATGCCGACGCACCTCACCAGAGGCCCCCAAAACCAAATACATCGCGCGGCCGAGGCAGCGAAGAATGCGCCCTGCGAGCCAACGCCGTGAATCTCGATAGTGGCGATAAAATACAACGTCGCCTGGAGCATAAGCAGGAGTCTGCCGCTGCACAGGAACCTGATGCGGCGGATGCAGCAAAGACATCAAGGTTCGATGAGGACGACCGTGGAGCAACTCAGCCGGCGAGCGACCATCTCAGGGCTGAGAGCGATTCGAAGACAAAAAGATCAACAACGCGTCCTCCCGAGAATGCGACTCTTTCAACTTCAACATCTGTGACTTGAGAGTCCGGACCAATCGTTCAGCGGCACCGTTTGACTGAGGCGAAAACGGCGCGGATGTCAGATGTTGAATACCATTGGCCTGGCAGAATGACTGAAATTCTGCGGACATGAATTGTGGGCCATTGTCGGAAACAATAGTCTGCGGAAGACCTTCAATGCAAAAGATAGCAGACAACGCTTGGATGGTGGCGGAGGACGTCGTGGAAGACATCCGGACAACAAAAGGAAAATTACTGAAGGCATCTACCAGAACCAACCATCGAGCATTCCAGAACGGACCAGCAAAATCAATGCGCAAGCGTTGCCAAGGGGAAGTGGCTTTTGGCCATGCAAAGACTTTCCGCGGCGGCGCGGATTGTTGTTCGGCACACGTCATGCAAGAAGAACACATATTCGTAATCGCAGCATCGATTCCGAACCAAGTACAGTGCTGACGAGCAAGTTGTTTCGTTCGCACTATACCCCAATGTCCTTGGTGAAGAAGCCGTAAAACAGAGGACTGTAACGAACGTGGGACCACGACTCTGGACTGATCATTATCAGAACGCAACAACAAAACACCACGTCGAACAAAAAGTCTCTCCTTGTGAGCAAAATATTGGCGAACCAACGGATCCTCGATCCGAGACTTTGACAAAGGCCATTGCGTAGCAACAAAACGCAAAACGGTAGCAAGGACCGGGTCAGCAGCTGTGGCTGTAGCTACACGACGAAAATCAATCGGAAACGATTCGACCACTTCATCTGTTTCCGAATCAATGAACATGCAAGCAAGTTTGGAAGAATCGAATGCTTTATCCTCAGCAACAGGCAAACGGGACAACGCATCGGCGTTTCCGTGCTTAGCAGTGGACCGATACAAGATATCGTAGCAGTACTGCGAGAGGAAAATAGACCAGCGAATGAATTTCTGGGCTGTACGCGGAGGTACAGGCTTGTTCGGATGAAAAAGCGATGTCAAAGGTTTGTGGTCTGTGATGAAGGTAAAGTGACGACCATACAAGAAATCATGGAACTTAGTAACGCCAAACACGAGAGCCAAAGCTTCTTTCTCTATCTGGGAATAATTTCTTTGCGCAGACGAGAGCAATTTGGACGCAAAGGCAATAGGGCGATCATGCGAGCCAACTTTGTGCGCCAGCACAGCACCGATCCCGAAATCCGATGCATCTACCATCAACAAAAGGGGTTTCTGGGGATCGAAAGGCGTGAGGCAAGTATTAGAAAGCTACGCCGATTTCAAATGGCGAAAGTCGCGTTCGCATTCCGTCGTCCAGACGAACGGAACACCTGTACGGAGGAAGCGATGAAGCGGAGCTGAAATGGAAGAGGCATTGCGCACATTCACTCACACCTTGTGATGCTAAATCGTGTAATGTTCTTGCGACCGCAACACGCAATGCGTGAGGAACATTGCGCGCTCGGAAAAATGTCAGTTGCGCGTTTACTTTCAGTTCCAAACGTGCTGCATAGTTTGTAGCGCAACCCAGGCCCGGTGCAAAAATGTCTGCAAATTCTTCACACAGACGAGAAACACTGTCTGAAGGCACAGTCGGATTCACTGATAGGACCTGATTTACAATAGACATGTTAAACAACTGAAATAAATCTAAACCAAACAAGTTCACTGCAGAAGAAGAACGAAGAACGTAAAATGACACAAGTTTTGTTTGTCCCTTGTATGTTGCAAGAAGAGTGCACTGTCCTAACACAGGTATTTTCTGTCCTGAATATGTTTTTAACTGAACATTTGCGGCACGCAACGGAGGTGCGCCCAGTTGCTTGTACGTGTCGTGATTGAGCAATGAAACTGCAGCTCCGGTATCGAGCTGGAATGGTATGAACTTGCCAGTAAAGTCCAAATCTACAAAAAGTTTATTGTCCTGCTGACGACAAGAGCGACTGTTTTGGGCAATTTGAACAGACACTTGTACAGAATCACTTGCTAATTGACGTGATTTCCGGCGACGTCGACGCACACTGTTTGTGGGACGAACACAGTCACTGTTAGAGAAAGTGGCACTGGACGGGGTGGAAGTAACGACATGAATGTCCATGGGCGAAGGTCCACGAGCCTGAGTGTCCTTGGTTCGATTCCGGCGCGAAGCAAAGGGCCTGGAATGGTTGTGATTGTCTGATCTGAGCTTTTTCTGGCAAACACTTTGAACATGTCCTTTCCTATTGCAGAAAAAGCAAATAGCTTGGCGTGACGGGCAATGTTCACGCGAATGTCTAGTAGCACACCACGGGCATGATTTCACTGCATTTGTGTGCTGGCACGACACACCTGGTTTAAAGCGTGGCGGCAGCTGTGCGGACGTGCGCGAGGGCAGTTTACCGGGTCACGCAGCGCGTCCAGCGGGCCGGTTAATGTGACACACAGCTGGCGAAGTTTCAAAAGATTCCTGAGCACAGTCAAGTGTGTCTTGTCTATCCAATATCTCTATCACTTGTTGAAGGGAGGGATTAACTAGTTTCAAAATTTGCTCCCGTATGCGAACATCAGAAACGTTCTGTGCAATTGCATCACGTACCATTGTATCTGAATAAGAAAGGCCACAGTCACAGTCAAAGGCACAGTCCCTAGTAAGTCCTTGCAATGTTGCTACCCACTCCCTATTATTTTGACCGGCCGTACGTTTCGTACGAAAGAAAGTATACCTTTTTGCAACCACATTAACTGTTTCCTTAAAATAGGCATCTAAAGCAGACAAAATTTCTTCATAGGACAGAGTTGCTACGTCGCGTCGGGGAAACAATTTCACTATCACACGGTAGGTGGACACACCAACATAAGAAAGCAAAAACGGCTGCCGCTCATTACCTTGAATTCTGTAGGCGGCTAGATGAAATGCGAACTGTCGGGACCATTCAGTCCACGACTCGTGCGCCGGGTCGTAGTGCCTAAAAGGCGGTGCAACTGCGAGTTGTGGCTGCGGTAGCGGTGAAGCGGCGGCTGCCGCATCGGTTTGCAGCGCACGTTGACCCTGGACGAGCTGTCCAAGGGCATCCAATAACGCCTGCGTCTGCTGATTCTGCAAGCAATAAAATTCGGACAGTACATCTGGCGAAGCCATGACACAAGTAAATGTAAGCAATTAGAAAGAACAAGACCCTTTCCGTTGTCTTGTCGCCAATCTGTTGTGGCGTAACAAGCTAGTTACGCCACATTGCGAAGTGAGCCGAAAGAAAGGCACGCGTACACACACGCCGACTGGCGTCAAGTCTGGAACAGGATAACTATTGAATGGTAGCAAGAAAAGTACGTAGCTGCTTTATACTTAACTTTTAATCTGGGTTGGTTTACACGTTCTTCTAGAGACATTTATACGATAACTCTCAAAGTAGGTAAGGCTAATGGCGCCTTGCTAGGCCGTAGCCATGGACTTAGCAGAAGGCTATTCTAACTGTCTCTCGGCTAATGAGAGGAAGGCTTCGTCCGTCTTGTCGCTAGCAATGTCGTCCGTACAACTGGGGCGAGTGCTCTATCGTATCTCGAGACCTGCCTTGTGGTGGCGCTAGGTCTGCGATCACACAGTGGCGACACGCGGGTCCGACATGTACTAAATGGACCGCGGCCGATTTAAGCTACCACCTAGCAAGTGTGGTGTCTGGCGGTGACACCACACAAATAATAAATAACTTACAACAAACACCAGAAGGATTATTCTTTCAACCTAATTTTACATGATCACAAATGCTAAATAATTAAGTTCAGTTAAACTGAACAGAAAGATCATAAAAATAACCAGTGACAATAAAAAATATCAAATGAACAAATTAGCACATAATAAAAGACTACTGTCTGAATTCACAGAACTAAGCAGTATGTAAAAGAAATACAAAGTAGTAGTTCCAGTTCAGGAAACAACTCTAAGCCAGATTATAAAATTACACTTCATGACATTAGAAAAATAAAAGTCATAAATATCTTTTGCAATGGAACTTAGCCAAGGGATGTGGTCAGCTGGAGAGGCTGTATTTGTTTCACTACATAAATTGCATATGAAACATCATTATATAATCACACTCACTATCAGAGTAGCCAGCAGGGTTAGAATCACTGTGGGAACAGTTATTTCTTGTAAAATATGGTAGAATGCCATCATATGGGCAGCAGCTCAATCTAGTGAAATTTGTTGGTGCTACTGTGCTATCAACTAATCCAAGGACTTGAACAATTCAGTGTTTTTGGTATCTGGGAGAGCTGATAAGGCAGGATGTGTCCCGAGAGAGAAGTTAAATTCTGGTATGAATAGCAGGAATGATTTGATGAGGCATTTAAAGTTTCTTTCAGCTGAGTGGACAACCAGAATTCAGCTTGCAGGATACAGCAATGAATGCTTTGAATAGAAGTCTGTTACTCAGAGTGTATGTGGAGCGAAATTCTGATGGGAACACAGGTGAAACCAGAAAGGGGTGTGGGATGATGTATAACTATCTGATTCTAATGCCACAGAAAAAAGATTGCATCAGTTTGACTACCAGCTGAGGACCAGTTTAATTTGCTATGTATGAGACAAACAGTATTTGGTATGTTCTAAGGAGAAACAGAGTCCACAAAAGATTCTGAATTGCACCAGCAGTGTCTACTCAGATGCCGGGCACGTGAAGCTGGGTTGAGTTGCACTTATTCAGTGGCAGTTGAACAGTAGGTGATTTGGTTCAGCAGAGAGTGAGATCCTATTTCTGCAGATTCCTTCAAAACAATGTGGTGGCATTCTCCATGATGATGGCATGTGATCTGTGCTTTTGTAAAATAAGTTTTCATGTTCTGTAAACTTTGAACATAACATCATTATACCATGCAACAGTGAAAACTATGTAGCAACAATGTCTCAACATAGCAAAATAATGCAAACTAGATGACAAAACCATTCACTAGTAGAGGCATATAATGAAATATAGAGGAATAAGTAAGAGAGTGAAATCAGGCTGAATAGGGCATACCAGTTAACAGAGAGAATGGAACATACAAAAGTAAAAGTAGTGGTGCATCAGTAGCACAGGTACCTGCTAGTCATGTGGAGCTCAGATGCGACCACATTAGAATGTGAGAGTGGCACACAGTGGGCAAAAGGTGCCAGCTTTGTGTCTGGCATTGATTTACGAAGTCCAGATGTTCGTAACAGACTGGCTGTTGTCCATAGCAACAGTCCAATGAAGGAGAAGTTTTGTAGAGGCAGAAGTGCTGTCAAACTAAAATGTTTTATGTGTAAAATACCTATAACGCATAAAGGCAACTTTACAAGAATGGCAGAAATGCAACAATTAAGAAAAATATTCTAGTTATGAGGGCCTGACTGAGGCAAAATCACAACAGAATCTTGAAAATGTCAAAACAATAGACTGGCATAGATAATAATAACTCTACCTCCCACCTATGACTTGCAATAAAATTTGTTCTCAATCCCTAGACCATGAGTTAAAAAACTTTTCCTATTTTGAGAGTCTTGGTACTTGGACAGAACACCTCATTTATTTTTAAGGTTAATATAATTCTGAAACAATGGGAAAGACTCATTTTACTCAGTCATTAGTCCAATTCTAAATTACAACTAATAACACAAAATTCAGAATAACATTTTTAAAAAATAAAAAAAAATGGTGAAAAAATGCCATATTATTAAGCACTTAATCACTTCTTGTGGAACACCAGTGCTCCATGAAATACGATTTGGGAAACCCTGCCCCAGAAATTAAATTGTATGGAGGCACGGTATGTAAATTATAGTGCTCAGAACTCATTGGCTGCTGTGTAATAGTTGTAGTGCACACTGCTTTTGCACCAAATGATTCTTTCTGAGTTTCAATGGATCTGCTACAGGAGACTGTAGGTCTCGATCTTTACATCTGGTTAAATAATGAAAATGGACTACAGTCTTCCCATCTGGGAGCTGTAATTTGGCATTAGTAGGTGACATGAAACGCAATATTTGAAATTATCCCTCCCAGGGCCACGTAAATTTCTTAGTTATGTCTGCTGTTATGCCAGCTTGTCGTGACATTATATAATCTCTGACTTGGTATAGTGGTAACCCAGCATTCTTTCAACTATGGAGCTGTAGCCTCTACATCTACATCTACATCCATACTCCGCAAGCCACCTGACGGTGTGTGGCGGTGGGTACCTTGAGTACCTCTATTGGTTCTCCCTTCTATTCCAGTCTCGTATTGTTCGTGGAAAGGAGGATAGTCGGTATGCATCTGTGTGGGCTCTAAACTCTCTGATTTTATTCTCATGGTCTCTTCGTGAGATATACATAGGAGGGAGCAATATACTGCTTGACTCCTCGGTGAAGGTATGTTCTCGAAACTTCAACAAAAGCCCGTACCGAGCTACTGAGCATCTCTCCTGCAGAGTCTTCCACTGGAGTTTATCTATCATCTCCGTAACGCTTTTTCGATTACTAAATGATCCTGTAACGAAGCACACTGCTCTCCGTTGAATCCTCTCTATCTCTTCTATCAACCCTTTCTGGTATAGATCCCACACTGCTGAGGAGTATTCAAGCAGTGGGCGAACAAGTGTACTGTAACCTACTTCCTTTGTTTTCGTATTGCATTTCCTTAGAATTTGTCCAATGAATCTCAGTCTGGCATCTGCTTTACTGATAGTTAATTTTATATGATCATTCCATTTTAAATCACTCCTAACGCATACCCCCAGATAATTTATCGAATTAACTGCTTCTAGTTGCTGACCTGCTATATTGTAGCTAAATGATAAGGGATCTTTCTTTCTATGTATTCGCAGCACATTACACTTGTCTACATTGAGATTCAATTGCCATTCCCTGCACCATGCATCAATTCGCTGCAGATCCTCCTGCATTTCAGTACAATCTTCCATTGTTACAACCTCTCGATATACCACAGCATCATCAGCAAAAAGCCTCAGTGAACTTCCGATGTCATCCACAAGGTCATTTATGTATATTGTGAACAGCAACGGTCCTACGACACTCCCCTGCGGCACACCTGAAATCAATCTTACTTCGGAAGACTTCTCTCCATTGAGAATGACATGCTGCGTTCTGTTGTCTAGGAACTCTTCAATCCAATCACACAATTGGTCTGATAATCCATATGCTCTAACTTTGTTCATTAAACAACTGTGGGGAACTGTATCGAATGCCTTGCGGAAGTCAAGAAACATGGCATCTACCTGGGAACCCGTGTCTATGGCCCTCTGAGTCTCGTGGACGAATAGCGCGAGCTGGATTTCACACGATCGTCTTTTTCGCAACCCATGCTGATTCCTACAGAGTAGATTTCTAGTCTCCATAAAAGTCATTATACTCGAACATACCACGTGTTCCAGAATTCTACAACTGATCGATGTTAGAGATATTGGTCT
Source organism: Schistocerca piceifrons (assembly GCF_021461385.2). Taxonomy (NCBI): domain Eukaryota; kingdom Metazoa; phylum Arthropoda; class Insecta; order Orthoptera; family Acrididae; genus Schistocerca; species Schistocerca piceifrons. The sequence continues at coordinate 10,328,765 of NC_060149.1, forward strand.
ATAGTTCTGCACATCTGTTCGACGTCCCTTCTTGAAAACAGGTATGACCTGTGCCCTTTTCCAATCCTTTGGAACGCTACGCTCTTCTAGAGAGCTACGGTACACTGCTGCACGAACGGGGACAAGTTCCTTCGCGTACTCTGTGTAAAATCGAACTGGTATCCCATCAGGTACAGCGGCCTTTCCTCTTTTGAGCGATTTTAATTGTATTTAGTATTTCACCCTTTAGTCTGTCATCCTCTGTTTCAGTACCATTTTGGTCACAGAGTGTCTGAACATATTGTTTTGATCCACCTAACGCTTTGACATAAGACCAAAATTTCTTAGGATTTTCTGCCAAGTCAGTACATAGAACTTTACTTTCGAATTCATTGAACGCCTCTCGCATAGCCCTCCTCACACTACAGTTCCCTTCGCGTAATTTTTGTTTGTCTGCAAGGCTTTGGCTATGTTTATGTTTGCTGTGAAGTTCCCTTTGCTTCTGCAGCAGTTTTCTAAGTCGGTTGTTGTACCACAGTGGCTCTTTTCCGTCTCTTACAATCTTGCTTGGCACATACTCATCTAACATGTATTGTACGATGATTTGAACTTTAACCACTGATCCTCAACACTATCTGTACTTGAGACAAAACTTTTGTGTTGAGCCATCAGGTACTCTGTAATCTGCTTTTTGTCACTTTTGCTAAACAGAAAAATCTTCCTACCTTTTTTAATATTTCTATTTACAGCTGAAGTCATCGCTGCAGTAACCGCTTTATGATCACTGATTCCCTGTTCTGCGTTAACTGTTTCAAATAGTTCGGGTCTGTTTGTCACCAGAAGGTCTAATATGTTATCACCTTGAGTTGGTTCTCTGTTTAACTGCTCAAGGCAGTTTTCAGATAAAGCACTTTAAAAAATTTAACTGGATTCTTTGTCCCTGCCACCCGTCATGAATGTATGAGTCTCCCAGTCTATATGCTGCAAATTAAAATCTCCACCCAGAACTATAACATGGTGGGGAAATCTACTCGAAATATTTTCCAAATTATCGTTCAGATGCTCAGCCACAACAGCTGCTGAGCCAGGGGGCCTATAGAGACATCCAATTACCATGTCTGAGCCTGCTTTAACCGTGACCTTCACCCAAATTATTTCACATTTCAGATCTCCGTCAATTTCCTTCGATACTATTGCACTTCTTATCGCTATAAACACGCCTCCCCCTTCACTGTGCAGCCTGTCTCTGCAGTATACATTCCAATCGGAGTTTAGAATTTCGTTACTGTTTACATCTGGTTTCAGCCAACTTTCTGTCCCTAGTACTATATGAGCATTGTGACCGTTTATTAATGAGAGCAGTTCTGGGACCTTTCTATAGACGCTCCTGCAGTTTACTATTAGCAGTTTAACATTGTTATTCCCTGTTGCATTTTGCCTACACCTACCTTGCCGCATCTCAGGAGGTGTCTTATCGGGCCTAGGGAGGGAATTCTCTAACCTAAAAAACCCACATGTGCACTCCACACGTTCTCCGCTATCCTTCTAGCCGCTTCCTGCGTCTAGTGCATGCCTGACCTAATCAGGGGGACCCTACATTTCTCCATGTCACAGCTGCATCATTTTGATGAACTCTCTTCCAAATAAACTTTAATCATTTAGCCAGAAGCTTCATTTCACTAGACTTAATTACAGACGACGACTTCTTTATCTCAAACTGCAAATTGGGGAGGGGGGCTCATTTTGCAACTGTAAACAACTTCAAAGGGACTCAACCCTGGTGCTTCATGTATCCTGGCATTGTACAAATAAATCACAAATGTGAATAGTCTGTCCCAGTCTGAGTGTGAGCTATTCACATAATAAGACAACATTTTAACAAATGTTTTATGAATGCCTTCAACCCTGCCATTACTCTTAGGATGAAATGGCGTTGTTCTCGCTTTCTTTATTTTCCATAGCTGACATACCTTTACCATAAGACTGGACATTAAGTTTGTCCCTTGGTCTGTTTTTAATAGTCTCTGGACTTCCAAATGGTTGTCTCAGCAGTCATGACTTTAACAGCTGCCATAATACTGAAAACGTAAATACATGTGATAAAAATGAGATTTCATATAGTTTTAAGCATAGGAAGTTTCAAAAAGGTGATGAGAGGACTGATGTGTAAACAGTGCAACTTCTGCCTACATGAAAAGGGTACAGGAGTCAACATTAAATATGTGGGTGAAACTATGACCTGGCAATGAGCTTTTTGTATCGTGGAAACTGGACATCAGTACAACTTAGATTTAGAACTGATAAGTGAAATAATTAAAGATCTTCAAAAACAGTTGCAGCCTCAAAAACAAGTGCATGATCAAAACAATGAGTTCTCATTGGGTATTTGTGTGAGCAATGATCAGTTGGTGTCATCAGGTTTGGATGAAATGAACTATAAAAATTATGAGTCTGATTTTGTGTTTCCTAAAAAATATAGCACATTCAGATCCCAGGAACAAGACAATATACTACTTTCTAATGAATCTGAAGTGCTAAACTTAGTTGAAAACGGCAAAAACTGTGAAAGTACAGTTCCTCAGAAACTTTTCACTACTGCTAGAGAAAGCATGTCACAATAATTCAAAAAATATAATAATATTTGGTGTTCTCAACATTGATTTCCTTGAAGAATCTGCTCAAAAGTCGCAATTAGTAAATTTAATGGGGTCATTCAACTTAAATATGAAAGTTTAATGTCCAACAAGATTAAACAGCTATCTTGATTAGGTCTGCTACTAACACTGATTGCACTGTAAAATTATAGATGTTGGTTTTTCAGATCACAGTGCACTAAAAAAGCAGTCTATCTTCAGGCCACGAGTGGCCTAACAGGACCATCCAACCGCCATGTCATCCTCCGTGGAGGATGCGGACAGGAGGGGCGTGGGGTCAGCAGACCACTCTCCCGGTCGTTATGATGGTATTCTTGACCGAAGCCGCTACTATTCGGTTGAGTAGCTCCTCAATTGGCATCACGATGCTGAGTGCACCCCACACTGCAGTAACAATACATTTTAATCCACCACTCAATGTACTCCCAACAGGAAAAACAGTTATTAAGTGTAGAAGTTATAGTGACAGTAACATAAATAACTTTGTACTTGGCTTAAAGAAAGAAGACTGGCAAAACCGTATTTACTTCTTCAACTACAAATGAAAAATATGATAATTTTTTGCAGATGTTTGAATATTACTTTAATACTACATGCCGGAAGCGGCTACAAGGGTAGCGGAGTACGTGTGGAGTGCATGTGGGTTTTTTAGGTTAGAGAATTCCCTCCCTAGGCCCGACAAGACGCCTCCTGAGACACGGCAAGGTAGGAGTAGGCAAAATGCAACAGGGAATAACAATATTAATCTGCTAATAGCCAACTGCAGGAGCGTCTATAGAAAGGTCCCAGAACTGCTCTCATTAATTAACGATCACAACGCCCATATAGTACTAGGGACAGAAAGTTGGCTGAAATCAGACGTAAACAGTAATGAAATCTTAAACTCAGATTGGAATGTATACTGCAGAGACAGGCTGGACAGTGAAGGGGGAGGCGTGTTTGTAGCGATAAGAAGTGCAATAGTATCGAAAGAAATTGACGGAGATCCGAAATGTGAAATAATTTGGGTGAAGGTCACTGTTAAAGCAGGCTCAGACATGGTAATTGAATGTATCTATAGGTCCCCTGGCTCAGCAGCTGTTGTGGCTGAGCATCTGAACGATAATTTGGAAAATATTTCGAGTAGATTTCCCCACCATGTTATAGTTCTGGGTGGAGATTTTAATTTGTCGGATATAGACAGGGAGACTTAAACGTTCATGACGGGTGGCAGGGACAAAGAATCCAGTGAAATTTTTTTAAGTGCTCTATCTGAAAACTACCTTGAGCAGTTAAACAGAGAACCGACTCGTGGCGATAACATATTAGACCTTCTGGTGACAAACAGACCCGAACTATTTGAAACAGTTAATGCAGAACAGGGAATCAGTGATCATAAAGCGGTTACTGCATCGATGATTTCAGCCGTAAATAGAAATATTAAAAAAGGTAGGAAGATTTTTCTGTTTAGCAAAAGTGACAAAAAGCAGATTACAGAGTACCTGATGGCTCAACACAAAAGTTTTCTCTCAAGTACGGATAGTGTTGAGGATCAGTTGACAAAGTTCAAAACCATCGTACAATATGCGTTAGATGAGTATGTGCCAACCAAGACCGTAAGAGACGGAAAAGAGCCACTGTGGTACAACAACCGAGTTAGGAAACTGCTGCGGGAGCAACGGGAACTTCACAGCAAACATAAACATAGCGAAAGCCTTGCAGACAAACAAAAATTACGCCAAGCGAAATGTAATGTGAGGAGGGCTATGCGAGAGGCGTTCAATGAATTCGAAAGTAAAGTTCTATGTACTGACTTGGCAGAAAATCCTAAGAAATTTTGGTCTTATGTCAAAGCGGTTGGTGGATCAAAACAAAATGTCCAGACACTCTGTGACCAAAATGGTACTGAAACAGAGGATGACAGACGAAAGGCCGAAATACTAAATGTCTTTTTCCATAGCTGTTTCACAGAGGAAGACTGCACTGTAGTTCCTTCTCTAGACTGTCGCACAGATGACAAAATGGTAGATATCGAAATAGACGACAGAGGGATAGAGAAACAATTAAAATCGCTCAAAAGAGGAAGGGCCGCTGTACCTGATGGGATACCAGTTCGATTTTACACAGAGTACGCGAAGGAACTTGCCCCCCTTCTTGCAGCGGTGTACCGTAGGTCTCTAGAAGAGCATAGCATTCCAAAGGATTGGAAAAGGGCACAGGTCATACCCGTTTTCAAGAAGGGACGTCGAACAGATGTGCAGAACTATAGACCAATATCTCTAACGCCGTTCAGTTGTAGAATTTTGGAACACACAGTATGTTCGAGTATAATGACTTTTATGGAGACTAGAAATCTACTCTATAGGAATCAGCATTGTGTGAAACCCAGCTCGCGCTATTCGTCCACGAGACTCAGAGGGCCATAGACACGGGTTCCCAGGTAGCTGCCGTGTTTCTTGACTTCTGCAAGGCGTTCGATACAGTTCCCCACAGTCATTTAATGAACAAAGTAAGAGCATATGGACTATCAGACCAATTGTGTGATTGGATTGAAGAGTTCCTAGATAACAGAACGCAGCATGTCATTCTCAATGGAGAGAAGTCTTCTGAAGTAAGAGTGAGTTCAGGTGTGCCGCAGGGGAGTGTCATAGGTAACCGTTGCTATTCACAATATACATAAATGACATTGTGGATGACATCGGAAGTTCACTGAGGCTTTTTGCAAATGATGCTGTGGTGTATCGAGAGGTTGTAACAATGGAAAATTGTACTGAAATGCAGGAGGATCTGCAGCGAATTGACACATGGTGCAGGGAATGGCAATTGAATCTCAATGTAGACAAGTGTAATGTGCTGCGAATACATAGAAAGATAGTTCCCTTATCATTTAGCTACAATATAGCAGATCAGAAACTGGAAGCAGTTAACTCCATATATTATCTGGGAGTACGCATTAGGAGTGATTTAAAATGGAATGATCATATAAAGATGATCGTCGGTTGTTCGCCCACTGCTTGAATACTGCTCAGCAGTGTGGGATCCGTACCAGAAAGGGTTGATAGAAGAGATAGAGAGGATCCAACGGAGAGCAGCGCGCTTTGTTACAGGATCATTTAGTAATCACGAAAGCGTTACGGAGATGATAGATAAACTCCAGTGGAAGACTGTGCAGGAGAGATGCTCAGTAGCTCGGTACGGGCTTTTGTTAAAGTTTAGAGAACATACCTTCACCGAAGAGTCAAACAGTATATTGCTCCTTCCTACGTACATCTCGTGAAGAGACCATGAGGATAAAATCAGAGAGATTAGAGCCCACGCAGCCGCATACCGACAATCCGTCTTTCCACGAACAATACGAGACTGGAATAGAAGGGAGAACCAATAGAGGTACTCAGGGTACCCTCCACCACACACCGTCAGGTGGCTTGCGGAGTATGGTTGTAGATGTAGATGTAGAATAGCCATTTCCCTGAGAAAACAAAAACTGTCACTTAGAAAATACAGAATGCTTGGGTCACAAAAGGTATTAAAACTTCACCCGAAAAGATGAGGCTGCTGCACAGACTTAGCAAACTGGACAGCAGCAAATCCAAAGAGTTCAAGGTATACTATAAAAATTAAAAAACCACATACAGGAGAGTTATCAAATGGACTAAAAAAGCCCATAATGATAAAACAATTAGGTGCTCTTCCAACAAATGTAAGATCGTCTGGGGTATAGTAAATGAACAGACTAGTAGAAAGTTAGAATAGATTAGTACTTGTTCCATGGATAATGAAGACGACACTTCGTAATGATGTGGAATGTGTCAGGTTAATAAAAGGTATCTACACAAGATATTACATTACACAAAATAATACATGACACTTAATATGTGTGTGGGGGGGGGGGGCGGGGGGGGGGGGAGAGGGGGGGTTGGGGAATTTGTCCACTTACGATATCCAAAAATTCATCTAATGAGTAGAAGGAGTTGCCATTAAGAAATTCTTTTAATTTCCTTTTAAATGCTTTATGGCTATCTGTCAGACTTTTGATGCTATTAGGTAAGTGACCAAAGACTTTTGTGGCAGCATAATTTACCCCCTTCTGAGCCAAAGTAAGATTTAACCTTCAGTAGTTTTCTTTTAATTGTCGTAGTGTGTGGCTTTTTGTGTGCGCTACTTTTTTACAGTTTTTATCTCCATTTTACAGTCGCCTTTTTTTTTGTCTATTGCCTTCCCCATTTTTTATATCTATGTTCACAATATTCTCTCCTTTGTATATTTTTCAATGCCTTCTATTGTTTGTTCTATGTCTTTCGGCTGAAGAGCAGCGCATATGCTGCTGCCAGCCCGCCTCGATGGGGAATTGAAATACAATAAAGAAAAAAAAAAGTGCCTAGCGGTATAAGGCGCTTAGGGACTGATGACCTTAGCAGTCCCATAAGATTTCACACGCATTTGAATATTTGAGAGGCTTGCAGTGATTAGAGTTGTTAGCAGCAGACACAGTGGCTGCGCCAAAGACTGAGTCGGCGTAGAGTTTTACAATCATTTATTGAAAATTCTTTCCAATTTCTCCCTCGTCGTCGCTCCCCAGCCCTGCGGATCCCTCCGCCTGGCTGCTGCTGTGTAGATTCTCCGACAATGCGCGCAATGCACGCCGCTGATCGCAGTCGGGATCCTCAGGCCACCAGTGCTCCACTGAAGCCAGGACGCCCTGTGGTTGAGATAAACTCGTCGCCGCTCGGCGTCCCAGTACGGCACGCCCACGGAGCCGCGTCGCCGTGAGGTCAGCTGCCGACGCCTGCTGCACCGGCGGCTGGGAAGCCGTCAGTCACGATGTCCGCGAGGTCCCGTCATGGACGGACCACGGGCCGTGGGGCCGTTCCACATACTGCTCTATATCTCTTGAAAAAACTAAAATGTCATCCATGCATTTTTCGGTTTCAACCCGCGAAGGACTCCGTCCAACAACCTCTGAAATGTTGCTGGAGCGTTTTTTAGTCCAAACGGCATTCTTGTATACTCGAAGTGACCACAATGCGTCGTAAATGCTGTTTTTGGCCTGTTCTCCGAACATACTTCAATCTGGTGATAACCGCTTCCCAAATCCATTGTGGAGAAAAATTTACACTGCCCTAGGTTGTCTAACGTTTCTGTGATATTTGGAATCGGATATACGTCCACCACTGTCCGTTCATTCAAATGTCTGTAATCGCAACGAAAGCGAAATTTTTTTCGGCCCGTCCTGTGTCTTCTTCGGAACTAGGACCATGCTACTAGACCAAGGACTATTACTGTGCTGGATTATCCCATCTTCCAGTTTTTGGTCCATTAATTGCTCTACTACTGGTTGTAATTGTTTCGGTAGTCTGTATGGCTTACGATACACCGGAGGGTGATTCCCTGTAGGAATACGATGTAATCGGTATAGCAGGTAACATACCCTGTGCTTCAAAGAATGCTTTATACTTTAGTAATAACGCTTCCATACCCGAACGATCATTTCCTCTCAAATGATTTACCTTGTCACGAAGTGCAGACGTGCTGACGGTTTGCTTTACATCATAGTCTAGCCTCGAACTATCGATGTCATCTTCATCCATTAACTCTATTGTGGGTATTACTAATCCTTCGGCAGATCGACATCATCCCGCCCGAAGTTATCTAAACTCACCGGAACCATAAACTGCCCGTTTATGTCCGTTACCCGTGATACACTCCTACGAATAAAGCAATGCTTTTCGTCTAAAATCTCATTACTCGCTAGTGGCTCAACTAAGAATAACCCCTGCTGTGGCACATCGACATCCACCGGTACCCAGATCAACTTCTCTGTACCTGTTTCGCCGGCCGCGGTGGTCTAGCGGTTCAGGCGCTCAGTCCGGAACCGCGCGACTACTACGGTCGCAGGTTCGAATCCTGCCTCGGGCATGGATGTGTGTGATGTCCTTAGGTTAGTTAGGTTTAAGTAGTTCTAAGTTCTAGGGGACTGATGACCACAGATGTTAGGTCCCATAGTGCTCAGAGCCATTTGAACCATTTTTTTGTACCTGTTCGTACTTTGTCACACGAAATCACCATTAATGCACTTGTACGTAGTTTAGTTGGTATCACCTTAGCTATCGGTGCGCCTTGCGACTCTGAAACATTTGCAATGGCTGTACCCATTGAGAACAAGTTCCCATTTAGTTCCAGCGTATGTTGCGAAAGGTCAATTTTTGCGTGATGTTTAATCGGAAAGTCCAACTCAAGTATCGCTGAAAATCCCTGTACTGTGCCTAGTGCATCTGATTTTTTATCACCTACTGCGCGCAATCTGTATCTCGGAACTTCCAATCCTTTCTTACCCACGAGGTCCACACTGACAACTGACACATGAGCTCCAGTATCCACTAAAACTCTTCGGCACTTATGTTTTATCCAAACCATCAAACTACAATCCGCCTCTACGTGCACTCTCTGAGTACCACTTTTTGCTGGGAATGCCTCCCGACGGCAGGAACACTCCCTTTTTCGCTTAACAGTTTTTTACCTGCTGTATCATTAACCCGTTTCCTGGCTTTACACCGCCGTGCCTTATACCCTATTTTCTGAAAACTGAAAAACTGCGATTCCCGACATTGTCCCTTAAAATTACCTTGCTTCCCACAACGGTAACACTCTTTGAAAGACGAAAAAATTTCCTTATCATTGCGACTTCTAGTGGCGCTATCCACTTCTTGCAAATGAGTATCTACACGCAATGCTGCTGCTAAGTCACTTGGACTTTCCATCCGTATCCGGCGTGAAAAATCCGGCGAGACCCCTCGCAAAAATGCGTCTAAAGCTCTATTCTCTCCTTCTTTCAATAGAACTTCATTTGCTCTCGCACCTTGCGTTAACCCATACATGTGTGCATTCGTTCTCCTAATTCTGCTCGCATTCGGGAGGACGACGGTTCAATCCCGCATCCGGCCATTCTGATTTAGGTTTTCCGTGATTTCCCTAAATCACTCCAGGCAAATGCCGGGATGGTTCCTCTAAAAGGGCACGGCCGACATCCTTCCCTAATCCGATGAGACCGATGACCGCGCTGTCTGGTCTCCTTCCCCAAACAACCAACCAACCATCCTAATTCTGTCCGAAAATTCTTCTACCGTTTCACCCGTTTTTTGCATCGTCCTCCCCAATTTTTCTCAAAAAAATCCGGCACAGTTTCGTTTCCTAAATCTTTGCAATGATCCCTCAGCCAACTCTGTGAACGTAGCAGCATCCTTTAACCCTTTGTGGTATGTCGCATAAGTCTTTGTGTCACCTACTAACCGTAACCTCGCCCTTTGCAAACACATTTCATCCAACCACTCACACAGTCTAGCCGTACTACATACGTCACCTATGAAAACATTCACATCCTCTGATGTTTTACCCGAGAAGGAAGGTATCAAATTAGCCGCTGAACAATCTGCCACACCGAAAAAGACAGTACCCTTGCATTCTACACTATCGCTTCCAGAGCCTGATTGAGTATTTTGCAACAATTGCTGCTCCATCCTCTGCATGTGCTGCTTTTGCAACTTACTTTCGTCAATCAGTTTCTTAACGTGCTCTGTCAATGCGACTACGGCGTCACTTGTCCCGGTTGCACGTGTCTCTGGCATTTTCCGTGTGGTATACCTCATCTCACAAAAATAAAACTGTGTTACCCAGAATTAAGTTCATTCCTAGCACGTCTAATGGCAAGCCATCTAGACTTACCACATTGCCCCGTTACATGACCATAGAAGCCACACACATCACAAGTGCTTCGTACAAATTTATCGCAAGTAGCGACATGACCTGTTAATTCACACACTACACATTTCGATGGTACTAAGTTAACGTGACTATCATTCCCACGAAACTGCGATAGGCCTACAGGGCTGCTAGGCCTTTCAAATGACAGTCTCACATCCCTTAACGTTACCCTCGACATGTCTAGCTACACAGAAAACATAGAGAGAAGGCAGTTGCTGGACTCACCCTATTCAGTGTTTCTCGGTTACTACGCACGGTGCTAGTCAAGTCGTGGCGTGGGTGCGCCTGACACCACTTGTTACGACTTCTGCACCACTTGTTAGCAGCAGACACAGTGTCTGCGCCAAAGACTGAGACGGCGTGGAGTTTTACAATTATTTATTGGACTTTCTTTACAATTTCTCCCTCGTGGTCGCTGCCCAGCCTTGCGGGTCCCTCCGCCTGGCTGCTGCTATGTAGATTCTCTGACAATGCGCGCAACGCACGCCGCTGATCGCACTCGGGAGCCTCAGGCCACAAGTGCTCCGCTGAAACCAGGATGCCCTGTGGTTGAGATGAACTCGTCGCCGCTCGGCGCCCCAGTACGGACACGCCCACGGAGCCTACTGCACCGACGGCTCGGAAGTCGTCAATCACGATGACCGCGAGGTCCCGTCATGGACGGACCACACGCCGTGAGGCTGACTTGCCGTGAGGTCCGGGCGTCGTCCCCGGCGGCGCCTGTGACCAAGGCCGCGCTGCGGCCGGTCCTGCTGGAAGTTATCGCTGTAGTTGGTTGGTTGGTTTGTGGGTTTAAGGGACCAGACAGCAACGGTCATCGGTCCCTGTCGCTGTAGTTAGTCAGCCATAGTGCCGACCGAACTCGGGCCGACCTCCGTAGCTGAAGTTGACATCTGGCGGCGAACGGATGACTCCTGCAAGCTGGAACAGATTTCCGGAATCGTCACCCACGAAAATTGAACATTCGGACATGAACCACGTCCGTCCTCAGATCCGAACTGCTTCCTAATGGCTTCTGTCTGTTGCTGCCTGCGCTCCACTATTTATATCCGGCAGGAGGACGTTTTTTACCCTCGGTGGTAGGTTTTTGTCAATACTCCTACAGTATATTGCAGCGTAACTTAGTGTGTTGGCCTCACTTCTCCTTACTCAGCACTCTCCAGGCTTCACTCGACGCTCGGTCTGTGTGATTCCTCGCGTCAGCCTGTTGGTAGACTGCCGCTGCCAGCAAGGCTATCTGTGCATGGTTACTTCGCAACGCCTCGGTCGCTGGCGTGCCTCCGTTTTACCATTCTCCACTGTGTGAAGGAACGCTCACTACATGTGCCAGCAACGTAGTAAAACATTGTCAGATACGGCAAGGTAGGCATTGGGCAGAAAGTCATTTTGCCAGTTAGGCAGTTTAGCTGGTTCTCTATATTTTGCTTTATCCACTACTGGCCATTAAAATTGCTACACCAAGAAGAAATGCAGATGATAAACGGGTATTCATTGGACAAAAGTGTTATACTAGAACTGACGTGTGATTATATTTTCACACAATTTGGGTGCATAGAACCTGAGAAATCAGTACCTAGAACAACCACCTCTGGCAGTGATAGCGGCCTTGATACGCCTGGCCATTGAGTCAAACAGAGCTTGATTGGCGTGTAGAGGTAAAGGTGCCCATGCAGCTTCAACACGATACCACAGTTCATCAATAGTAGTGACTGGTGTATTGTGACGAGCCAGTTGCTCGGCCACCATTGACCAGACGTTTTCAATTGGTGAGAGATCTGGAGAATGTGCTGGCCAGGGCAGCAGTCGAACACTTTCTGTATCCAGAAAGGCCCGTACAGGACCTGCAACATGCGGTGGTGCATTATCCTGCAGAAATGTAGGGTTTCGCAGGGATCGAATGAAGGGTAGAGCCACGGGTCGTAACACATCTGAAATGTAACGTCCACTGTTCAAAGTGTCATCAATCCGAAGAAGAGGTGACCGAGACATGTAACCAATGGCACCCCATACCATCATGCTAGGTGATACACCAGTATGGCGATGACGAATACACGCTTCCAATGTGCGTTCACCGTGATGTCGCCAAACACAGATGCAACCATCATGATGCTGTAAACAGAACCTGGATTCATCCGAAAAAATGACGTTTTGCCATTCGTGCACCCAGGTTTGTCGTTGAGTACACCATCACAGGCGCTCCTGTCTGTGATACAGTGTCAAGGGTAACCGCAGCCATGGTGTCCGAGCTGATAGTCCATGCTGCTGCAAGCGTCGGCGAACTGTTAGTGCAGATAGTTGTTGTCTTGCAACCGTCCCCATCTGTTGACTCAGGGATCGAGACGTGGCTGCACGATCCGTTACAGCCATGCGGATAAGATGCCTGTCATCCCGACTCCTAGTGATGCGAGGCCGTTGGCATCCGGCACTGCGTTCCGTATTACCCTCCTGAACCCACCGATTCCATATTTGGCTAACAGTCATTGGATCTTCACCAACACGAGCAGCAATGTCGCGCTACGGTAAACCGCAATCGCGATAGGCTACAATCCGACCTTTATCAAATTCGGAAACGTGATGGTACGCATTTCTCCTCCTTACACGAGGCATCACAACAACGTTTCACCAGGCAACACCGGTCAACTGCTGTTTGTGTATGAGAAATCGGTTGGAAACTTTCCTCATGTCAGCACGTTGTAGGTGTCGCCACCGGCGCCAACCTTGTGTGAATGCTCTGAAAAGCTAATCATTTGCATATCACAGCAGGTTCTTCCTGTTGGTTAAATTTCGAGTCTGTAGCACGTCATCTTCGCGGTGTAGCATTTTTAATGGCCAGTAGTGTAAATTTCAAGCACCTCTAACAAATTAAGAGCACGGCCTGTTTTCACTCTGTGAAGTACACGCATACAATTCTCAATGCTCCCTGTGGAACGACCAGTATCAGATAAATGCTGTCCCAAAGCCGTTTTGTTTTTTGGCTGTGAGTGTTGTTTACGACTGGGCGCACACTGATCCAGCATTTCACCTAAAGCAAGTGTTGCGAAACAAAATGTTTTGCTGTGTACGAGCGCTCCATGTATTTCAATGTGAGCCCGCACACCGATCAAGCAAACGTTGCGAGGCGTTTCGCAACTGTGGTGTGGTTACTGTTAAGACCTTCGGTACACACACCATCAGATTATTTGACTTGTCGCTCTGACGAAGTAGGCGAGTGTCAGCTATATGTCTTGTGGTCTTATTGTGGCGTGTTTATCTTCTGCCGTTAGGTCAGACGATAGAAATGCCACTTGCACATTTAAGAGTAGGAGATTGACAGTGACCAACTTTAAATAGAACTTGATTAATTTTCACACACATTTATTAAAATAATAAAAAGCAGACACATTACGTAACTTGATTCTGGATGCTGTTTACAATTGACAATCTGAAGTTCCTTTGGTCTTGGTACGTTAATCTTATTCTTACATATCTCTAATACTTGACAAAGTGTCTATACATTTCTCTTCATGGCTATGTACAGGAATATGATAATCTTATTAGGCGCAGACTGAAACTTGACTATAGACTGGTACAGACTAATTCAGACTGGTGCAGACAAATGTAGACTGACTAATCAGAGGTCTGTACACTCATTATAATACCTCGCGCGTTCATGTATCACAGCGCGAGTTGATCCGTGAGGAGAAAAGGTTCTACGTTAGCAGCAATCTCATTGGCTGCGTTACGTATTAATACACAGATCGGCGGAAGCAGAATTTGGTCCGTCTCTATGGCAGCACCATCTCGCAGTGCGGAGATGGACGAGCGTTGCGCCTGCGCTGTTGTGCTTAGCAGGGCACACTCTAGCGGGAAAGTTGTGTACGCATTGACTATGCAGAACTATGTACACAACAGAAACACCTTGAAACATTTGAGCAGTTGCTCGATGCCTGCAACCGATACAGCATGATGCTTGTTTCAAGGAGCAAAACGTTCTGCGCATGCACCAACTCCCTTCCACTACCCGCCGATACAGCTGTCACGCGCAGCTCTGACAGTTCAGAAGCGTCTGCCTTGTGTTTTCGGATCTGAGTTTTAGTCAAGTGTATTGTGTAATGACTGAAACAGCGGAAGATGGCGTGGTCGACGATACAGTTATCGATGACGATAACTTGTAGCCCTCGTGGAAACCAGACCTGAGTTGCACGTGATTACCAGGAAAGGTCACCACAAGCAGGACGTGATCACCAAAGCATGGCAACACACAGGTCAGGAAATGAAGATCTCAGGTAATAAATGTATAAATAAAAAACAAATTAATATAATTCGTGCAATTTTATCAAGAATGACCTTCATGAGTTATAAAAGTGTTCATATTTTGAAAACCTCTTCTTTCAATCGTTTTACAGCTTTAAACATAATGTTTTATAAAGCTTTAAACAAAAATATTTCAAAATTGATCGTAAATTACTATTTAGTAAGATAATAGGATAATAATTTAATCGTTATCATTACTTTTGTACATGAGTTCATTTCTACATTCAGGTCTGTACGTTAATAATTCTTCACAGATTAATTGATATCTTAATTACAGAAGCCCATCCTGTCTTGCAAAGGAACAGCACCTGTTGGGCAATTAAAAAACCGAATGTAGCTTTCTCTAACTTTGTACGCTGCTTTTGAGGCTCGTGTTCCAGCCTGC
Organism: Schistocerca piceifrons; assembly: GCF_021461385.2. Classification (NCBI taxonomy): domain Eukaryota; kingdom Metazoa; phylum Arthropoda; class Insecta; order Orthoptera; family Acrididae; genus Schistocerca; species Schistocerca piceifrons. The sequence goes on from NC_060149.1 coordinate 10,343,813, forward strand.
TGTGGTTCTTCATCAACCTCAACAATATGCATAAGCTCATCATAGGCTTCTGCTAGTTTTCCTTCCCTTTTTCTTATGGAATTGTGCAACACACAACAGTCTAATACAGTTTGTTTTCTGACATCTTGCTGAACGAGCATTGCTTGCTCAAGAACTCTGAATTTTTTAACCATCATACCAAATGCGCATTGTACTATTCGGCAAGCTCTAGATAACCTGTAATTGCATATTTTTCTATCATTACTTAGAAGTGTTGATCTTGGAAATGCTTTCATCATATTGATAGCCAAACCATATGCATCATCAGCTACAAACACGTAAGGAAACGAAACGTTTTTGTTTGGGTACAATAATCGGGGTACAGGGAGATTTAACCTCTTGTCAACGCATCTCTGTCCAAAGCTCGAAGAGAGAAACACACCAGCATCATTGTTTCTACCCGGTGCTCCTACGCCAACTATCAAAAAGTTTCCTTCAGCATCTACCACTGCTTGTAGCACAATAGAGTGGAAGTTCTTGTAATTGTAGTAGGCTGATCCACAGTTCCATGGTCCCTCAATTCTTATATGTTTTCCATCTACTGCGCCACAGCAGTTTGGAAAATTCCACTAGCCTTCAAACCGTTCAGCTACCGACGCCTATTTTTCAGGTGTAGGCTCAGTCATCATATACAACGCTGACAGTACTTCCCAAATGTAAGTACATGTCTCAGCTACTACTTTTCCGACTGTCGTTGCACCAACACGAAGATTGTAATGGACGTATTGAAATCTATCCTCAGTAGCCAGAACCCTGAAAATACCAAATACCATTAGCATACAAAGAGTTTTTAACTTATTTTACTAATTTTTGTTGTTTTGTTTTAGGTAATGAGTGCAAGTCCAAATGGCACGTTCTGAGGTCCTCATACGCGAGATATCTGCGTGAGCTGAAAAAAATGCCAGTGGATTAGGTGGGAACAAGAAAAACTGGTATTTGGCTGACGCAATGAGTTTTTTGCTTCCCTGCATTGGACATCCAAAAAGTACAACCAGCAATATTGTTCGAAGGCTAACAGATGTAGCAGCTGAGAAAGGGTCAGAAGAGGACTTGAAACAACCCACAACTGAGACAGATGTTGCCACAGTCGCTGGTACTTCATCTTCACTTACAGCAGCGGTCGAAATGAAACCAAGGGAAAAAAAAGGCTAAGGCACCAGCGAAGGTAGTGGATGAACCAATGGCTGCATATTTTAAATCGATCACTCAAAAAAATCATCTGAAGAACATCCTATGATGCTTTATTTTAGAGGTCTAATGCCTGAAATTGAAAAATTGTCTGGCACTTCTCAAAGACGTTTCAAAATGGATGTTAAAAACAGTTGAACTACTATCTTGATCAAGAAGAAGGGGTTTATTCAGGACAACCGAACGTTCCTCAAATTTCACCAGCACCAAATTTCTGCAGTTCTCATGGCAGAAACCGGTCAGGTGGTTCGACACCATCTCAGATATCTGCTCAAGACGAATATAATCTGTTACAGCTTGGTGACTATCATAATTCAAATAACCTTTTAAAGTTCAACAAAAAGTAACTCTTGCTTGAAAATATGTTTTGACATTTCGGTATAATGTAACAATTATATTTTGAATTTCCATTTCTTTCGTTTGGTATCAATTTTATTTTATAATTAATAAAATATGTTAATAAAACTTAAAGTTTTATTTCATTTTACCTAATGACATGTGTGATGGTATAAATAAGTAGCGCTTATTTATTATGTTCTATGAGCATGACATTTAAGCCTAAAGACTTAAATTTATGTACCATATATTACAATATGAGCAACATATAGAAACGAAACTGTACAAAATAAATTCAACTATTTTCTTGATAAATGTAGAAAAGAAACAAATTTAGAATACGAAATAGCCGATTGATTTTATATGGATGTCCCATTTCTGTTACATAAATGAACTGTGAATTGCTGCCAAAAAGAAAAGAAAAATATCCCCATGACTGATTTAATAACGAAATATTGTATGTGGTCCGCCTTGGATTCTGAAGGGTAAGAAATGGTCCTCAGCAGTAACAAGGTTGAGAACCACTGGTATAGCTGTTCCACATTACAAAATATAATTATAAATTTTAATTATAAAGTTATTACGAGGCTAATTACGGCACTTACAAAGTTCATCAAGCGTCGTAGGTAACCACTGTGATAACTGCACATTTTACATAACCGTTTGAATCGTAATTGCAGTAAATTAAACTTACCCTAAAGTTATTAACAGTCGTTCTTCAGCAGGGATGCTGCATCTCCAATTAGTGTCCTTTTTGAAAATTTTGTCTCCGACGAGTTCCAACAACACTTCAAAACTATTGACACTCATTCTACAATAATTCTTAATGTCTCTCCTCTGATTGATCGGGTGAACCCAGTGTTTCCTTTCATTTGAGTCCAGCATTTGCAGAAACTGCCACAAAGCAATATCTACGTTGACTTCCTCGTCACACATGTTAATTGCGCCACTACTGGAGAAGAACAATACAAACAATATTACGTACTGTTGCTTGAAACAAAATATTACGTCCCGCACACTGGAGCAGCAAAGAAGCAAAACGCTTGCAGCAACACGTTGCGCAACATTTTGCTTCAGGTGAAATGCTGGACCTGTGTGTTCCCAGCCTAAAGAGGGAGCTGTGCCCCGCCGCCACTGTATGATGACACGGAGAGCCAATAGAGCTTAACATATGATGGTAACATGTGTAAAATATAAAATATAGGTCTAGCTGTAGATAAAATATTAAGGATTATATAAAGTGAGCAGGGTGCAGTAGTAATTATTGTACCCTGCCTCAAGTAATTAGCGGCATATGTAAACAACCAACAGAAAATTATTTCTGCCAATGAAAAACAATTACTACTACATCCTGACTGAATTAAATAATCCTTAATGTTGTATTTTATCAACATCTGGATCCATGTTTTGTCTTTTACATATGCTACCATCGTATATTATGCTCTATTGACTCTCACCTATTTCATGCAGAAGGCGAGGGGCGGAGCTTTGTGTGAGAGTTTTGACGCTATTTAGTAGCTACCAGTGTTGTCCTGTGAAACCAATGCTCCACCATCATCTCTGCTCACCACTCACGATATATAAACATTTTGTTTTATGAAATGTAATTTTGACGCCTATTTCCCTCTAAAGAATATTAATGTTTAACGTTACAGAGACATATTCTGAAAATGCTTTTTGATTAAATCGAAATCAGTTACCATCTGAAATGTTGTTTTTAGTTTTCAATAAATCCTTGCGGCCAAGACTGATTAGCATTTCAGTTAATCTCGTAGATATGTTTGCAATGAGTCCGCCTGCTTAGCTGAGTGGTAACGTGTTTGCCTACCACGCAATGGGCCCGGGTTCGATTTCCAGCCACGATGGAGGTTTTCTCCACTCGTGGACTGGGTGTTTTCTTTTCCTCATCATCAACAACATGCAGAGCGCTCAATGTGGCTTCACCTGGAGTAAGATTTGCAACCTGGAACCGAAGTTCCTGAATGGGGCCGCCCGGCCATCTGTGCCACACGATGATTTCATTTTTTTCGTTTGCAACGAAATCCACAAACAGAGTAATTCTTACCTCTGAAATACCTGCACCTGACATGTCTGTCCATGACATAATTTTCATGACCTGGTCGCCAGAGGGTCATTCCACGTCAGACCATCCAGAAATTTTACGAAATGACACCCATTATCAAGCAAATCTTGAAATTTTGAGTAGTGGAAGTTTACCTAGCTATATTCACATTTCCAAAATGTAAATGTTGCAGGTCATTTACTTTTACACTTATGATAAAAAGAAGTTGTACAGATTAAGGAATTCAGGCTTTCATAAACGAACTCCTCTATAATTTAAAAATGCAACAGTTCCTAAAGTTTTTGCAGTGGAAGCTTGAATTTCTTTTTTAGTTAAAGAGGAAGGTTTATATTTTTATAGTCATGATTCTTGTAGTGAATATCCATCAACTACATCTCAGAGAAAATTGTAAATAATTTCTTTTAAACAAAATCCATATATGAACATTATAATTTCTTTAAGGTATTGGCCCCTCATAAATACCTTTCAAAAATTTACAGTATTATTATAAATATTCCATTATGTCACACAAAAAGAATCTGTTTGTAGAAATAATGGGAAGTGTGAAAAACAATGTTATTGTAAAAGAAATATTGAAGTTGCTAATTCATGACTACCATGTTATCACAATTGCTGAAGTTGGCTACACTGGATTTCCTTAGGAACAAATCATAGCTGGTGTGGAGGTATGGAAACTGTCGGGATGCGCCGTATTAAAGGTTGTCCGAGTTTCCCAAGTGACTTATTATTTCCAGCTAAGTGCCCCCGTTCCTCTCAGTCTGGGTCACTGGGTCCTGCAATGCTGAGGACACCACTTCACTGTCTGTGAAATGGCTTGGCGCGGAATGCCAGCCTCAGTGACTTGTGCAACGCTCTGCTGTGTGTTGGGCTTTTACAGCCATGGAGTTCTGACGATGTCTCAGCGGTCTCCATCCCTGCTGCCTCACCGCCACCCACTGCAAGGCTGCCCGTGGCGTGCTTCCTCACAGATGCGGCTAAGATCGCGGCGACAACAAGCACGCATGATCCAGCATCAGAATCTGGAACCCTCGTCTCGGGATGCCTCCGGCGTGTGTTGGGAGCCAACAAGACTACCCACAGTAGGGAGCTGTGGTGTGGCCCGCCGCTGGCTGGCTGTGGACCCCACGTTGGCCTCAGAGTGTCGAACCAGCGACCTGCCGTGGACAGGAATGTTGGCGCCCCATCTCCTGCAGTGTGAAGCCAGTGGTGTGACATGCCCCGCTGTCCAGGAGAGCTGTCACACTTGGATGCCTTGCTAGTGAACCGGCGCTTATTTATACATGGCTGTGCACCTCTGTTTTGCTAATGGACTGCTACGAGTCATGCACTCATAACACCTGGGTTGGTCCAGAGGGCCCCTTCTGCCTGTAACTTGGGCCATACTAACCACTGTGTTTACTCTTTTATCGGCTCTACGGCCCTGTGGCCTCCATTCTACTTCACAACCGCTGGTAGTGTAACTTATTGTCAACAGGCCTGCACCTGGCTGTAACTTGTGTACCCAGAAATATTGCACTGAAGCTAACCTTTTCCCCTCTTAAACGGTGATGCCACTACACTGAGAAGACTGTTTTATTGCCACAACATGTATTGCATCATCCATTTCCTTTGCTTTGAGTCAACTGTTATGATGTAACGGGCGAGTTGTGGTGCCCTGAAAATATTTTAAGTTCAGAGTTGGCGTGGCCTCACAGGCCACTCGGCAAACTGGGGCTCGTCAGCAACTGCTTGGTGACCAACATTAGCTGGAGCAAGAGGGGCAGCCCCAGCACGGGGTCCAGTTCCACAGTGTAGCTGGGAATTCCATGTTGACACTGTGTCGACGACTGTAATATGTGGCGATGAAGGAGATTTGTACGCCGGGAATGCGAAAGATGGCGGACTTTGTGAAACCATAACGGCAGACATTTCACAGTTCATGTAGAAATTAATAATAGCAAGACAATTCATGATACCTTAAAAAGAAACATGTACATTACTATTATTTGCTCGACAATTCTGGTGGTGTAATCAGGTTTTCAATACCATTATTAGTTTAAAGTTTAGTACCTGACTGTTAATTATATAAGTAACACATAGCAACGAGTTTCCAAAACCTAAACGGTTCATCCGGTTTTGTCGATTGATGTGTCTTTAGAAATCTATTAGTGTAAACCTAAATTGGTATGAATTACAGGCATGTAACTTGAATAGTAAATGAATTATTGGATGTCAAAGTGGCCAATTACTATTGATCGCATCAGGCCAGAAGTACTCCACAGTTACACAGAAAAACGGTAGCAGCATGCTTATAAATATATCTATTCATCTGTGTCTTTGTTTATATCCCATATATACTATTCACGAACAAATTGGTCAAATATTTACTGTGTTTTAGAGAGCACAGAGACATTAGGCTACTGGCCTACTTTTGTTTCTGTTCCTTTGATATATGTTTATTTGATTTGTTTATGTATTTAATAATGTGTGTTAGAGCGTGTTTATGCTCCATCCATAGGAATATTTATTTAATTTCAAGTTACTTAAATGTAAATCCAGTATTTCGTGTGTATTTCAATATGTTTGTGAGTGTGCGTTGGCTTGGAGATGTGGCGGGACCACTCTAGCAAATCACAGCGCTTGTTACTACGGTAGGAAACTACCAAAGTCAATGGAGAGACTGTAAGGAAGTGGGGGAGGAGCATCGGGTCGCACAGGACACGACAGGGGTGCTGGATGGGGAGGCGTGACGGACGGTCTCAGGAAATACTTCTAGAGTATTGAGCAGTTTGCGCATGGTCGCGGGAGATAGAAATAATTTGTAGTGCCGACATGTGCACTTGTGAGATTTCCGTGGCTTCTGCAGTGAAGACGTTGTATGCGTTTAGAAGTGAATATCTCGCGAGCTATGTTGTTGTTCATAACTAATTACGTGAAGTGGGAATCTATTGTTTCCCTGTAATTCAACTTATATTTTATTCAATTTCTGGACCAACAACAATAAGTGTTTTACAGTAATAAATGTCATTCTTAAAGGTACTTCTGATATTTTACTCATCATTTAAAGTTGTTAAAATAGTACCTGAAGATTTTATTTAATCACAATCTTTCATTTATAAATTTCTATGTTACATTCAAAATTCGCAATTTCCAAGTGATAGGAACTTTCGACCATCCGATTCATGTGTATGATTTACGGTCGCTGCACGACCTGGGAACCACATGGAGCCCACCATTCATGTGTATGTTCATACTGTATACTGTAGACTCAGCAGTATTTGGCTTGTAATGCGGCAACTACGTATCCCAGCCCCTAGACAACGAAACCAGCCAAAACTTTCAATATTTCAACTCTGAGCCTGAGGGAACGTAGTTGATGGTCAAATTTTTATACGAAAGCCCGCAGTGTTCACTGAGCATGCAGTTCTGAGCTCTTGTACTGAGTTGTACCTAGAGTCAATTATTGGTTAAAAATTCAGTTGTTGCAGTTTTTAACTGTTCATTCCAAAAGAAAAGTAAGTCCCCTCATGTTACAATAATAACATGAAATACTTTTGTAATGAAAGAATGGTATGGAACGATTTTTCATTGTTTAAGTACTTTTTAGGTTGCATCAATCATCTTTTGAATTATTTGCGACAAATATTGGTCTTATGAATGAATCAGTATGGAAAGTACAAGTAGACAGTGTTTTCTTGGACAGTTTCTGCAAGATATATATGATTATGCCCTAACTTGTGTGAATGAACTTTTATTATAGCGAAGCAACAGTCATTCATAATGTGATTTAACTGTTTCATGGGTTTGTGTTAAACACAAAGACAGGTACTTGCGCTGATTATCTCTATATCTGAAAATTTTCTGTGATGCCCTCAAGCGCCATAAACGATCTGTTTCGCCTGGATTGAGTAAAATTAGTTTAGGAAAGGTAAAGACCTTCAAAATTGGAGGCTTCAGCGTTATTCATGGGGAGAAAATGTGCCCAACCTGTATCAATCTTATTAATGAAAAACAAGCAAGTGACATCTATCTCCAGAATATATAAATGAAAGTAATGTGAAAGTGCAGACTCCTGAAAAATCTGTGCTCAATACTAGCTTAACTATATTATGAGTATGTCCTGCAAAGCTGCATTCAGTTGCTCAGAATAGTCGGTATGCAACAGACAAACGAGAATTGGAATCAGCAGTTGGGGCTCTGAAAACTAAAATTTCACCTACATATCAAGTTGAGCTGGCCGCTGATGCAAGCATTATCCCTGACAGTGATTTAACAGAACTGGAAGAAAAGGCAGAACATCATGATGAACTCTTGGACAAAATCAAACAGAAAATTGATTATGCAAATAATGGTGAAAAAAATCAGTTACTCTTGTGCCACCAACTTGGTCTCGACAGAAATGCAGTTCCAAATTTCAGGTTTCTGAATATTTGGTACGACAAGCAAGAGCTCTTTTAATGTAGAAGGATATTTTATCGATGGCTGAGCAGAAAAGAGGAAAGACATTGCCACATGATACAGTGCAAAAAGTGAAGAGTTTTTATTTGGATGACGAAAACACAAGAATAATGCCTGGGAAGAAACACAAAGTGAGCACCAGCAAAAATACCTATGAACAAAAGCGTCTTGTCTTAAGTAATTTAACTAAACTGTATTCTCTCTATAAAAAGTATCCTCAAAATAAAGTAGGATTCTCAAAATTTGCTTCTCTTCGACCAAAACAGTGAATACTTGCAGGATCATCAGGAACACATACCATATGAGTGTGTGTTTACCACCAAAACGTTAAATTGCTTCTAAATTCCATTTCTATTAAAGAAACATACCAAGATCTAATTAAAATATTAACATGTGACATAAATAACCGAGCCTGTATGCTTCGTCTGTGTGAAAAAAGCCCCACTAGTTCATTGCTTCAAATCCATTTAGAAAATGAAATAGAAGTCAATGATCCTGATGAGATGGTTCAGTACAGTCAAAGAGTATCAACTGATAGAATGACTTTAAGTGTTCAAATCACTTCTCTATCAGAATTCTGTGACACGCTAATTAAGAAAATTGAAAAACTTACTCCATACTCTTTTATTTCTGAATCACAATCTGATTATCTGAAAATGAAAAAGGAAACACTTGATGAAGGATCAGTGTTAAATTTAATGGATTTCAGTGAAAATCTCAATTTTGTTTTCAAGATAAGTACAGGGGTATCATTGGAACAATGGCAGCTGCACTCTTCGTACTGTCCTTATATGTTACAAAAAGGACAAACAGTTGCATGCAAAAAGTATTTGTATTGTTTGTGATGATCTAGAACACGATGTTGCCTTGGTGTATCAGACTCAGAAGACGCTACTGATTTTTTTTTTTTTTTAATTTCCAGTAATTCATCTTGTGTATGTTGAATATTTCACTGATGGTTGTGCTGCACAGTATAATAACTGTAAGAATTTCAGAAATACCTGCTACCATGAACACGACTTCAACATAAAGTGCAGCTGGTCCTTTTTTGCTACCAGCCATAGCAAATCTCTGTGATGGTACTGGTGGCACTGTTAAAAGACTTGTCGCGAAAACAAATTTGCAAAGAGTTTATAAAAATCAAATACTTACTGCTTCACATGTATTTGAATTCTGTCTCGAGAAACTGCAAGGCATTTCAGTTCTCTTTGTTTCAAAAGATGAAATGGTGCAAGTCAGATAATATCTTTCTCAGCGCTTCACAAGTGCAAACACAATTCCTGGAGCACGATCTATGCATCACATTGTACCAATATCATCAACCAGGATTGGAGCAAAAAGGCTGAACTGTGATACGGATTTTAGTATCGTGCATGATTTCTCAGATGCACTTCCGCCACTAATGCCAGAATACACTGTGCAGCTCAACTGCTGTGTAGCATGTGCATATGACTCTTCTTGTTGAGAAGGTGATTTGTCAAGAAGGAGATGTTACAGTAAGTTTCATGCACCCTCATGGACCATCCCCGTCCTTCTATTGGCCTGATAATGATGTCTCTGATGTTTCTTTCTCTCATATTCTGTGTGAAGTTGATATCACCACAGCAACAGGTCATACTTATTCTCTGAGCAAAGAGTTCTCAAAGTTGGTGGAGTAAAAGTGGTTCTCATACAAAGTGTCTCGTCACATGTATAGTTTCGAATCAACTTGAATGCAGACTGCAGCACCAACACTTTGTGCAGTGTTGACAATACTAGATTCTGACAAAATGCTTAAATATTATAAACAAAATGCTATGTATTTTGACACTGAGTTAATTTGGTTATGCTAGAGGTAAGAAAATGTTGATATGTCATGTGACATACAAGTTGCCCTATATTTTGTAATGTGTAATTTTGTTTCAAATATTGCTATTTTTGATCAATTTTGATATTGTTATGTGCACTTATGTTGTTAATGTCTCTTGGGTAGTAATTGTATTTCTCTCCAGTGCCATTCATTTCTCAAAACTGTTTTTTGTCTGATGAAACCTTAATATTTGTAGATCACTTTCTAATTTTTTCAGTGTTTTCCAGAGGGGGGAAATTGTCCAAAATATTTTTCTAATTTAACAATAAATTTAAATAAAATTCATTTACAAAAATTTAACTGGACAATTCTAACATGTCTCCAGAAACTACATGTCCGCGAGGATATGCAGGCAAAAAACTGTCAGCATACCATTTTTTTAAAAAAACTGCAGCCAGTTTTCAAATTTTTACAGTTTGCTTTGAAGTAACGCACTGCATCAAACTTTCAGCAGTTGCTACCAACAGAATGTATATAAAGCAATAAAAATTGGCAAAGTTCATGATATTAGTCACATAAGCAGTACACAAAATCTCAGTTCACAACTAGATAATGGGTGTCATGGCCTGGATGACTTGACATGGAATGAACCTAGAATGTTCCAGAAAGAAACCACAAGTGATCACATACCGAGACTTCAAACGCATTGATTTATTTCAACTTGCTACTGAAGGGCAAGAAATAGTTTGGGGAACGATCCTATTCACTTCTTGCACACAAAAGAAAACCTTAATGGACTTATGAACGAACTTACTCAACTATATGGCAACTATTCTCCCTTAAAGACCAGTAAAGCAAGAAGGTAACCTCACCTTGACTAACTGAAAAACTGAAATAGCTCATGAATCTCAAAGACGCTGCATAGCAGGCATACAAACTACCTACCACACCTCCTGAAAATCATATTGTTTACAAGCAAAAGCAGAACACAGTCAGTCAAGTTGTGCGAAATGCAATCCTCAGGCATGCCCACACATTAACCGACAACAGAAACAGACCATCTGTTCTGTGGAAAAATCCAGGTCCCCTTGGTACAGACAAAGTAAAAGCTGCAGCTGATCCAATTGTCCCAGCTGAAGAACCGAGCTAGTACTTCACAAAACCTACAGCCACAACTGAACCACGAACGAAACAAGGACTCTCTGATTACTCCATGGGGGTAAGTGATTGAAGTCACGAAAAATTTTGTCTGAAGCATATTACTTGCAATACCATCAAAAAAGCATCATGCATATTAGATCAGCATCTACTGGACACGATTGCATCACAGTCCACAGGATGAAGATTATTATCCACCCACTACTGCCCATTATAAATGGTATCTTCACCCACTCCTTAATCACAAGCATTTTCCCTGAGGCCCAGAAACAGGGACTAGTTAAGCCACTACCTAAAAAGGACATTGTCACAGCACCCTCTGGTTACCGACCTATTTGCAGTCTTCCTGCGCTGTCCAATGCCTTAAAATATGCAGTCCACGACCAGCCAACAAACTGCCTAAACGCAGACAACCCACAAGACAAAACCGAATTAGATATCTGTAAACATCTTAACACAGATTTTGCCTAAATAAAGGTAACAGATGACCTGAAGCTTGGCACAGATGCGCAAGAGGCGACTATCATGTATTTCTTCAGCAAAACTTTTGACACTCTCGACTTCGACATTTTCCTTGCCAAACTTAGCAACCTAAATCTTTCATCAAGTGCAGTGCTATTTTTTCGCTCATATCTGACATCTCGCCAGTAATGTATCATGTCTGGTACCATAAAGACCCAATGGAGGCAGATACTATCAGGCTTCCCTCATGGTTTGGCATTAGGTCATATACTCTTTTCGTTGTGTGTCAATGATGTGTCATCTAATTTGTCCTGCTGCGAATACCACATGTACAGTGATGACTGCCAGTTGTATCTAAGAGAAAAACCGATAAACCTGAAGACAGCTATCAAGAATCTCAGTACCGAGCTGTGTGCACTATCAAAATGGACGCTGGATATAGGATTAAACCTCAAGCCATCCAAAACCGAAGTGGTACTGGTTGATCATTCTACGTTCATTAGCCGAAATTATGTGGAATCTCTACCATGTTTAACCATAAATGTGACAAATATCAACTTCTCCCCTTCAACAAAAAGTCTAGGAGTAATAGTAGTTGAAAATCTAAGTTGGGCTGCTTACTTAACTGCAATGTGCAATGTACAAGAAGGCACTGGCCTGTCTCCATGCCCTACAAAAATATGGGAAGCTTTTTCCTCTTGATCTGGTAAAGAAACTTGTGCACACTTATACATCCAGTTACTGATTAGAGCGATGTTATCACGGAACGACTTTCTCAGGAAACCTCACGGTGCCTGGAACTAGTTATGAATGACTGTGTTTTTTACATCTGTGATGTTTGACACCGATTACATTTGACAATCAAATCCACAGCAATCCTGACTCTGTGCTTTCAAGTGCAGAGATTTCCATGCCCTCTGTCTTCTCAACTGTGCTATGAACAAACATTGTCTCCCTATCTTTCTTCTACCATTTCGCTCTTGTCTGAACAACACGGCAGAAACACATATTCTCATAAGAGCAAAATCCTTTCTGTCCCACTTCATTGTTCAGCCACTTTCTCTAAGTCCTTCTCAGTAAGAGGAATTCTACATTGCAATAATCCCCTGCATTATGCTAGAGAACTAAATAACATCTCCAGCTTAAGAAAACAGTTAATGATGTATCTACTAAAGCAACAAAAACGATTACCATTGTCCCTGTAGGTACTTGTTACACCTGATAATCAAATTTTCCAATCAGATCTTCCTCACTTCCAAGTATTCTTGCCTGGGTACACTTATAAACTCTTTATCCACACGTCAAAAAAGTTTTGCATCACTACAGTTCCCAGAACTCCTGAAGATAGACGTTGACTGTGGATATTGTATCACAGACACAGTCCCTTTGGCTGTTCAGAGATGTCACTAAACCCGCCCAAAGATGTAAACAACCATGCATGAGCAGCTCCTATTAGACGGAGAGGGTTCGACAGATCATCAGTTCCAGTCATTCCACCAGGAAGGAGGTACACGGCTCGTGTTGTCTGTAGTTCAACCATGCCTAGACGGTCAATGCCGCGGTTCGATCGCGTCCGCATTGTTACTTTGTGCCAGGAAGGGCTCTCAACAAGGGAAATGTCCAGGTGTCTCGGAGTGAACAAAAGCGATGTTGTTCAGACATGGAGGAGATACAGAGAGAAAGTAACTGTTGATGACATGCCTCGCTCAGGCCGCCAAAATGCTACTACTGCAGTGGATGACCGCTACCTACGGATTATGGCTCGGAGGAACCCTGACAGCAACGCCACCATGTTGCATAATGCTTTTCGTGCAGCCACAGGTTGTCGTGTTACGACTCAAACTGTGCGCAATACGCTGCATGATGCGCAACTTCACTCCCGACGTCCATGGCTAGGTCCGTCTCTGCAACCACGAAACCATGCAGCGCGGTACAGCTGGGCCCAACAACATGCCGAATGGACCGCTCAAGATTGGCATCACATTCTCATCACCGATGAGTGTCGCATATGCTTCAACCAGACAATCGTCGGAGACGTGTTTGGAGGCAACCCGGTCAGGCCGAACGCCTTGGACACACTGTCCAGTGAGTGCTGCAAGGTGGAGATGCCCTGCTGTTTTGGGGTGGCGTTATGTGGGACCGACGTACTCCGCTGGTGGTCATGGGAGGCGCCGTAACGGCTGTAAGTGAATGCCATCGTCCGACCGATAGTGCAACCATATCGGCAGCATATTGGCGGGACATTCGTCTTCATGAACGACAATTCGCGCCACCATCGTGCACATCTTGTGAATGACTTCCTTCAGGATAACGACATCGCTCCGCTGGAGTGTCCAGCATGTTCTCCAGACATGTACCATATCGAACATGCCTGGGATAGATTGAAAAGAGCTGTTTATGGACGACGTGACCCACCATCCACTCTGAGGGATCTGCGCCGAATCGCCGTTGAGGAGTAGCACAATCAGGACCAACAGTACCTTGATGAACTTGTGGATGGTATGCCACGACGAATACAAGCATGCATCAGTGCAAGAGGACGTGCTGCTGGGTATTAGAGGTACCCGTGTGTACAGCAATCTGGGCCACCACCACTGACGGTCTCGCTGTATGGTGGTACAACATGCAATGTGTTTTTTCATTAGTAATAAAAAGGTTGGAAATAATATTTATGTTGATCTCTATTCCAATTTTCTGTACAGGTTCCGGAACTCTCGGAATCGATGTGATGCAATACTTTTTTTTGATTTGTTATATCTCCCACCATCATTACTGTTATTATTGTCATTATTATTATTATATTATTATTACTGTCCTTATTTTCGCTGTTAGTGGTAGCAGCAGCAGCAGTAGAAATACTGCCAGTATTAACTTTATTAATTCATAGTCAGTAATATTTACTCTCATTGTAGCTATAGACACCGAAATCATTTTAATATAGTTGTCGTATTAAAATTGTCATTTCTAAGGTAACTATGGTGTAAAAAAAGTGCTTTACGTGTGAAATCCTGGTCTGATGTAAGAGACAGCCTGATTGCCTTAATCAGATCAAGTTACGAGGGTTGCCCAGCAAATAATGCACCGCATTTTTTCTTCGACAATTCTTTATTGAAAATAATGAAAATTACACACGCAAAAGAACGTTGTTTTACTTGCAGACCCTATTTTTCCACGTCATCTATATCCCATCCTATGGCCTTCCTGAAGCGCGAAACAAGGACGTGTATGCCCTGTCAGTAACAATCCTTGTCCTGGTGGCGGAGCCAGAGCTTCACTGTATGAACCACCTCCTCATTGTCCTCAAAATATCTTCCACGAATGCGTCTGTCCTCACGAATGACATCAACTCGCTGCAACGTGTCACGTGTGACAGCCGTGGATGGTCTGCCCGATCGCTGCAAGTCATTGAGTTCCGCCGAACCGCCTTCTGATGACCTCACCGTCCGTGCCCAGTGACTAACTGTACTACTGTCGACAGCAGATGCTCCACAGACTTTGCACTAGCGTTTGTGAGTGTTCCCTACAGTTTCTTCTCTGCACTGAGAAATCCAATAGCGGCACACATTTTGAAACTGTCCTACAGCTACACTGTCTGTCGGTAGTGACGGAAACTTGGCATGCGCACTCAGGAGACTTCAGATAATACATACGTAACGTTTCGCATACATAGCATTGCTTTCGGCCGAGGAAAAAAATGTGGTGCATCGCTTTTTGGGCAACCCTCGTAAGTAAATAAATGAACGTTGGAACTCCATCCATACCGATGATAGGCGCCATGCTGGTAAAGATGTAAATATCTAGGGGAGAATAAAATGGGTTATACTCCGTCGTCGTCAGTCCCTCGATTGCTTCCATCATGCTACTACACAGATACTCCCACTTTGTTCCTGTAAACTGCACTTCAGCACCACAGTGAACATTCACGATTGCTGTTAGTAGTTCAATCTCACTATTCAGTACTATGCCAACATTCACATGTTATCATCTGCTGGTGGTCAGTTGATAAGTAGCAGTGAACAGCAGTATAATGAATCCATTTACCTACTGCTCGACATGTGATACTGGAACAGCTGTGTGGCTGCTCTGATATATTAAGCAGTCTGTCTGCTGCTCTCTGCTCCAGTGGATCAGGGTGTTGTTGTCATCAGGGAGAAATAATAACTGAAAATTCATATGCAAAACAAATAATGATAACTATAATAATAATAATAATAATAATAATAATAAGCAGTGAGAGAGAAGAGAGAGAAGAGGGTTAATACTTACACTGTGCGATACAGTTTTTTTATGTTGCCTGAAGGTGGTTGACCTCTGCTGATAGTTCATGTTGCACCTTTCACGACAGCAGACACAGCAGAGATCCCTAGTCCATATGATGGGTAGTAGGACTGGATATTGCGGGTGAGTGGTGGACGTAGGTGACTACTGTGCTATAGAAATTGGAGTAACGATTTTGGACTGGGAGGTGGTGGGGCAAATCATGTTTAATTGTGGCAGCCATATTGGTCACAAAATATAGCAATAAGGATCCGTGGGTGATAAATTGCAGCTGTAAGGATGTTGTTGTTATGGTCTTTGGTCCAAAGACTGGTTGGATCCAGCTCTCCATGCTACTCTACCCTTCACGAGCCTCATCATCTCCGAATAACTACTGCAACCTACATCTTTCTGAATCTGCTTACTGCATTCATCTTTTGGTCTGCCTCTACGATTTTTACTCGCCACACTTCCTTCCAGTACTAAATTGGTGATCTCTTAATGTCTCAGAATGTGTCCAATCAATTGATCTTTTGTCAAATTGTGCCATGAATTTCCTGTCTTCCCAATTCTATTCAGTACTTTCTCATTAGTTATGTGATTGACTCACCTAATATTCAGAATTCTTCTGTAACACTACATTTCGAAAACTTCTATTCTTTTTTATCTTAACTGTTTATCTACCGTGTCTCAGTTTAATACATGGCTACACTCCAGACAAATAACACCAGAAAAGACTTCCTAACATTTAAATCCATACTTCATGTTAACAGACTTCTCCTCTTCAGAAATGATTTTCTTGCCATTGACTATCTACATTTTAGATCCTCTAGTTGAGCTACCATCAGTTATTTTGCTGCCCAAATAGCGGAATTCATCTACTACTGTAAGTGCCTCGTTTCCCAGTCCCATTTCCTTAGCACTATCTGATGTAATTCGACTACATCCCAATAACCTTGTTTTGCTTTTGTTGGTGTTCATCTTATATCCTCCTTTCGAGACACTGTCCATTCCATTCAATTGTTCTTCCAATTCCTTTGTTGTCTCTGACAGAATTACGCTGTCATTGGCAAACCTCAAAGTTTTTATTTCTTCTCTTTGAACTTTAATTTCAACTCTAAGTTTTTCTTTTAATTTCCTTTACTGCTTGTTCAATGTATATATTGAATAACATCATGGATACTCTACAACCCTGTATCACTCGCTTTTCAAGCACTGCCTACCTTTCACGCCACTCTCCTCTTATAACTGCCATCTGCTTTCGATACACGTTGTAAATTGCCTTTTGCACCCTGTGTTTTACCCTTGCTACCTCCAGAATTTGAATGAAAATATTCCACTCAACACTGTCAGAAGCTTTCTCTAAGTCTACACGTGCTATAAATGCAGTTTTGCCTTTCCTTAATCTATCTTCTAAGGTAAGTCGTAGGATGAGTATTGCCTTGCGTGTTCCTACATTTACCTGGAATCTGAACTGATCTTCCCTGAGCTCGGCTACTAGCAGTTCTTCCATTCTTCTGCAAAGAATTCGTGTTAGTATATGCAACCATGACTTATTAAATTGATAGTTCGCTAATGTCAGCAACTGCTTTCTTTGGAATTGGAATTATTACATTCTTCCTCAAGTCTGAGGGTATTTCGCTTGTCTCATACATCTTGCACATCATATGGAAGAGTTTTGTCATGGCTGGCTGTCTCGAGGCTATCGGTAGTTCAGACGGAACAAGATATAACCCCAGGGGCCTTGTTTCGACTTAGATATTTCAGAGCTTTGTCAAATTCTCTCGCAGTATCATGTCTCCCATCTCATCTTCATCTATGTCCACTTCCCTTTCTATAATGTTGCTTCCAAGTTAATCTCCATTATATAGAGCCTCAATATACTTTTCCATGTTACAGCTTTCCCTTCTTTGCTTAGGACTGATTTACCATCTGAGCACTTGATATTCGTACAGCTGCATCTCTTCCCCAAAGGCCTCTTTAATTTTCCTGTAGGCGGTGTCTATCTTTTCCGTAGTGAAATACGCTTCTAACTCCTTACATTTGTCCTTTGGTCATTGCTGCTTAGCGGTTTCACGTTTTTATTCCGTTTCGCCTGTTTCTTTTGCTGCATTTTTAAATTTTCTCCTTTCATCAGTTAAGTTCAATATACCTTATGTTCCTACTAGGAACTGTCTTTTTACCTTTTTCATCTCCTGCTGCCTTCACTATTTCATCTCTTAAAGCTACCCATTTGTCTTCTGCTGTATTCCTTTCCCCTGTTATAGTCAACTGTTACCAAATGCTCTCTCTGAAACTCTCTGCAGCCTCTGATTCTTTCAACTTATCCAGATCCCATCCCCTTAATTTCCTGCCTTTATGCAATTTCATAAGTTTTGATCTACAGTTCATAAACAATAAATTTTGGTCAGAGTCCTCATCTGCCCCTGTAAATGTCTTACAGTTTAAAATCTGGTCCTTAAATCTCTGTTTTACCATTATATAATCAATACGAAACCTTCTAGTGTCTGCAGGTCTCTTACATGTACACAGCCTTCTTTCATTATTCCTAAACCAAGTGTTAGCGACGATTAAGTTATGCCCTGTGTAAAACTCTACCAGCTGGCTTCTTCTTTCATTCTTTTCCGCCAGTCCATATTCACCTACTATTTTTCTTTCCCTTCCTTTTCCTACTATCGAATTCCAATCCCTATCACAATTAAATTTTCGTCTCCTTTATTATCTGAATAATTTCTTTTATCCCATCATACATTTCTTCAATTTCATCATCATCTTTGGAGGTAATTCGCATCTAAACTTGCACTACTGTGGAAGGTGTGGCTTCATGAATGTCTCAGCTACAATAATGCATTTGCTATGCTGTTTATAGTAGCTTACCCAAAAAATATCTATTTTCTTATTAATTATTAAACCCATTTCCACATTAATCCTGTTTTATTCTGTGGTAATAACCTTGTATTCATCTGACCAGAAGTCCTGTTCATCGTGCTAATGAACTTCACTAATCCCCACTACATCTAACTTTCACCTACCCGTTTCCGTTTTTAAATTTTCTAACCCACGTACCTGATTAAGAGATCTAACATTCCAAACTCCAATCTGGAGAATGCCAGTCTTGTTTCTCCTCATGATAACATCCTCCTGAGTTGTCCCTGCCTGGAGATCCAAATGGGGGACAATTTTACCTCCAGAATAATTTACTCAAGAGGATATCACCATCATAAAACCATACAGTAAGAGGTACATGTCCTCATGAAAAATAACGGCTTTCAGCCATTCACAGTACCAGTACAGTAAGGCCGTTTCGGTTGATGTTACAATGCCACATCATTCGATCATCCAGAATGTTGCCTCTACAACTTCTGAAAAAGCTGCTGCCCTTCTTCAGGAACCACGTATTTGTCTCGCCTCTCAACAGATGCCCCTTCATTGTGGTTGTGCCTATGGTACAGTTATCTGTATCTACATCTACATCTATACTCCGCAAGCCATCCAACGGTGTGTGGCGGAGGGCACTTTACGTGCCACTGTCGTTACCTCCCTTTCCTGTTCCAGTCGTGTATGGTTCGCCGGAAGAACGACTGCCGGTACGCCTCCGTGTGCGAATCTCTCTAATTTTATATTCGTGATCTCCTCTGGAGGTATAAGTAGGGGGAAGCAATATATGCGATACCTCATCCAGAAACGCACCCTCTCGAAACCTGGACAGCAAGCTACAGCACGATGCAGAGCGCCTCTCTGGCAGAGTCTGCCACTTGAGTTAGCTAAGCATCTCCGTAACGCTATCACGCTTACCAGATAACCCTGTGAAGAAACGCGCCGCTTTTCTTTGTATCTTTTCTACCTCCTCCGTCAACCCGACCTGGTACGGATCCCACACTGATGAGCAATACTCAAGTATAGGTCAAACGAGAGTTTTGTAAGCCACCTCCTTTGTTGATGGATTCTCCCAATGAATCTCAACCTGGTTCCCGCCTTACCAGCAATTCATTTTATGTGATCATTCCACCTCAAATCGTTCCGTACGCATACTCCCAGATATTTTACAGAAATAACTGCTACCAGTGTTTGTTCCGCTATCATATAATCATACAATAAAGGATCCTTCTTTCTATGTATTCGCAATACATTACATTTGTCTGTGTTAAGGGTCAGTTGCCACTCCCTGCACCAAGTGCCTATCCGCTGCAGATCTTCCTGCATTTCGCTGCAATTTTCTAATGCTGCAACTTCTGTGTATACTACAGCATCATCCGCGAAAAGCCGCATGGAACTTCCGACAGTATCTACTAGGTTATTTATATATATTGTGAAAAGCAATGGTCCCATAACACTCCCCTGTGGCACGCCAGAGGTTACTTTAACGACTGTAGACGTCTCTCCATTGATAACAACATGCTGTGTTCTGTTTGCTAAAACCTCTTCAATCCAGCCACATAGCTGGTCTGATATTCCGTAGGCTCTTACTTTGTTT
Organism: Schistocerca piceifrons; assembly: GCF_021461385.2. Lineage (NCBI taxonomy): Eukaryota > Metazoa > Arthropoda > Insecta > Orthoptera > Acrididae > Schistocerca > Schistocerca piceifrons. The sequence continues at coordinate 10,364,036 of NC_060149.1, forward strand.
ATCAGGCGACAGTGCGGAACTGTATCGAACGGCTTCCGGAAGTCAAGGAAAATGGCATCTGTGGTATACACCACTTCTAACAAACACCGAACAACGCGCTCCAGTACGCGGCCGCCAAATACATCGCTGGCCGCACTTCTCTGGGCGGTCCGCTGCTTCCATCGCTGGCCGTCTTCACACGCACGCTCCCTTACGTGGCCGAGAAACACATCGCTGGCCTCACTTCTCCGGGCGGCTCGTGGCTACCATCGCTGGCCGCCTTCGCGCGCGCGCGTTTGTCAGCACACAGCAATTGTCTACGCCAGGAAACATAGCGATTGGTTTTTCTGGAAAACAGCGACCCCAGCCGACGGCTCCATTAACTAGCAAACCTTATATAAACCCGGCCGCCGCCGCAAACGACAGTTCTCATCTGGAAGTGCAGTACGCCGGGTTCCAGCTGCTTGTGGATGACTCGCCGCACCACTCGAGGTTACCTGGCTGCTCGGCGGAAATCTTGCGACTTCACTTGGAGAGACTGAACTTCACTGGACTTGGGAATAATTACGGGACGTGCACCCCACCATGCACATTTAGGCATTGGTATAACCAAACTTTTATTATGCATTACTTCTGAGTGTGAGCCTGGGTAGACGCTTGGCTAACATAATTGTTAAAAAGTGATTTGTGATTTAATAAACCAGACTGAAGAGGTTATTGTGTTATTTCTGGTTATAACAGCATCTACCTGGGAGCCTGTATCTAATATTTTCTGGGTCTCATGAACAAATAAAGCGAGTTGGGTCTCTCATGATCACTGTTTCCGGAATCCATATTTATTCCTACAGAGTAGATTCTGGGTTTCCGGAAATGACATGATACGCGAACCAAAAACATGTTCTAAAATTCTACAACAGATCGATGTCAGAGATATAGGCCTACAGTTTTGCGCATCTGCTCGACGACCCTTCTTGAAAACTGGAACTACCTGTGCTCTTTTCCAATCATTTGGAACCTTCCGTTCCTCTAGAGACTTGCAGTACACGGCTGTTAGAAGGGGGGCAAGTTCTTTCGCGTACTCTGTGTAGAATCGAATTGGTATCCCGTCAGATCCAGTGGACTTTCCTCTGTTGAGTGATTTCAGTTGCTTTTCTATTCCTTGGACACTTATTTCGATGTCAGCAATTTTTTCGTTCGTGCGAAGATTTAGAGAAGGAACTGCAGTGTGGTCTTCCTCTGTGAAACAGCTTTGGAGAAAGATGTTTAGTATTTTAACTGTACGCATGTCCTCCCCTGTTTCAATGCAATTATCATCCCAGAGTGTCTGGATATGCTGTTTCGATTCACTTTCTGATTTAACGTAAGAGCAGACCTTCCTAGGATTTTCTGTCAAGTCGGTACATAGAACTTTACTTTCGAATTCACTGAACGCTTCACGCATAGCCCTCCTTACGCTAACTTTGACATCGTTTAGCTTCTGTTTATCTGAGAGGTTTTGGCTGCGTTTAAATTCGCAGTGAAGGTCTCTTTGCTTTCGCAGTAGTTTCCTAACTTTGTTGTAGAACCACGGTGGGTTTTTCCGTCAGTCACAGTTTTACTCGGCACGTACAAGTCTAAAACGCATTTTACGATTGCCTTGAACTTTTTCCATAAACACTCAACATTGTCGGTGTCGGAACAGAAATTTTCGTTTTTGATCTGTTAGGTAGTCTGAAATCTGCCTTCTATTACTCTTGCTAAACAGATAAACCTTCCTCCCTTTTTTTATATTCCTATTTACTTACATATTCAGGGATGTTGCAACGGCCTTATGATCACTGATTCCCTGTTCTGCGCTTACAGAGTCGAAAATTTCGGGCCTGTTTGTTATCAATAGGTCCAAGATATTATCTCCAAGAGTCGGTTCCTGTTTAATTGCTCGAGGGAATTTTCGAATAGTGCACTCAGTATAATATCACTCGATGCTCTGTCCCTACAACCCGTCCTAAACATCTGAGTGTCCTAGTCTATATCTGGTGAACTGAAATCTCCACGTAAGACTATAACATGCTGAGGAAATTTATGTGAGATGTATTCCAGATTTTCTCTCACTTGTTCTGCCACTAATGCTGCTGAGTCGAGAGGCCGGTAAAAGGAGCCAGTTATTAACCTAGCTCGGTTGTTGAGTATAACCTCCACCCACAATAATTCACAGGAATTATCCACTTCTATTTCACTACAGGATAAACTACTACTAACAGCGACAAACACGCCACCGCCGGTTGCATGCAGTCTATCCTTTCTAAACACCGTCAGTGCCTTTGCAAGAATTTCGGCAGAATTTATCTCTGGCTTCAGCCAGCTTTACGTATCTATAACGATTTCAGCTTTCTATCAGCGCTTGAAGTTCCAGTACTTTACCAACGCAGCTTCGACAGTTTACAATTACAATACCGATTGCTGCTTGGTGTCCGCTTGTTCTTACTTTGCCGCGCACCCTTTGAGGCTGTTGCCATTTCTGTACTTGCCCGAGGCCATCTAACCAAAAAAACCGCCCAGTCCACGCCACACAACCCCTGCTACCCTTGTAGCCGCTTGCTGTGTGTAGTGGACTCCTGACCTATCCAGGAGAACCCGAAACCCCACCACCCTATGGCGCAAGTCGAGGAATCTGCAGCCCGCACGATCGCAGAACCGTCTCAGCCTCTGATTCAGACCCTCCACTCGGCTCTGTACCAAAGGTCTGCAGTCAGTCCTGTCGACGATGCTGTAGATGGTGACCTCTGCTTTAATCACGCTAGTGAGACTGGCAGTCTTCACCAAATCAGATAGCCGCCGGAAGCCAGGGAGGATTTTAGATTAGATTAATACTTGTTCCGTAGATCATGAATATGACACTTCGTAATGATGTGGAACGTGTCAGGTTAATAAAAGATGTCTGTACAAGATATTACATTACACAAAGTATTGCAGGACACTAATGTTTAAGTTGTTGTTTTTTCCCTTAATTTATATCTAAAAATTCAGCCAATGAGTAGAAGAAGATGTCATCTAGAAATTCTTTTAATTTATTTTTAAATGTTAGTTGGCTATCTGTCAGGCTTTTGATGCTGTTTGGTAGGTGGCCAAAGACTTTTGTGGCAGCATAATTTACCCCTTTCTGTGCCAAAGTCAGATTTAACCCAGCATAGTCAAGATCATCCTTTCTCCTGGTGTTATAGCTATGCATACTGCTACTACTTTTGAACTGGTTTGGATTGTTAACAACAAATTTCATAAGTGAATATATATACTGTGAGGATCCCTAGATCCTTAAATAGATGTCTGCAGGATGACCGTGGGTGGGCTCCAGCAATTAATCTGATTACACGTTTTTGAGCAATGATTACTTTTCTACTGAACGATGAACTACCCCAGAATATGATGCCATACGAAAACAGTGAATGAAAGTAGGCATAGTAAGCTAATTTACTGAGATTCTTATCACCAAAATTTGCAATAACCCTAATAGCATACGTAGCTGAACTCGGACGTTTCAGCAGACCATCAATGTGTTGGTTCCAGTTTAGCCTCTCATCAATGGATACACCTAAAAATTTTGAAAATTCTACCTTAGCTACAGCCTTCCGTTCAAAGTCTATATTTATTACTGGAGTTGTGCCATGTACTGTATGGAACTGTATATACTGAGTTTTATCACAATTTTAAGAGTCTGTTTGCTGAGAACCAATTAATAATTTTGTGAAAAACATCATTTACAATTATATCACTTAGTTCTTGGTTTTTGGATGTTATTACTATACTTGTATCATCATCAAAAAGAACTAACTTTGCATCTTCATCAATGTGGAATGGTAAGTCATTAATGTATATCAAGAACAGTAAAGGACCTAAGACCAAACCCTGTGGGACCCCGTACTTGATAGCCCCCCAGTTTGAGGAATCAGCTGTTGTTTTAACATTACATGAACCACTTATTTCAACTTTCTGCATTCTTCCAGTTAAGTATGAATTAAACCATTTGTGCACTGCCCCCCTCAAACCATAATGATTTAGCTTATCTAAAGGAATTCCATGATTTACACAATCACAGGTCTTTGACAGATCACAAAAAATATCAATGGGTGATGTCCGCTTATTCAGAGCATTTAATATTTGATCAGTGAAAGCGTATATAGCATTTTCTGTTGAAAAGCCTTTCTGAAAACAAAACTGACATTTTGTTAGTACTTTATTTTTACAAATATGGAAGGCTACTCTTGAATACATTACTTTCTCAAAAATTTTTGATAGAGCTGTCAGAAGAGAGATTGGGCAGTAGTTGTTGACATCCGACGTATCCCCGTTTTTATGCAATGGTTTTACAATGGCATATTTCAGTGTACTGGGTAAAACACCCTGCTCCAAAGAGCTATTACATACATGGCTGAGAATCCTACTTATCTGTGGGGAACAAGCTTTAAGTACCTTGCTGGAAATGCCATCAATTCCGTAAGAACTTTTACTTTTCAGTGAGTTTATTATTTTACTGATTTCAGAGGGAGAGGTTGGTGGAATTACGGTTGTTTCAAACGGCACAGGTATGGCCTCTTCTATAAGAAGCCTTTCCTCTTCTAGTGAAGATCTAGATCCTATTTTCTCTACAAAATTTAAAAAATGATTATTGAAAATATTTTCAATTTCTGATTATTTGTTAGTACACTTGTCATTCAGTTTTAGGGACTAAAGTCTTCCTGTGCTCTTGGTTGCCCTGTTCCCTGTTTCCTCCGATCCATAGCGACACACATCATTGGTGCCGACATGAGCGACCACCTGCAGATGGGTGCACCCTGTACCCTTCATGGCATTCCACATCTGGAATGACTGCCCCCGGTATGCACACGGAGTGCACATTGGTTTTCTTCCTCTCCCTTGCAGCCATATCCCTAAGGGGCTCCATTAAGCGCCTGACGTTGGAGCTCCCAACTACCAGTAAACCCACCCTCTGCGACTGCCCGGATCTTGCAGACTGAGGGGCAACCTCTGGAACAGGACAAGCAGCCATGTCCGGCCAAAGATCAGTACCAGCCGGAGACAGAGCCTGAAACCGGTACGTCAGACAAACTGGAGAGGCTTTCTGTTCACCCCTCCGGAATGTCTTTCGCCCCTGCCACACCTCAAGACGACCTCCCACTCTACCACAGGTGAGGGGTCAGCCTCAATGTGGGCAGTATCCTGGGCAGCCACAGTCGTAGTCTGATCGGGGGATGTGTGGGACGAGCTGGCCGTCCCTGACAAACCCCCGTCCACACCCCCACAGTGATGGCCATTGGCAACAGCCTCAAGCTGTGTGACTGAAGCCAGCACTGCCTGAAGCTGGGAGCAAAGGGATGCCAACTCGGCCCGCATCCGAACACAGCAGTCGCAGTCCCTATCCATGCTAAATACTGCTGTGCAAAGAACGTCTCAACTAATCTACAGGGAGCACAAACAATTGGACACGAAATTTAAATGGTTATTAAAATACAAGACTGCCTACTAAATGCAGTAATGCTGCTACTTGCTCACTGCTGACACACTGCTTGGCGGCAGAAGGCTAACTGTACTGTCAGTAACGCACAAAGGCTATTTGAAAGAAATAAAAAAATGACAGACAACTATGCGACTTTGCATGTCACAGATATTAAAACGCAAATCTGCCCCTGCTAATTACGAAACTACACAATGATTTGACGGATTTAAATAACTGAGGTAGAAAACTCACCCTACCGATGGCAAGGTCCATGGTTCATGCGAAGGGGGGGGTGGGGTGGAGGGAGGGAGGGAGGAGGTGTAAAGATAGCGGAGAAGGAGAAGAGCTTGGGAGAGAGTGGAGGGAAGCCAGCTGACCTTAAAAGTGACAGGTGTGAGAGGGGGAGCATAAATCATTGGCCTGCAATTCCCTCTGTCCCATTACTTGGGTTGATTTGTATATCCAAGATAGCCTCAAAAATAGGAAATTCTGCTCTTGTATCAGCCAACAATTGATAACTTGTGATGTGTTCAACATGCACCTGGAAGTCTTTGTTGTATATCAGTAGACCAGTGTATTGATTGTGTATCAGTAGGTGATTGTCTACATGAGATATGTAAATAGTGTTTATCTCTTCTCGATTTCTGGAATTAACCACAACAGTTCATGAGCAGAGGTAGTTGGATCCAGTGATAACGAAATGCAGTGGCCAGTTGGGTAGTTACCATTAGTGTATATTAGACAGATACCTTCAGGACCCTCTGATTCTGAAATTCATGAAGAACTGTGGCGTTATTAGGTCCCATCGACCACACAAATTACAATCTTTTGAACATTAACTGCTCCGACGAGGCACCATGTTTTATTCAGTCTGCTTTTGTACTTCATGCAGTGTTCATGTGTATCAGTCTTTATGGTAAAATATATGTGTATATAGAAAACTTGGGAACTGTTTATTACGTATATTACGAATCATATCCAGAATACTATATTGGTGACCCCAGACAAAAAGTTCTACCTCTTCCGCGACTTCCGCGCCGGTCGTATGGGATCAACAGGTTTCACGTTCTACGCCACGGCTACATCACCTACCATTCTTTACGAAAATTTGGAGGCCCCGCTCTTACAACCAGGCCAACACAACCCTCCGCCGTCGGTTATTTTGCAGCTAACGGACAATGATCTACGATCTTCGACGAGGATAACCTCTACTTTAGCAACTCCACAACGACCGAGTGTTACGCAGTTACCACAAACAATGGACACAGGTTTTGTTTCGCCGGATTACACACAGCAACAAGTGAAAAGTAAAGTGGACGATCTACTAAATAGTGTGACGATCAATCGCTCCTACGAAGTTCAAAGGGACCGAAATTCGCACACATGCTTTGATCCTCTACACGCCACTTCATCGGTTACCGTAGTGCCGTGTGCAACACACTCGGTCAACTGTTACCAAGCTTCACCAGCCTCGCCTTCATCACAGATCAGTAACAGACAATTTTATGCCTCCAGTTCGCCAGAACAGACCACCGGATCGCCGGACCAGTTTCGGGACCTCGTGGGTACGAGTGCACTCAACATAGCCTCTTCACCCAGTAACACTGTACTACGACAGTGTGTCCGCCAACAGGTTTCACCAGTGTTTTATGGTCCTACCACGAAGGGTGCGTGGCCAGTATGTGCGGAAAACTTCCGTTGTTGCCACTTTAGGCTCCAGGCCACCCCCCCCCCCTACACCTCCACCCACTCATGGGGGACCTCGATTCCGACCATACAACCGCTCGCTCCTCCTACAGTACCATCTGCGTCTGCCGCGCCAGCCTTCCACGTCATTTCCAAGTTAGACAATGTCAGTGCTATTCTTGCAATTTCCTGTCCAGTTTACGGGCCCTCATTACACGCCGCTCGCCCGTTCACATCCACGGTACCGACTGTGCCTGCCGGGTCGTGTTTTCGGGATTTTTCAGACATTGCATTCAGCAGGTGTTCTGATCGTGTGTGCTAGTAACATTTCCGCTCCGATGATGCCGGATCCCAGTATGAACTCTCGTGCAGTGGGACCTCAGGCCTTCCGAGATATGCCGAAGCCACGTTCGTCTCCACCTCTAGGCCGCCTACCCGAGCTACCTCCCCTATACGAGAACAATCCAGTTTCACGGTTTGCACTAGTGGAGCACCTCTTCAAGCTGCATCAAGTGACTGATGACAACTCCAAGTTGCTATGTTTGGTCACACACCTTCACGATCACTCAGATTTAATTTGTGATCTCCTACTTTCGCCTCCACCGCCACCAAATGACGAGTTCGCCAAGAAAACGACATTGGACTGACTTGCCTGCTCACCGCAGGAATCGATAATCAAGATTCTGTACGAGGAGCACCTAGGGGACTGCACTCCGTTACAACTTTGGCGCCGCCTCAGATTACACGTGAGTGAACACGCGATGCCAGACGTCACACTGTGGGCGGTACGGTCTGCCAAGTTACCTACTGACTTACAAATACACCTACTGCCGCACTCTTTCGAGTCTATCGGTCCTCACCTACGCATCGCAGATCAACTGTATGCACTCCTGCGCCAGAAACGCCCAGCTCATCCACCATCGCTGTGTGACACTACACCTGCTGTTTACCGGCCGTCTGCAGGCAGGGGCAGGGCCAGTACCACTTCCACACCTTCTACGCCACCAGGCAGTACTCGTTTGCTCTATCTTCTTTCTGAGCATTCAGGAATCGCCCACGCTCCGTATGTCCCAGTTTACTTCCAAGAGCAGATCAATGAGGACAAGCCTCCCCCGCTATCACAGTCACCGCCGCTGCCACATCCGGCTCATCCACACTGTTGGTACCACAAGGCTTTTGGTGCTGAGGCCAAGAAGTGCAGGTTACCTTGCGATCACCCAAACGCCGACCGCAGGAACTAAGTGCCGCCGAGTCCTGCAGGGAACTTCATAGACGTTCCCTAACATTGCACTCCATCCACTCGTCCCCTCGGCCGAGCGGTCATTTGTACGTGACACACATTTCATCACAGTTCGTCTGCCTAATTGACACTGGCGCTGACGTGTCTATCATACCTCAATCGTTGGCTCCTACTGACTTTTCGCCGACGAAGTCTCTCCTACGAGCTGTCAACGCATCAACATTACAAACTGTCGGTTCTGTGAAAGTGACGGTGCACCTATCCCCTTCTCTGCGTTTCCCGTGGACCTTCTACATCGCCGACATGGATAAACCAATTCTCGGTATGGACTTTTTGTCCCATTACAAGCTCTCCCTGAACGTAATCCAGTGTTCAGTGTTACACCACCCATCTAACTGGCACCCATTGTCCTCCCTCCGTTTCCGCCGCAACATAGGATTTAGTTCGCAAGTGTTCCACCCTCGTGGGCAAGATTGTGACCTGTGTCACTAACTTTCTATCAGAATACGACTCAGTGGTGCACCTCCGCCGGGAGAATGACGAGCTGAAACATTGCTCACACTTACAACGAGCTCGCTGCGTCCACAACTCACTGTTGAAACTGCAATCTGCAGTTCCTTCACCGGATCGAACTTCATCGCCAAGCATCAGTTCGAACACTCGTCAGGTTAGTTCAAAAACATTCACTGCATGTGACAATTCGCGTTCAGTGACCTCTGCACTGCCCAAGTGCCCACTACGCGCAGTGTGTCACAGTGTCTCTAATAAACAGTCGCTCACGCAGCACGGTCACACCCACTACGCACGCAGCTGCCCCGCTTGTTGATAAGCATTCTCCCTCTCCCGCGCGCCAGCCAAGCAACTCGGCGGCCATCGCTGTCCCTCGCGCGACGCCAGCGCCTCTCTCGCCCGCGCCGGTTGCCCAAGGCAAAGTTAAAAACAGACAGTCGCTGTGCGCCCCACTCCACTCTGCGCTGCCCATGCAGCCGACCTCTACAAACAAGCGCACGCTGGCTCGCGTAATAAGCATGTGATTTTCGTGCTGCCTTTTCCCACTCCCGATAATGGCTACGCCTCATCGAGCCGCACTCATTCCAAAAGTCCATGTCAGAACGTTACTCAGCCTCATGTGCACTTCCCAGTCTCTTCTGTCACTGACAGAACGAGACACAAGATAATTACCACCTGTTAGACACAAGGTTAGACGCTTCAACCCCATTAAGTTGTGCACTGCCCAGCAGCAAATTAATGAACTTCTGGAGGCAGGCATCCTACAGGCATCAGACAGCAATTGGTCTTCACCAATTCACCTCATCTCCAAACACGATGGTTCTTTTCGAATGTGTGGTGATTACAGACGTTTAAATGCTCACACTGTCGCGGACAATTGCCCCGTGCCAAACATAAACGATTTCACTCATCTGTTATCATTCGCCACAATCTTCAGTGTGATTAACCGCAAATGTGCTTATCACCAGATTCCTGTAGTGCCGGAAGACATTCCAAAGAATGTGATCATCATGCCGCTCGGTTTGTTCCAGTGCAACTTCGTGCCATTTGGTTTAAAGAATGCAGCACAAACGTGGCAACCTTTCATCGAATCAATCTTACGACGATTCGAGTTCTGCTTCACATACCTGGATGACGTACTCATTTTCAGCAAATCGACTGAAGACCACAAAGATCATTTATCCCAAGTCCTCCAGACTCTTGCATCCAATGGTCTCTGCATACACAATACAGCAGGAGGAGGAGGTGATTCACAGAGACAGGGGTTGGAGAACGAAATGGGTAAGGAGTTGGGGGGAGGAGGAGATGGTCAGAGAGGGGGAGAAAGTAGAACAACAGAGAAAATGAGGAGGAGGTGATTCGCAGAGACAGGGGTGGAGAACGAGATGGGCAAGGAGCGGGGGGAGGAGGAGATGGTCAGAGAGGGGAGGGAAAGTAGAACAACAGAGAAAAGGAGGATTAGGTGATTCACAGAGAAAGGGGGAGGGGGAGGAGATGGGCCAAGGGAGAGCGGAAAATAGAACGACAGAGAGAAGGAGGAGGAGTTGATTCACAGAGAAAGGAGGATGGAGAGGAGATGGGCAAAGAAAGGGGGAAAAGTTAAACGTCAGGGTATAGGAGGAAGAGGTGATTCACAGAAATTCGGGGAGAAGGAGGAGGAATGGGCAAAGAGAGGGGGAGGAAGAGTTGGACGGAAAGAGGGGGAGATAGTGATTAGAATGTACATCCAATACCTTTACATATTTAGCAGTTTCGAAACATTGCTGGATTCGCTAGTACATACATAAAGACAATATTAGTAAGTAATAATAATAATGATAACAAATAACCAATAGTACCCAAATATTCCAAGCACAGCAAAAGTAAAGAAAAATTTTTTTAGGGTAATACGCACTTCTGGTAACTACTAATAGCCTGCATTAATTAGCACAACAATCTTACACAAATAAGGAAGCCCAATTTATGCCATACTGCAGAAAATGCTAATACAGTTACAACGCATGATTAAGCCCATAGGAGGCCTCAGGGGGGCGAGAGTAAATGAGCCCCCCAGTCTGCTTAATATCTGATGTATTTATATTTACATTTTGAGAAAAATGAACAACGTAGATGTAATGGCTGACAGAATGATCAAATGTTGATAATGTGTACTCTACTCTGTGATGGTTCTAACATACACTACCTGAAACACTGCAACACCCACAAGAACTGTGTTCATTTGTACCAGGGATTGTGCACACTGAGGGGTTGTACTGTTATGATCCATTTGTCACGGTCATCAACGATCAGTTGCCACTCAGGAAGCCTAACTGTACGTTCTCTGATTCTGCTCCACAGGCAGTAACCGTGCTGAATTTAGAGGTGAACAGTGTTTACGACCAGAAGATGCAACAGGTCCCACCAAGAAGTACACTACTGGCCATTAAAATTGCTACACCATGAAGATGACGTGCTACAGACGCGAAATTTAACCAACAGGAAGAAGATGCTGTGATATGCAAATGATTAACTTTCCAGAGGATTCACACAAGGTTGGCGCCGGTGGCGACACCTACAACGTGCTGACATGAGGAAAGTTTCCAACAGATTTCTCATACACAAACAGCAGTTGACCGGCGTTGCCTGGTGAAACGTTATTGTGATGCCTCGTGTAAGGAGGAGAAATGCCTACCATCACGTTTCCGACTTTGATAAAGATCGTATCGAGACATTGCTGCTCGCGTTGATCGAGATCCAATGACTGTTAGCAGAATATGGAATCAGTGGGTTCAGGAGGGTAATACGGAACGCCGTGCTGGATCCCAACGGCCTCGTATCACTAGGAGTCGAGATGACAGGCATCTTATCCACATGGCTGTAACGGATCGTGCAGCCGTGTTTGGCGACATCATGGTGAAAGCACATTGGAAGCGAGTATTCGTCATCGCCATCCTGGCGTATCACCTGGCGTGATGGTATGGGGTGGCATTGGTTACACGTCTCGGTCACCTCTTGTTCGCATTGACGGCACTTTGAACAGTGGACGTTACATTTCAGATGTGTTACAACCCCCGGCTCTACCCTTCATTCGATCCCTGCGAAACCCTACATTTCAGCAGGATAATGGACGACCGCATGTTGCAGGTCCTATACAGGCCTTTCTGGATGCATAAAATGTTGGACTGCTGCCATGGCCAGCACATTCTCCACATCTCTCAACAACTGAAAACGTCTGGTCAATGGTGGCCGAGCAACTGGTTCGTCACAATACGCCAGTCTCTACTCATGCTGAACTGTGGTATCGTGTTGAAGCTGCATGGGCAGCTGTAACTGTACACACCGTCCAAGCTCTGTTTGACTCAATGCCCAGGCGTATCAATGCTGTTATTACAGCCAGAGGTGGTTGTTCTGGGTAATGATTTCTCAGGATCTATGCACCCAAGTTGCGTGAAAATGTAGTCTCATGTCAGTTCTAGTATAATATATTTGTCCAATGAATACCCGTTTATCATCTGCATTTCTTCTTGGTGTAGCAATTTTAATGGCCAGTAGTGTACATGCTGCTGTTGAACAGTTTCAGCCATTTGAACAGAATCGCATTGTGGACCTGCGGAAAGCTGGATGGATATATCAACGAATCACAGCACATGTTGGTCGTGTGTATTGGTGGTGTGCCACAGCTTTTAACAGAGAGCTACAGAACACTCTGAGAACTGTAGACCAGGTTTTGTACATCCATGCAGTACAGACAAACGTCAAGACCAACACATTGTGCAAGGAGCGGTGGCCGACCAGACATTATCCAGGGACGAAAGTTGTGCATGTGTAGCATCTGCTATGTCATCAAGGACCATTGAGAACCGTCAAATTGCAGCAGGATTAATCATGTGGTGTAGTTGTTTACTGCAGAGGACAGTTGTTAATGTCCCTTCTTTGGTATTTTTACACAATCCTGAGAATGCAAATGCGTGCAGTCCACTGCAATGGATACTCGCTACATTACACAAGCTGTTATCCCCGTGCTTCTGCCAGCTCTATGACCGGAAGTTGGTGTGTTTTCAACAGGACAATGCGCATCCACATATGGCTCCTGTGATGCAACATGCTCTTCGTGTTGTACAACAAGTGTCTTGACCAGCAAGGTCACCGCTTCTCTCGCCATTTGAACATGTATGGGGAATAATGAAGCAGAAATCTAATCATTCTCCAGGAACCATGGGAACCACTACCAAACTACACAAAAATAAATAAATAAATAAAAACGCAAGATGTTAGGTATAATCCGCTTGCAGGAGCTATCTGGCATCTTTATGATCGTTCACTTGTGAGATCGCATGACTGTGTTGCTGCCACAGGAGGGTTCACTGTGTATTGATGAGACTGCCTAGATACCCTTTACTGTGACGTACCTTTCATTTGGCCTGACTTTATCATAAGGCCCTATAATGATGAGCTACCCACCACCTCACTTGTCAGTAAAATGATGCCCTTAAGGATGCTGCATTTTTCTGGCTGTGTACATACTTAAATATAAAGGTGAGAAACTTAGAACACAGATCAACAATGTGCACAGTAACCATCAGGTAGAGAGCAGAGAAATAATAAAGAATGGAATAAGAAAATTAACTTACTTTACATGACAGGAAACAAAGCTTGTACAATATTATAATACCAGTTTCGTAACCTTAGTATGAGATAATAATAATTAATCTGATTATGTTATTAAATGTTTCGGTGCCTTTTTTGCACTGAAATTCTCAGTAACATCATTGAGTTCTACTTCATCTGAAACAGTTTGACTAGTCGTTGGTAGTGGGACAAGGCTGGTGTCACCCCACTCTGCATTGTTGCCAAATTTATCCAAGATGGGGGATACAAGATGGCGGCGACAAATACGGTAATGTCGCAATTTTTGGCAGGAGAAAGGTCACTTGGCCTACCTCCACTAACCTAAGAAAATAGCAGGAAAATTTTGATGGGAAAATACATCACTTGGGCTATTTTCACTACCCTGAGTCACCTCTTCCTTGGAATTGGTGGGAAAAGGGCTCAGTCTGTGCTGGGCTACTGGATAGGACGAACATAAGCCTTTATTTTGCAGGCAGTCTTTGTTTCAACAATATGAGGCGATATCTCCATCCAGTGTGTTCACCATTAGGTCTGGAGTCCAGCTGCCCTAGTACACAGTACTGCCACAAGAGGGAACTGTCGCACCATGGCGGTCTTGGGGGATGGGTGGGGAAATGGTGGGAAAAGGATTCAGTCTGTGTCCAGCTGCTGGAGAGAGGAAGGACTGCAATTTATTTATTTCGGAACAATATATTTGGGGAAGTAAATCAAGTAGTTTTTTTTATTACAGTGATACAAAACACTCATTCTGAACTGCTTGGTGTCACAATACACAGCCTGCAGACCTGCAAACAACTAGTAAATCACCAAAATAATGCATTGCAGTCTACAGACACGAAAATAGATAGTAAATGGTCAAAATAATGCTTGTAAAACACAATGCAAACACCCTCACAGCGCTTAAGCAGCCCGAATAATGAACTGCACAAGCACTCATTCCATGTAGAAAACACTTTCGGACTGTCATTAAGATATTCGATTGTGAGGTATCAGCATACTGCCCCCCTACGGAGCTCCAAGGCGCGCATGCCAGACGGCGCACTCACATCAGTCCCATGCATGAGCTCTGGACCGCGAGTACCTGTTTGTCATTGCTGGCGTGATACCTATATACCTGCAGTCCAGTGAAGACCTAATTGCTGAGTGACTCACCATTGTAGGTGCAGATAAAATGTTGTCGGTGTTATACTAATGTCTCATGTCTATGTAGAATGACAGCCAAGTCTCTGGAGCTTTCGTGATAATCAGCTTGTATGCATGGAAACGTTCATGCTAACAGGAGCTATTTACAAAAATAGCCCAGAATAACACTCAAAAATGGTCTACAGATTGTCAAATATGGAAAGACACTTGCTCCATTACACTGAGGATGGAAGCTTGAATATTACAGCATGAAACCAATCTCCAACCCAGCAATATACACTATGTGATCAGAAGTATCTGGACACCCCCAAAAACTTACGTTTTTCATGTTAGGTGCTTGTAGTACCACTACGTCCAGGTACTCCTTATCAGTGACCTCGCTAGTCATTAGACATCGTGAGAGAGTAGAATGGGATGCTCCACAGAACTCACGGACTTCGGACGTGGTCAGGTGACTGGGTGTCACTTGTGTCATATGTCTGTACGCGAGATTTCCACACTCCTAAACATCCCTAGGTCCACTGTTTGCGATGTGATAGTGAAGTGGAAACGTGAAGAGCCATGTACAGCCCAAAAGCGTACAGGCTGACTGCTTCTGCACATTTCCAGTCTTTATTTGGATGAGAGACCATCGACTGTGGTGTGTGTTGTGTGCATGTAGCAGGTGAAAGACGGGTGGAAGACAAGCTTGCTGGTTCTCTGGACATGAGAAATCCGTTAGCTGACTTTGCAAATTATAAAGATGATTTGGATTCTATTATATCACCGAAATTGGTATTCTCGAGTGGAAATATCAGTTTCCTCTATTTTTTAGAGTTTTCACGTAAAGATCTTCACCGACAGGATAAGTTTCCAGTTACTCAGTGATCTACAGCACGCTGCATCTCGTTAAGGTTTCGGATTTCTAGAGAAATAATTTCCAGTCTATATCTTCGGAATCACACTGTGAAAGTGATAATGCTATGCAAGTGATATTGCTAAGTGGTTCATGTAGAGACGTATCGCGTGAATGGTATAATATTCTGCCAAATCATGTGAAAATACAGCTGTTCTTCTAATCCCAGAGTCTGGATATGGGTATAGAAAGTAAGCAAACAAGCAGGTTAGGGCCAGAAAAGGTAACGCCTTTATGTAAAGGGAACTGACCCCAACTTTGTACAACAGTTTGGAGAGTTTCTTCAGTGCGCTGAGGGAGATCTGGTCACGTGTTGGGGGTGGATGACTTGTGACTGTCGGCTGTGGTGGATGACTGACCTCGCGGAAAAGATCTAGTGCTGCGAGGAGTATATACGGAGCGTAAGCTAATGCTGTCTGTCTTCGCAGTGTATGTATGAGTGTCTCGAGGTCGATAGCTATATGCATGATGCAAAACCGGCGATTTTGTATGGCACAGGATAAGAATTGTATGCTTACTACATCAACATGGTATGTGGTGATATATTGCTGGGTTGGAGATCAGCTTCACGCTGTAATCTTCAAGCTTCTGTCCTCAGTGGCAGAGCAGTGTAATTGAGCAAATGTCTTTCCATATTTGACAATCAGTAGACCACTTTTTTAGGGTTTAACTGTCAGTGCAATATCGTGGTCTGTACAAAATATTTTTGTTGCTGGAAGTATCATCTGCATAAAAAAAAATGGCGAACAGTGCTCCTTCACTGGCAGCAGTGGCAGTGTGGCAGGTAAATTCAGTAAGAGCCAATCAGAGTTCTCGATTCATTCACAAGACATCCTTTGTGCTGGGACGAACGAGCCTCTACATACGGGTGAGAACGTTTACTGTTTCTGAGACATATGTCGAAAGCAGGTTGTCACGATTTTCAGGAAGAGTAACACGTGATGTACGCGGTGAACTGTTAGGACCATCAGGATGAATGCAGTCACTGTTATTCTGGGCTATTTTCGTAATCAGCTCCTGTTAGGACAAAAACTTCCATGCATACAAGCTGAGAATCATAAAACCTCCTACAAAAGCGACTGTTCACAGTTTCTGCGCCACTTTTCGGTTTCTGTGAGGATCTGATATGTGATGGACGGGCTCTGCCGTTAGGAGCAGCAGAAAGAATGCATTCGTTGCTATTCTGGACTATTCACGTTAAAAGTTTCTGAAAGGATTGCAGAAGATTTCCATAGCGCGTCTAAAGGGTGGACTTGGCTGTTATTTACATAGACATGGTTCAAATGCCTCTGAGCACTATGGGACTTAACTTCTGAGCTCATTAGTCCCCTGGAACTTAGAACTACTTAAACCTAACTAACCTAAGGACATCACACACATCCATACCGGAGGCAGGATTCGAACCTGCGACCGCAGCGGTTGCGCGGTTCCAAACTGTAGCGCCTAGAACCGCTCGACCACTCCGGCCGGCTACATAGACATGAGAAATCAGTATAGCACTGACAGCCTTTTAGTTGCGCCTGCCCTGGTGAGCCGTTACACGGACATGTCTCACTTGGCAATTAGGTCTTCGCTGAACTGACAGGTACGTGTGTTGGCTGAATAAACACGTATGCCGCCTGCAGCGTCTCGCTTGTCCCGTTATGATCGCTAGGGAGACTGCACCCAGTCCTGTTCTAGGAAACATTGCAACAGACTTTTGTAGCACATTCAGAGAGGATACTTGGCTCTTATTTACATAGACCTGTGACATCAGTATAACACTGACAACCTTTTATCTGTGCCTACAATGGTGAGTCGCTCACGTATAGAACCAGTGTGAGCGTGCCCTCTGGTGTGCGCCCATTGGAGCTCTGTATAGTGGCAGTTCGCTGATACATTGCAGTCGAATGTCTTAATGATAGTCCGAGAGCGTTTTTTACGTGCAATGAATGTTCGCGCAGTGCATTATTTCTGCTCTTTAAGCGCTGTGTGTGTTTGCATAGCGTTTTACACGCGTTATTTTGACAATTTACTAGCTATTTTCGTGTCTGTAGACTGTGCAATGCATTATTTCCGTAATTTACGAGTGGTTTGCACTTCTGTAGGCTGTGGATTGTGACCCCAAGCACTTCAGAGTGAGTGTTTTGTATCACTGTAATAAATAAACTACGTGATTACTGCCCCTAAATATATGGTTCCAAAATAAATAAAGTGCGCTCCTTCCTCTCTCCAGCAACTGGACACAGACTGAATCCTTTTCCCGCCATCCCCCCCCCCCCCTCAGACCGCCATGGAGCGACAGCGAACTCTGGTGGCAGTACTGTGTACTAGGTCAGTTGGACTCCAGACCTCATGGTGAACACACTAGATTGAACTACTGCCCCAAATTGTTGAAATAAAGACTGCCTGCAAAATAAAGACTTATGTCCATTATATCCACCAACCCAGCACAGGCTGAGACCTTTTCCCGGCAATTCCAAGGAAGATATGGCGGTTGGATGACTTAGGTTAGTGGAGGTAGGCCAAGTGACTTTTTTCTGCCAAAATTTGATGTGGGCCAGAGGAAGGGGAGGGGAAGGGAGGGGTTGGGTTTGCCTAGGTAGCCCAGTTGACCTATTTTCCCCCCCAAAATTTGAACTTCCCACTATGATGTCATTACCACACCTATCGCGATCTTGGGTCGCCATCTTCAATAAATTTAGCAACAATGCAGAGTGGGGTGATGCCGGCCTTGTCCCACTGTTGTCGTTCTTGATCCATTGAAGAGTGAAGATAATTTTTATTGGTTCCAGCCATACAGAGTGGCCGCACGGTTTGAGGCATCACGTCACGGACTGTGCGGTCCCTCCCGCCGGAGGTTTGAATCTTGCCTTGGGCATGGTTGGGTGAGCTTTTCTTAGCGTAAGTTACTTTAAGTAGTGTGTAATTCTAGGGACCGATGATCTAAGCAGTTTCGTCCCATAGGAATTCACACACACACACACACACACACACACACACACATTGGTTTCGGTTTAGAAAAGCTCTATGGCATAGTGTGACTGAGAGAAACAATGGTCAAGAAACAATGGCTTATAAGTAATGCACAGGATAACAATTCACTGAAGGGTTTCATGCACTGTCCATCTAACAACATATATCCACAACTGTAGCAGGTGCCTGCGATGTATTTTTATTTGTTGCAGCACCTGCTCCTTATCAGACTTATCACATATTTCTCCCACATTCTCCAGTGCTGCAGCCAGAGTGTCATCGGAAGCTTCGAGCTAAAATTTTCTCTTAACAGTTTGGAAAATGTTAGTGATTTCTTTCATAGCCATGTATCGTTGTGACAGTTCTTGCATAAATCTGTCTATGCATTCAAACATTCATTGACAAACTTTTTCTTGAATCGATAATCCGGCGCCATGATCTAGCTCCCTGAAGCGACGAAGAAACTGGTATAGGCATGCGTACTGAAATACAGAGATATATGAACAGGCAGAATAGGGCCTGCGACACCTATATACAAGTGTCTGGCGCAGTTGTTAGATTGGTTACTGCTGCTACAATGGCAGGTGAGTTTGAACGTTGTGTTATAGTCGGCGCACGAGTGATGGGACACAGCATCTCCACAGCAGCGGTGAAATTGGATTTTCCTGTACGACCATTTTACAAGTGTACCGTGAATGTTCGGAATCCGGTAAAACATCAAGTATTCGACATCGCTGCTGTCGGAAAATGATCTTGCAAAAACGGGACCAACGACGACTGAAGAGAATCGTTGAACGTGACAAAAGTGCAATCTTTCCAAAAATTGCTGCAGATTTCAATGCTGGACCATCAAAAAATGTCACCATGCGAACCATTCAAAGAAACATCATCGATATGGGTTTTCGGAGCTGAAGGCTCATTTGTGTACTCTTGTTGACTGTGTGACACAAAGCTGTATGCCTCGCCTGTGCCTGTCAACAGCGACATTTGACTGTTGATGACTGGAAACATATTGCGTGTTCGGACGAGTCTCGTTTCAAATTGCATCGAGCAATGGACGTGTATGGGTATGGAGACATCATCAGGAATCAAGCGACACTGCAAGTCAGCAGGCGACTGCTCATGCTGGTGGAGGCTCTATAATGGTGTGGGAAGTGTGCAGTTGGAGTGCCTGATACGCCTACATACGACTGTGACAGGTGACACTTACGTAAGCATACTGTCTGATCACCTGCATTCAGCCGGCCAGAGTGGCCGTGCGGTTCTGGGCGCTACACTCTGGAGCCGAGCGACCACTACGGTAGCAGGTTCGAATCCTGCCTCGTGCATGGATGTGTGTGACGTCCTTAAGTTTGTTAGGTTTAATTAGTTCTGAGTTCTAGGCGACTGATGACCTCAGAAGTTAAGTCGCATAGTGCTCAGAGCCATTTGAACCTGCGTCCATTCATGTCTATTGTGCATTCCGACGGACTTGGGCAATTCCAGCAGGACACTGCAACACCCCACAACTTAATAATTGCTACGGAGTGGCTCCAGGAACACTCTTCTGAGTTTAAACACTTCCGCTGGCCACCAAACCCCACAGATATGAACGTTATTGAGCATATCTGGGATGTCTTGCAACATGCTGTTCAGAAGAGAACTCCACCCCCTTGTACTCTTACGCATTTATGGACAGCCCTTGAGGATTCATGGTGTCAGTTCCCTCCAGCACTGCTTCAGACATTAGTAGAGTCCATGCCATGTAGTGTTTCTGCGTGTTTGGGGGGGGCGTACACGATATTAGGCAGGTGAACCAGTTTGTTTAGCTCTTTAGTGTATTTTATTTACCCTTCTCCTTCCTCGTTGGTCAATATTGATGTCCATTTTAGTGCCAAAAGTAACACCATCGTACATGATTGTAGTTTGTTCCATCACTAAAAATTCATGCATGGTATTTAATTTTGCGAGTTCTTTACTGAAAGTCATTTTTGGAGACTGCACATATTGTTCGACCATATTTACTTCCTCCAGTATCGTGTGCCAAAAGCTGATGTAGATCAAAAAGATAAAACCACATATAACTGGAAGGAGCAAGCTTTCTGCAGCTCTAGTATCAAGGTGTGCCTCGGCTGGATCTTGCATATCCGCCAGAGTTTGTTACAGTGGCTATCAGACAATACTTTCAGACTTTTTCCTTTTTTGCTACAAGTAATTCCCAATTGTATGAATAAGACAAGGACGAAAGAAATATAACTTCTCTACAGTTCCAAACCAGACAACACTAGATCGAACACTTTAGAAAACATGAAGTCCAAAAAGAGTTAGGGAATGATTAGCTCAGGGATTGAACAGAGCTTTTGGACTGACGTCTTGAATTATTTCGTTGCACTCCCCCATGAACACCTATTGTTAACGCAGCATTCTTATAACCTAGAGAACTGCACAAGGTAATATCCAGGACATCTTTTCCAGCTACAATAGAATATCTTTCGATATATCCTCCTCAGTATAAGCGTAGACTTCCGCTGCCATTGTCACAGTCAATACATTTTTTTCTTTGTTTATAGCCGCATTGTCGATATGTGAAACTACCAACGTTTCGGTCACTGTAGCAAGTGACCTTCTTCAGGGTGTTTTTGTTTACCATTGAATGAGAAAACTTTGTTTATTATACACCTGCAGACATGGATGTTATCTAATTCTGACAGGCTGTTAAGGGTGATGGGAAGGGATTTTAGAAGTTCTTTATTGGTGGTTTTATTATTTCTTTTCATTGGTGGAAACCAGACGTTTTGATTGGTGTTTGCATTATTGCTTGTGATTGGTGGAAATCGGCGAATGGAAAGCCAGGCAGCAGTTGTGATGTGGCGTTGTTTCCCTGCTTTCTAGAGCCAGCTGAGGCGCGACAGTACTCCATGTACCTGCATACATACATACATACATAAATCCTTGTTCCATAGATCATGAATATGACATTTAATAATGATGTGGAATGTGTCACTTTAACATAAGTTTTCTCTAAACAAAGTCATTAATTAATTAATTTTATGGTTACTACTTCATATCGAAGAATTCGTCTATTGAGTAGAAAGAGCTGTCATTCAGAAATTCTTTTAATTTGCTTTCCAATGTTGGTTGGCTATCTGTCAGACTTTTAATACTATTTGGTAAATGATGAAAGAATTTTGTGGCAGCATAATTCACCCCTTTCTGTGCCAAAGTGAGATTTAATCCAGAAAAGTGAATATCATCCTGTCTTCTAATGTTGTAGCTATGCACTTCACTGTTGTTTTTGAATTGGGATGGGTTATTAATGACAAATTTCATAATTGAATATATGTATTGCGAAGGTACTGTGGCCGGCCGCTGTGGTCGAGCGGTCCTAGGCGCTTCATTCCAGAACTGCTCTGCTGCTATGGTCGCAGGTTCGAATCCTGCCTTGGGCATGGATGTATGTGATGTCTGTAGGTTAGTTAGGTTTAAGTAGTTCTAAGTGTAGGGGATTGATGACCTCAGATGGTAAGTCCCATAGTGCTTAGAGCCATTTGAACCATTTTGAAGGTACTGTGAATATCCTGAGTTCCTGAAATAAACGTCTGCAAGGTGATCTCGGGCGGGCTCCAGCTATTATTCTGATTACACGTTTTTTTGCAATGAATACTTTCTCTCTTAATGACGAATTGCCCCAAAATATGATGCCATATGAAAGCAGTGAATGAAAATAGCCATAGTAGGCTAATTTACTGCTATGTTTATCACCAAAATTTGCAATAACCCTAATAGCATAAGTAGGTGAACCTAACTGTTTCAGCAAATCATCCATGTGTTTCTTCCAATTCAATTTCTCATCAATGCACACACCCAGAAATTTTGAGTATTCTGCCTTAGCAACAGACTTCCGTTCATAGTCTATATTTATCAATGGTGTTATACCATTTACTATACAGAATTGTATAAACTGTATTTTCTCAAAATTTAGTGAGAGTCGATTCCCAGAGACAGAGAACCACTTAATAATTTTCTGAAAGACATTATTTGCAATTTCCTCAGCTGATTCTTGCTTCTTGGGTGTGGTTACTATACTTGTATTATCAGCAAAAAGAACTAGCTTTGCATCTTCATGAATACAGAGTGGCAAGTCTTTGATATATGTTAAGAACAATAAGGGACCCAAGACTGAACCCTATGGGACACCATTCTTGATACATCCCCCAGTTGGAGGACTCTCTGGCTTTTGCAGACTATTTGTGCTGTCAATTTCAACCTTCTGCAGTCTTCCAGTTACGTACGAATTAAACCATTCGTGCAGTGTACCACTCATACCACAATACTTAAGTTTATATGGTATAATTTCATGATTCGCACAATCAAAAGCCTTTGAGAGATCACAAAATATCCCAATTGGTGATGTTTGATTATTCAATGCATTTAATATTTGATCAGTGAAAGTATATATAGCATTTTCTGTTGAAAAGCCTTACTGAAAATCAAATTGACATTTTGTTAGTACTTTATTTTTACAAACATGTGATGCTACTCTTGAAAACATTACTTTTTCTAGAATGTTTGATAAAGCTGTCAGTAGTGAGATTGGACGGTAGTTGTTAGCATCAGATCTATTCCCTTTTTTATGCAATGGTTTGACAATAGCGTATTTCAGTCTACCTGGAAAAACACCCTGTTGCAGTGAGCTACTACATATGTGGCTGAAAATTCTACTTGTTTTTGGGAACAAGCTTTTAGTACTCTGTTGGAAATGCCATCATTCCCATGTGAGTTTTTACTTTCGAGTGAATTTATTATTTTCCTAATTTCAGTAGGAGAGGTGGGTTGAATTTCACTTTTATCAAATTGCATAGGTACTGCCTCTTCCATATACTCCCTTGCATTTTCTAATGAACGACTGAATCCTATTTTCTCTACAACACATAAAAAATGATTATTAAAAATCTTTTCTACTTCTGACTTCTTGTTAACTAACTTTTCATTGTGTCTGATCAAAGTACAGTCTTCCTGTGCTTTCGGTTGCCCTGTTTCCCTTTTCACAATATTCCAAATTGTTTTAATTTTATTATCAGATGTGATATTCTCAGACATAATGCACATACTTGGGGACTTTTTAATAACCTTTCCTAATACAGTACAGTAGTCTGTTTCACTGTTTTGAGATCATTACTCCTCCTAGCTATAAGATACATTTCCCTTTTCAGTTTACAAGATATTTTTATCCCTTTAGTAAGCCATGGCTTTTTACATGCTTTCTTACAATTATATTACACTGCTTTCTTAGGGAAACTGTTTTCAAATATACTTGCAAAGGTATCATGAAGTAGGTTAAATTTTAAATTAGCATCACATTCCCTGTACACATCATCCCTGTCTAACTATTGCAAGCTTTCCCTAAAATTTTGAATTGTTAAATCGTTAATAGAATGCACTATTTTGGAGGACTGTTTTGCATTACTGTATGGAGCTATATCCTATACTGTAACTAGCTGTGCGTCATGATCAGACAGACCATTCTTAAGAGGAAAAGTTTTTATTTGATTAAATTTATTTTTGTCTATGAAAACGTTATCTATCAGTGTGCTGCTTTCCTGTACCATCCAAGTAGGAAAATCAATAACTCATGTCAAATTGAAAGAACCATGTAATACTTCAAGGTCAAGCTTTCAATCGGACTCTTTCAGAAAATCTAGATAGAAATCCCCACAAACAATAATTTGCTTTCCTTTGTCTAACAGGTAGCACAACAAAGAATCCAAGGTTTTCAGAAATAGTTGAAAATTTCCCAATGGGGACCTACACACGGCTACAATTATAAAAGTGCCATTATTTAGTCTAAGCTCACATGCACATGCTTCTATTTTAGTTCCCAAATTTTTCACACTGGGACTGATTTTAACATATATGGTAGCTCCTCCTCTCTCAATAGTGTCTCTACTTACATGTGCTCAAAGCTTATATCCACCTACATTTACCATTTCCATACCTGTGACTGTATGACGTTCAGACAGGCATAGTACATCTATTCCACCCCCAGTTTCTAAATCTTCTAAGCAAACTAGAAGCTCCTCTACTTGTTTTTTTTAATCCCCTGATTTCTGATGCACTATATTAACATTATTTTTTGGTGTGCTTTTATGTGAATCTTGTGACATACTAAAATTGTTTTCACTGTGTTGTTATGAGAATCTTGTGATATTTTCGCATCTCCAGTACCTGCCTGTCTGAACTTCTCATTAAGCTTAATTTCAATCAATGTAGGATCACTGGACACTGATCTTAGCCTAAAAATATACTCCCATGAGTTTCAGTGACCCCCCCCCCCCTTGAAGATTTTGCTGTCATCCCGGCCTTTCCTATTTATTGAGATGCAGGCCATGTCTTGTGAAGTCCCACCTACCAATACCATCAACAGGAACCAAACCTATGCCTGACAAAGAAGCCATCTGAAGCAGCTGATCTAGCTCCATATTGACCCTTCTGACAGAGCTGTTCAATTGTGGCCAGTCATACCGCATGAAAGCAGGAACCAAACCAACATTTGTATGATTCATTGCAGATGCCATCTCCCATGAGCCCGTGTGTATTGCTTCACGTGGATTGTGGTCCCATAAGACCTCGTAAGTCAGTACCCGTGTTCTCTTTTCATGTGGTCAGGTCGCTTAGCTATTTCTATTGCCTCTCTAATCCTCCTCCTGAAAGTAAGAGGCTGTTTCACCAGTACGCGAGCTTCACCAACATCAGTCTGTTTGGCACACACATCCTGGTGTTGTGCCTACGCTGACTTGGTGTGTTTTCTCAGTAGGATATATCTTTTGTGTTCAGGTATAGATAACAGCTAGGTCTGCAGGCATATAAGAAACAAAAATTTCTCATTCAACAGTAAACAAAAACACCATGAAGAAGGTCACTTGCAACAGTGACCGAAATGTTGGTAGTTTTATGTATTGACAATGTGGTCACAAACCCATAAAAAATTTTATTGACTGTATCCTCTTCAGTGTTTCCTGGCACCTATTTTTCAAGTATTTTGCATAAGTATGGTGGCTCTAAGTCCAAACTGCCTCTTATTTACTGAACACATTTTGGCCTTATTTGGAATCTGATTAAAACTCTTCTGGTCCTGGGGGGGCTTCTAAAGCTCGAAGCCCTCGAGTTTTGTGGCTCTCCAGGCCTAGAGGCCTCAGGGAGGCCACTCCCACACCCCTCTTAGTCCGCCACTGTACATTTATACAAACTGTCATATATGGAAGCCATACTGCAGGAAATCTAGATATTTACAGATACCGAAAACTTTTAAAAATCATATTTGCACTAATATGTAGAGCCATATTATTTTATAATCATGTTCTCTTCTGTATTTTCAGCACTACACTTGGTCCTTATTTTGCCTTCTTTCTGACTGAATTTAGTTTCCAAATGGAAAAGGAAATGTAAACTATAATTTCGTAATTGGTTTTTCATTTTTTTTTTTCAAGAAGAAGAGATAATATTTTTCATGGAACAGTTAATATCCTCCAAAAGTTTGTCCGTGTGATATACAACACTTTCCACATAACATTTGAATCTGATATTTCAGTGAGAAAGAGTTTTCATTCAAGTAAGGACTGATCCATATGTAACTATCTATCTGCGCAAATCTCTGTACACATCACCTCTGCACAGAGAGAACACAGAGTGTGTACAGCAGATTTGCTCACATGTGAGATGTGTGCAGAAGTTGGAGTTTGAAGTTTGAACAAAAATGCTCAAATATCCAAGCGGAAGTAATATCTGCACAGACAACTCATAATAGGTGAACAGATCAAATCTGGTGCTCCAAATGAGTTTGACTCAGCTGTTTGTTCAGTATACTGTTTCTTGTCTTTGCATACACAGTGACTTCTAAAATGGTTTATATGTGTCAGTATTGTATGGAGTTCATTGCTTAATTTATTGAAATGTACATGCTTGAGTAAAGTGAAAATCAAAGATTACAGTGAGCGAGATAAGAAGGCTGCTGCTTATATTCTTTAATGGAGGAGCAGTTGACCCCATGGCAAACAGAGAAACTGTAAATCTAGAAGAAACAAGTCGTAGCAGGCTTCACCAAAATTATTAGTACTGCTTGCTTTGCACTTAGAAATTCTTTCATTGTGATGCCCTAAATAAGCTAGCGTACTGTCAGTCAGTACAGTCCTGCCCCATAATCTTTTTTGCAGTGTAGATACAAATAATAGTACTTAATCTGCAGAAGAATGCAGTCAAAATATTGTATTACGTTGATAGAAAAATATATCCTGCAGCAGTGTCCTCAGAGATGTAGGGATTCTTACACATGTGTGTCAATACATCTAGTCTGTAATTGAATTTGTGGTTCATAAACACAGTGAGTTAAAGGTAAACTATGCAGTTCACTACTACAGTATTAAAACTTTTCGTATAGACAATGAATTTATATCAAGAGTTCAGAATGGAGTTTTATTTTATGGAGAAAACATTTCTGGTAGATGGTGGATTCAAAATTCCCCTATACTCACAAATAAACTAAAAGCTACCTCTTTTACCACACACATACAATTTATTATAACATATAAAATTTAAAACAGACTAAAATGTAAAAGTATTATCTGTTATTTGTCACAGTTGATAAATTACATACTTGAGATGCTTCAATACAGAACTGAATGGGAGGGTTATAAATGATGAGGCACAGGTAGCAAATACATTTAATGGTCTTTTCTTTAATTTAGTAGAAAGTATAGTGACAAATAATTCAAAAAAATTTCATGAATATGTTGAGAAGGAACTCTTGTGAAATTCAATAATATGAATGTATCACCAACTTCATATGGTTCAAATGGCTCTGAGCACTATAGGACTTAACATCTGTGGTCATCAGTCCCCTAGAGCTTAGAACTACTTAAACCTAACTAACCTAAGGATATCACACACATCCACACCCGAGGCAGGATTCGAACCTGCAACCGAAGTGGTCACACGGTTCCAGACTGAAGCGCCTAGAACCGCTCGGCCACACTGGCTGGCTATCACCAACTTCTCCCTCCAAAATTAAGAAAGTTATGTATTCTCTCAGAAATAAGAGCCCACCTGCTTTTGATTGTGTTTCCAATAGAGTACTAAAGATTTGCTCCCATATAATAAGACTGTCTTATCTGAAATGTGTACTGCATCATTATCTCAAGGCATCTTTCCAGAGAGACTCAAATATGGCGTTGTCAAATCCCTCTCTAAGAAAGATGATAGACTTAGATAACTACCAACTTGCTTTGCTGCTGATATTGTTTTCTAAAATTTATGAGAAATTGATGTATTCTAGAGTAGTATCTCACCTGAGCAACAATAACATCTTTAGGAAATCACTGTTTGGGTTTCAGAAATGTTGCTCTACTGAGTGTGTCATTTGTATGTGCACTAACCAAATTTTATGGCAGCAGTTGAAATCAGGGACCAATACAGGTGTAGGAATTTGATTATCTTATGTTTATACAGATCTCCTAGTGGAGACTTCAGTATCTTTTTCTCCAAACTTAATCATGTTCTTGACAAGATATCCACTCTAAAGAACCATATCTCATATGTGGAGACCTAAATGTGGATAAACTGAATCCTAATTCTACATGGGACTCATTACAAAGTCTTGCTCAAAGTTTCAATTTAGTTCCAATGGTTAACAGTGCAACCAGAATAACAAAATACTCAAAGACAGCTGTTGATCAGGTATTAACAGATTTAGGCAAAGATAACTGTGATGTGGTAGTAGCAGAGCTAGGATTATCTGATCACTCAGCTCAAATCATTAATATAAAAGTGGCTCCAGAAGAAACAAAGAAAATACATATTTACAGACGAACTTTTTCTAAAAAAAATAGACATGAGTTTGCCAAACAGATAGGAGGACAAACATGGGACTCAGTATACTCAGAGGTAGATGCAAATGAAAAATTCCAAAATTTCATGACATTGTTTAAATTAAATTTTGAAGAAACATTCCCTAAAGTATTATGTCCATTATCAACAGCAGGAAAAAGCAAGTGGGCCACAAAAGGAATCAAAAAATCATCTGAAACATTAAAGTACCTGAGCTCCATTAAACACAGCCAAACTAATCCTGCTTTCTCACTCTTTTATAAAAGATATAGGAAAACATATAGGAAAATATTCCTTGCAGCAAAGAGAGCTCATAACTCCAAAATAGTGCACTCTGCTGAAAACAAAAATAAGGCAGTATGGAAGATTGTGAAGCAGGAAACTGGTACCAGGAAAATGAATCTGTCAAACTTGAAAATCAAAGAGGAAGGGACTCTAATAAAAGACCCAATATATTTGGCAAACTATATAATTGATTATTTTAGTAGCATAGGAATAAAATTACAGGAAAATTTTCTAGCAGCCCCTCAGGTCAAAAAGCCAAATAATGGTGTATCACACTCAATGGTGTTATTCCCTACAACACAGGAAGAAGTCTATAAAGCAGTCAGCAAACTGAGAAACAAAAACTCAGCTGGTCTGGATGAAGTCCCCATTTTTATAATTAAAGACTGTATCAAGAGCCTACTTCCACCTTTAGTTGATATTATAAATCAATCTTTCAAGCACGGCTACTTTCCAGACTATTTAAAATATGCGAAATTACTACCTCTCTTCAAAAAAGGTGATGCAGGAATAATTGAAAATTATAGGCCAATTTCTCCACTATCATGCTTTGCAAAAATATTAGAAACTATTATGAAAGATAGGCTAATGAATTATTTAAATAAATACAACTTACTGTCTGTTGACCAGTTTGGATTTCGATCACGGAAAAGCACAGAATCAGCAGCAGCACACCTCACAAAACACATTCTAGAAGCATTAGATAAAGGGAACTACACAACAGGTATATTTCTTGATCTAAGTAAAGCGCTTGATACAATAGACTACAACATATTGTTAAATAAGTTAGATGAACTTGGAATAAGGGGACTTGTGAACAAATGGTTCCAGTCATATCTAAAAAATAGAAGACAGATAACTGAAATCTCACATATTTCAAGTTGCTCAAACTATATTGTAAAGTATACTTCAGACCCAAATTATGTAAGTATAGGTGTCCCACAGGGTAGTGTCCTTGGCCCAGTACTAGTCCTCATTTACATAAAGGACGTCCCACAGAGCATCAAGCATGGACAAACAATATTGTTATATTAACTTAAGTATTAACCTAATTATGTCATGTATTGGAAAATTCGACTCGTTCCACATCATTACGAAATATCGTATTCATGATCCATGGAACTAGTATTAATCTAATCTAATCTAATCTAAGATGACTCAAATGTTCTAATCAGTGACAAATCACCAGATGCACTAAAAGAAAAAGCCAAACAAACACTAAACAGTGTACGTGAGTGGGCATCCAATAATAAACTAACACTAAATCTTAAAAAAAACAAATGCTGTTAACTTCTGTGTCTGCAAAAAACCACACTATAACAACTTTAAGTTAAACAATGAAACTATAGAATGTGTAGACTACACAAAATTTCTTGGTATGCTAATTGACAGTCAGTTAAAGTGGGAAGAACATATTAAAATACTTAGTAACAGAATCGCTACAGCATGCTATGCTCTGAGTATTCTGACTGCAGTTTGTGGTACTACATGTGTCAGATCTGTATATTTTTCTTATATCCACTCTGTTATTACCCATGGAATAATATTTTGGGGAGTCAACAGTAAAAATATTCAAATAGTTTTCAAATTACAGAAAAGAGCAATTCGTATAATAACCAAGAGTGGCAGTAGGGCTCACTGCCTTGAACATTTCCAAAAGCTGGAAATCCTAACTGTCCCCTGTGAATACATTTTTCAAAGTGTTATGTATGTAAAAAAAAACATTGACTGCTATATGAAAAATTCTTTAGTACACAGCTATGAAACTAGAATCCAATACAATCTGCATCTAGAGAGGAAAAATAAAGTTAAAACTCAGCAGAGCTTGTTGTACAATGCTGTTAAATTATATAATAAATTACCCCAAAAATAAAAGATATTGACACAATTGGACAGTTCAAAACAAAACTAAAATTTTTTTATTAAATAAAAGTTATTACACAGTAATGGACTATCTGAATTAAAACATGTAGTGTAATTAAAGTAGCCTGCATTGTAATACATGAAGAAATAATTATAATATGAAATCAAAAATTGTACAGTACTATAAGAAAATTACAAATTACGCAAGGATATAAAACTAATTTAAGATACCTCAAAAATGTGTGTAAATACAAATTTTATGTGTATAATTGTAGGTATATTGTATTGTATATGATTTTGCTGACGAAATCCACACAATGTAAATTGTTACATGGATTAATAAAGAAATCAATCAATCAATCAATATTCTCCTTCATAAATTGAAGTTTTACGGGATTGACCATGTAACCAACCAATGGATAACGTCATACATGAGTAAAGGAATGCAGGAAGTTGTATTTAGTAGTTCAACCAATGTAATCCAGGGAGATTACTCTGGCTGGGGAGAAATCACATACTGGGCTCCCAAAGGTTAAATCTTACGTCTGCTATTGTTCCTCATATATGTAAATGTTCTTCCATCTGATATACAACAAGCAGAATCAGATCTTTTTGCAGATGACAGTAGTATTGTTGTCAGTCCAAGCATACTTACAGCAACAGAAGAAATGATAAAAAAATGTTCTTAAAAGTATCATTGACTGGTTTTCTGTAAATGTCCTCAGTCTCAATTTTAAAAAGACACAACATATTCACTTCTGCCATATCTAGGGTTAATACACCAATGATAAGTGTAACATGTGGTGAGGAAATAATATATGCGATGGAAACTTCAAAATACTTAGGTGTCTGTATTAATGAGAATTTAAACTGCAAAAGCAAATTTCGAACCTTCTAAACAACTTAGTCCATCTATGTTCACACTTCGAATCATTGCAAATGTTGGGGGGAGACAAATCAATAAGTTGACTAAGTTGACATATTTTGCATATTTTCATTCAGTAATACCATACAGAATAATGTTCTACGATAACTCATCTTTAAGAAAGAAATTGCTCAAAAATGTGCTGGGAGAATAATATTTGGTGTTCAACCACGATCATCTTGTAGACATCTGTTTAAGGAGTTAGGCATTGTGACTACATTTTCACAGTATATTAATGCCTTCATGAAATTTGTTGTAAATACTCCACTACAGTTCAAGAGGAACAATGACGTATATAATTACAACACTAGAAGGAAAAATTATGTTCATTGGTCCACATTAAGGTTGTCTTTAGCACAAAATGGGGTGCACAGTCGGCAACAAAAATTTTGATAACTTACCCAGTGATATAAAATATCCGACAGACAGCATAGTAAAATACGAATATACTGATAAAATTTTCTCGGGCTTCCAGCCATGTCCAGGGATTTAAAATCCATGAGCTTTCAACCAAGTTCTCCTCGGCCATTGTCGAGTGGTGACTGTCGAATGACTGCTGCTGCTGGCCTTATATAACCGCACTGCCTTCAGGACAATAACAGGAAAGGTTACCTGGCTTCTAAAGAAGCATAAAATCGATACTGTTTTTAGGGCAACAGGTAAAATTGGACAGCTAGTGGCTAGTGAGGCCTGTGAAAGATGATATTGGACTCAGAGTGCTGTGATCCATAGATCATGAATACGACACTTTGTAATGATGTGGAACGTGTCAGGTTAATAAAAGGTGTCTATACAGGATATTACAATAGACAAAATATTACATGACACTCAATATTTTTAATTTTTTGAAAGTTTTTTTTTTTTTGGTAGGGTTGGGAAATTACCCTTTTTTTGGTAGGGTTGGGAAATTACCCACTTACTGTATCCAAAAATTCATCTAATGAGTAGAAGGAGATGCCATTAATACATTCTTTTAATTCCCTTTTAAATGTTATATGGCTATTGGTCAGACTTTTGATGCTATTAGCTAACTGACCAAAGACGTTTGTGGCAGCATAATTTACCACCTTCTGAGCCAAAGTTAGATTTAACCTTGAGTAGTGAAGATCATCCTTTCTCCTAGTGTTGTAGCCATGTACACTGCTATTACTTTTGAATTCGCTCGGATTGTTAATAACACATTTCATATGTGAATATATATATTGTGAGGCTACAGTGAAGATTTCTAGCTCCTTAAATAAGTGTCTGCAGTATGATCTTGGATGAGCTCCAGCAATTATTCTGATTACCCGCTTTTGTGCAATGAACACTCTTTTACTCAATGATGAGTTGCCCCAGAATATGATGCCATATGAAAGCAGAGAATGAAAATAGGTGTGGTAAGCTAATTTACTCAGATGTATATTGCCAAAATTTACAATGACCCTAATAGCATAAGTAGCTGAACTCAAACGTTTCAGCAGATCCTCAGTGTGTTTTTTTCCAGTTCAACCCCTCATCAATGCATACACCTAGGAATTTTGAATATTCTACCTTAGCTACCAATTTCTGATCGGAGCCTATATTTATTAATGGGGTCATTCCATTTACTGTGTGGAAGTGTATCTACTGTGTTTTCTCAGAGTTTAATGAGAGACCATTTGCAGAGAACCACTTAATGATTTTCTGAGAAACATTGTTGACAATTTCACCAGATAATTCTTGTCTGTCGGGTGTGACAGCTATACTTGTATCATTGGCAAAAAGTACCAGCTTTGCCTCTTCGTGAATATAGAGTGGCAAGTCATTAATATATATTAAGAACAGCAGAGGGCCCAAGACCGAACCTTGCAGCACCCTATTCTTGATTGTTCCCCTGTTTGAGAAATCACCAGTTTTTTGCATATTATGTGAACTGTTTATTTCAACTTTCTGCACTCTTCCAGTTAGGTATGATTTAATCCATTTGAGCACTGTCCCATTCATACCACAGTACTTGAGCTTGTCTAGAAGTATTCCATGATTTACACAATCAAAAGCCTTTGATAGATCACAAAAAATCCCAATGGGTAGCTTCCGGTTACTCAGAGCATTTAATATTTCATTAGTGAAAGTATATATAGCATTTTCCGTTGAGAAACCCTTCTGGAAACCAAACTGACATTTTGTCACAACTTTATTTTTACAGAGGTGTGGAGCTACTCTACAGTACATTACTTTTTCAAGAATTTTGGATAAGGCAGTCAGAAGAGAGATTGGGCGGTAGTTGTTGGCATCAGTCGTATCCCCTTTTTTATGCAGTGGTTTAACAATGGCATACTTCATTCTATCTGGGAAAATACCCTGCTCAGAGAGCTATTACATAAATGGCTAAGAATCCCACTTATCTCTTGGGAACAAGCTTTTATTATCCTGCTGGAAATGCCATCAATTCCATGTGAGCTTTTATTCTTGAGAGAGTTTATTATCTTCCTAATTTCAGAGGCAGAGGTGGGAATTTCAATTGTATCAAATTGTGTGGGTAAGACCTCTTCCATTAACTGCCTTGCTTCTTCTAATGAACATTTAGATCCTATTTTCTCTACAACATTTAAAAAATGATTATTCAAAATGTTTTCGACTTCTGGCTTGTTGTTTATCAAGTTTCCATTCGATTTGATGGTGATACCATCATCTTGTACTCTTGGTTGTCCTGTCTCCCTTGTACTAATATTCCAAATTGTTTTGATTTAGTTATCAGAGGTATTAATCTCAGACATGATGCACATGCTTCTGGACTTTTTAATAACCTTTCTTAATGTAGCACATTAGTTTTTATAATATTTGGCTGTTTCTGGGTCATTACTCTTTCTTGTTGTTAGATACAGTTCCCTTTTGTGATTACAAGACTTTTTATTCCTTTAGCAAGCCAAGGTTTTTTGCATGGTTTCTTGTAATTAGATTTAACTACTTTCTTGGGGAAGCAGTTTTCAAATTATCTTACAAGTGTATCATGAAATAAGTTATATTTTAAATTAGCATCCGTTTCCTTGTACACCTCATCCCATTCTAACTGCTGAAGATTTTCTATGAAATTTCTAATTGTTGAGTCATTAACTGAATGCACAACTTTGGAGGGTAGTTTTGAATTACTGAATGGAGCTATGTCATGTACTGTAACTAGCTGATCATCATGATCAGAAAGCCCATTCTCAACAGGGAAAGAATTTATGTTTTTAAACCTATCTTGGTCTATAAAAGTGTTATCTATCAATGTGCTGATGTCGTTTACTACCCGAGTAGGAAAATTAATGACAGATGTCAAACTGAAAGAACTGAGCAAGACTTCCAGATCATTCTTCCTATTACACTCTTTCAGTGAATCAACATTGAAGTCCCCACAAATAATAATTTGCTTTCCCCTGTCTGAAAGATAGCACAACAAGGCATCCAAGTTTTCCAGGAATAAATGAATGTTCCTTGAAGGGGACTTATCTACTGTTACAACTGTAAAAGAGCCCTTCTTCAGTTTAAGTTGACAGGCACATGCTTCTATATGTTGCTCTAGACAAAACTTTTTTGTATCTAAGGTTTCTACACAGTGATAACTTTTGGCATATATGGCAACTCTTCCTCCCACCTTATTCTCTCTACTCATATCTGCAGCTAGTTTATAACCACTGATATTTACCTTTTCCATATCAGACACAATGTTTTATTTATTTATTTATTTGTCCATATAAATCTCTTTTTAAGTACATATATTGTACACAGGATATTGGACAGAAAACATTTTTTGGCTATTGGATTTTCAAATATCAAACATAAATTTTATAAATTTTTATGACAAATTGGATCTATACAGTTAATAATTACAAATTTTTGAAATACTGTATATTTATAACTTATTTCTACAATTAAAGATACAAATTACATTTTTTCTTGCATAAGATACTGTGAGACTGAATAGTAGCAGTTTTTCAGAAGGTAGGATGTCACAGACTTTTTAAAGCTTTGTAGTTCAGTAAGATATTTTATATGTCTTGGTAATCTGTTGTAAAGTTTTGTTCATGCATGATATACACCTTTTTGGCATAATGTGGTGTTACAATGATTGACGTGTATGTCACTGTCTGACCTGGTACTGTAATCATGGACACTTTTGTTTTGAGGAAAAAGGTTTTCTTTTCTCAGTATGCTTTTTTTGACATGCGTGACTATTTCCAGTATATAAATGCAGGGAAGGGGTAGGATCTTTAGATCTTTAAAGAAAGGTTTGCATGATTTTCTGCTGCTCACTTGTTTCATTATTCTTATAATTGCCTTTTGTTTCCTGAAAACTGTTATGGCCTGATGTACGAGGGCGGTTCAGAACGTAACCTCCGATTGGTCACAGTGCGGGTTGTGGGGGGAGTAGCGACGCCATCTGTGCGTTCACGCACTCAACAGGTCAGTCGGCATCAAGCCGTGGTCGAGTGAACGTCGTACCTGCGCTAGTTTAGTTTTTGTGGCAGTTTGAAATGTGTGCTGCAATAGAAAACCCCGCCAAATGTGAAGTGCGTGCTGTCATAAGGTTTTTTACAGCCAAAGGATATTCTGCAACAGCTATTCATCGTGAGCTTTGTGCCGTGTACGGACCAAGAGTTATGAGTGAAGGAGTTGTCCGTGAATGGGTACGTTTATTTAAAAGTGGACGAGAAAACGTTCATGATGAAGAGAGGAGTGGTGGTCCATCATTGGTGACTGACGAACTCGTTCAGACAGTTGATGCAAAAGTTCGTGAAAATCGACGTTTCTCAATGTCGGAGTTGTCTACTGGTTTTCCACAGATTTCTAAGACTCTCTTGTACGAGACAGAGACAGCAAGGTTGGGTTACTGTAAGTTCTGTGCACGATGGGTGCCCAAAATTCTTACCGACCACCACAAAACTCAAAGAATGGCCTCTGCATTAGACTTTCTGTCATGTAATGAGGACGAAGGAGAACCATTGTTAAACAGAATCGTGACCGGTGACGAAACCTGGATTAAGTACGTGAACCCTGAGAAAAAAGAACAATCAAAGATGTGGGCACATTCAAATTCGCCTACCAAACCAAGAAAAGCCTCGCAAGATTTTTCTGCCAGAAAACTGATGGCAACGGTGTTTTGGGATGCCAAAGGGGTGTTGTTGGATGAATTCATGGAACGTGGTACGACCATTAATCAAGACGTGTACTGTGAAACAATAAAAAAGTTACGACGGGCTATACAGAACAAACGCCGTGGTATGCTGACTTCCGGTATCGTTTTTTTGCACGATAACGCCCATCCTCACTCTGCTCGCAGAACAACGGCCCTTCTTGAGTCCTTCAAGTGGGACGTTATCAACCATCCACCTTACAGCCCAGACCTGGCGCCAAGTGATTATCACCTCTTCATGCATTTGAAGAAATGGCTCGGGTCACAGCTTTTTGATGACGACGAAGAGCCCAAAGATGCGGTCACAGGCTGGCTCCAGGCACAAGCGGGTGATTTTTATGCAGAAGGAATTTCAAAGCTTGTGAAGAGATACGATAAGTGCCTCAATCACTATGGAGACTATGTAGAAAAATAGTGCAAAGATGTAGTTGTAAGATGTATATATTAAAATATTTTTATTTAACTTGGTGTATTTTTTTAAATCAACCGGAGGTTACTTTCTGAATGGCCCTCGTACATTTCCCCAGAAAATGATACCGTACTTCAGTATTGAATGTACACGAGCAAAGTATACAGCCCTAACTGTTTCTGCACTAGTACTGTTGCAGAGAATTCTTACCATATAGGTCATTTTTGCTAGTTTTGAATTTAGGGCTGTGATATGAGTGTTCCATTTAAGATTTTCCTGGATATGAATCCCAAGAAATTTAGTTTCATTGACAGAACTAGTGTTTTGGTTATCTATACATATTACAGGTTGTGCCGGATTTTTATTTTGATCAGTGTGGAAATTCATTAGTACAGTTTTTTGGGGATTAACTATTAGCCTGTTTCTGGTAAACCATTCAGACACTCCTTTTGTAATATCTTTTGCAGATGCAGTAAGATTTTCTTCATTATTCCCTTCAATCAATAGACTGGTGTCATCTGCAAACAGTACTGGTTCAGAATCCCTAACGTGTGATGGGAAATCATTAATGTAGACCAAAAAAAGAAAGGGACCTAAAATGGAGCCCTGTGGAACACCATGAGTTAGTCCACATGGTTCTGAAACGTATACCTGGAGTTCATTTCCTTCTGTGTACTTAATTTCAGTTACCTGAGAACGATATTCCAAATATGATTTGATCCACTGATTTGGCACACCTCTTACACCATACCATTCGAGCTTCCTCAGGAGTATAGAATGATCAATCGCATCAAAAGCTTTTGTTAGGTCCAAGAATAAACCTGAGATATTTCTGTGGTTGTCCACTGCATTTACGACATGGTTTATCAGATTGAAAGTGGCAGTTTCAATTGATCTCTGTGGTCTAAAGCCATGTTGACACCCAGAAATAATATTATTCTTGTCGAAGAATGTAATTAGTTTTGAAAGGAACACTTTTTCAATAATTTTCGAAAACCCTGACAATAGAGACACAGGCCTATAGTTTCCCATACATTGATGATCACCTTTTTTATATAGGGGTATTACTTTTGCCATTTTCAGTTGCTGAGGGAAGACACCACATGATAAGGATGAATTGCATATCTCCAATAAAGGTGAAAGTATTTGTTTTGCTGTTATTTTTATAATATAATCTGGGATATCATCAATACCAGTTGAGTACTTACTCTTCAGTGAATTAATGGTATTTAGGAGCTCTGTTGGGCTTACTGGACTGAGGAACATGGATATATTATTTATTTCAATAGATGAAAGTTCTTTCCATGTTGTATTAGGTGGATTTCCAAATTTTTCCTTCACTAATTTCCCAGCAACAGTTGCATAGTAAGAATTGAAACTATTTGCAACTTCCCTAGGGTCAGTGACATTCTTGCCATCATGTGATATCACAATATTTTTGTGAGTTGTCTTCTTCCCAGTAAGATCCTGCACAGCTTTCCACATGGACTTAGTTTTATTGGATGACTTCATAATATATTTGTCATTTTCCTTAATTTTTGCCTCCTTTATGATGCATTTCAAAACTAGCTTGTATTTTTTGAAATAATTTATAAATTCTGGACTGCTGTTAGTTTTTGACTGCAGAAAAAGTTCCCGCTTCCTTTTACAAGATACTCTAATGCCTGATGTAATCCAGTTTCTGAATCTATCTGTGCTCTTGGAAATAACTTTCCTTTGTGGAAAAGCTATGTCAAAGTTATGCTTGAATATGTTCAAAAAATGTTCCATCTTTTCATTAGTATTAGAGGTATCATATACTTCTCTCCAAGATTGTTCGCTGATTAGGTACTGGAAGCATTCAATATTTTTCCCACTATAAATCCTTTTATGTATAACATTTTCTATACTGGTCGAAGTGTGATTTACAGGTATGGTCAGTAATTGTGAAAGGTGGTCACTATAGCCGGTATCAAAGTTTTCTGATGTGCACTTGTCCATGTTTACACATACCTGATCAAGGAGAGTGACACTAGTTTTAGTTACATGTGTTGGAGAGCTAACAGTAAGACAAAGATTGTAGGCTTTTATAATATTTAAAAACGTTTCCCTGTGAGGGCTATGGCTCAGAAAGTCAATATTAAAATCACCACGTCACTGTTTTCCCAGTTGTCTTAAGTTTGCCTAAAGCAAGGTCCAATTTTTTGAAAAAAAAAACACTTATGTTGCTAACAGGAGATCTATACACACATAAAATAATAGTGTTTTCAGACATTAACTCTACAGCTGAGATTTCAAAGTCTCTTTCACAACCAAGTTTGCAAACAGATGTTATACTCTTATAATCTACATTTTCTTTTACATATATACAAGTTCCCCCATGTTTTGATTCCATTCTACAAAAGCAGTTTGCAAGGTTAAAATGTAATATTTTTAAGTACTGAAAATACTCATTTTGTAACCAATGCTCACAAAAACATAACACTGAAACATCTTTCCATTCACTATTGAGGAGTATATTTATTTCATCAACTTTGTTTGTTAATGACTGTACATTCTGGTGTACAATCTTCAGTCTATATTTGCAATTTAATTCTGCATCACATTTATTTGTGATACAGTCTACTTCCCTAAAAAATGCCTTTCACCCTTTTTATAAGACATTGCATCTTTCTTTATGACCCATTTGTCCAAAGTACTTTGGACTGCTTCTATATTAGGCCTATTGTGATTCCAATTTGCTAGACGACAGATTTCTTCAACCAAAAATTGTTTCCCACTGTGATTTAAATGAAGGCCATGGCTGGTGTGCATGGACCTGTCTAACGTGCTTACATTTATTAAGTTCACGTACAGAAACTTTTTGCATACAGTATCTATCTCTTTGTTTACTCTTTCTATTAACTTATTTACACATGACCAAGGAGGAAGGTCGTATCTGTGTGGTTGATTTACAACAGGTACATTTGTGTTGCCTAATTTGGGTAGCACACTTTCAAGAACAGTGATGAGTTCACTACCTTTATCTCTGGCAACATCATTCGAACCTGCAAAAATTACGATACAGTCTTTTGGGTTAAGGTTTTCACACGATTTTACCACTGTTTTTGTCACTTCTGCAATGCCTGCTCCTGGTTTGACAAAGGCTTGGACACTTGCGTTAGTTTGTGTATCTGCTACCTTTTCTGCTATCTGACGTCCATGATTATCGGCAAAAATCAACACTTTTTGTTCTTTTTTGCACACTTGAGGCCAGTCGACTGATTTTTTAATCACATTTCTTTGTTTAGGATGCGACATGCGCGAAAAATTTACAGTGCACGGCTGTTGTTGTTTGTAATTATTATCTGGACTCATATGTTCCTGATTGACATTGTTTGTGGAATCACGTTTGTCATTATAACTATTTGATGCACTTATTTTATTATTTCCAAGTTTTGTACTGGTTTCCACAGTAGTTCTTCCTTTGATTACATCACTCGTAGCTGATATTTCTTCCAGGTTCAGACCATGCTCTGTTTGTTGAGTTTTACAGCCAAGATGTTGCAGCTGTTTCTCCTATAAGGCTACAGTCCTTTTAAGTTCACTGATTTCACTGTTTTTTGCAGTTAAAACGAGACGAAAATCATCGCAATGTTTACATGTCGATGCCACTGAATTTGCATTTGCTACAGTTTTTTCACTAGATTTTGATCTTGTAATGATTTCGTTTGCGTTTTTTGCTTTAACTTCGCAGCAGTAACATTTTCCAGGTCGAACAACGATACTTTTTTTGCACTGAATACATAAAGACTCATTCTTTTTTACGTTTTTCGCGGAACTCGATTTTCGTGAACCTTTTTTCACCGCCATCTTGAAATCTTGATGCTCAGACAGGCATAGTATATCTATTACATTATCAGATTCAATGTCATCTAAACAAACCAGGAGCTCATCTACTTCATTGTTCAATCCCGGAATATTTTGGTGAAAAATAGAAACATTATTTTTTACTTTACTTTTGTGAGAATCTGCTTTTTTCTTTAATCCACCAATATTTTGTTTAAATATGGTAACATTATTATTTACTTTCCTGTTGTGAGAATTTTGTGAGTTTTGGACCTCTTTAGCACCTGCCTGCCTGAACTTCTCATTGTTACCCTTCCCTTTCCTATTGAGATGTAGGCCATGCCTTGTGAAATCAATAGCCTTGACAGGAACCAATCCAATGTCTGACAGAGTGTCCACCCTACGCAATTGATCCAACTCCATATTTACCCTCCTGACAGAGCGGTTCATCTGGGGCTGATCATGCCGCACGAAAGCAGGCACCAGCCCAACACTGGTATGGGTCGTTGCCGAGGCTATTATCACCAGGTCTCACTCAATGCTGTAGCGCTGATCCCTGTCAATACTGTTTCCCACTCCACCCACTATCATCACATGATCCTGCTATGTGAATCCCTTGCACAAGGAACCTATATCCTCTACCACCCGGCTAAGACTTGCACTTGGCTTGAAAAAGTTTGTGACCTGGTACCTGCCACCTAATTTTTCCTGCAAAATCTGGCCCACACCTCTTCCATGGCTGCTACCTAGCAACAGAACTTTCCTCTTACTTTCTACTTCTTTTGAAACATTTGGTTTCCTAGTGATATTCTGTTGCATCTTAACTACATCTACTTCTACTGGAGCCTCTTCCTTACTTAACTGTGGTAACAATGCAAATCTATTGGTTGTGCCAATTGGGAAACTGTCAGACACTGCCATCTTTCTGTGGCCCCTGTTCCCAGCTACCACTTCCCACCATGCTTCACTGAACTTGTGTGTGTGTTAGAGAGGCAGCTAGAACGATCAACAGTATCAAAAAGGAAAACCTATCCTTTATTTCATCAGAGTCTTGCAAGATGAATTAAAAGAAATATGTGAGGAATACAAGATGAATCGTGTAAGTCAGA
The DNA here is from genome assembly GCF_021461385.2 of Schistocerca piceifrons. Taxonomy (NCBI): domain Eukaryota; kingdom Metazoa; phylum Arthropoda; class Insecta; order Orthoptera; family Acrididae; genus Schistocerca; species Schistocerca piceifrons. Next base: position 10,405,915 of record NC_060149.1, read on the forward strand.
CACTCGTGATTCTCATATTGTATAAGCAGAAAATTTAGTAATTCTGAATCTTCTGCGCAGTAATTGCGAGGCAAAATGGATGTGAAAAGAAACAAAAGTGAAGTGTAGTGTAAGTAGTGATTCGAAGGTACATCAAGTGAGAAGAAAGAAGACAGAAATCTCGTGATAGCCACAGTAAGCGACTAGCCCTAGAATTAATAAAAATAGTTCGATGCACAAAATAAAGGGCATTGTAAAGTCTGGTGCACATTTCGATGATGTAACTGAACATGTCGTAAGTAAGAAATATGAGGAACATGATACATTTGTTATTTGTGCTGGATCCAACGACATATATTGCAATAGTAAATTATAGTGTTAAACAATTATCTAAGACTATTTGTTCTTCTTATTAGCACAGATATTACTGTAATTAATTACAGCAAGAGACGTAATTTTCCTGAGTGGTCATGTGTGAATAAGAAAATTGAATTAATAATAAACTTAAGAGATTTTATACTAAGCTCTGACGTTAAATCAGTGGATGTAAGCATGTATGACAGGTCATGTTTAACTACCCACAGTCTTCAAATGAAGAGCCAAACAAGCACTCCTAGTAAATGAATACATTAGCCCTCAGTCACACACACTAATCAAAGAACAAAGGGTGGAACAAAAGTATTAATATGCTTATTACTGTAGACAAGGTTTCTCGTGAGAGCGAAGTTGGTCTGAACAATTCAGCAATGTAGCTGATAGCAAACAAGGCCTGAAACTAATGCACACAAATATTCAGTACCTCAGAAGTAAACTAGACCTTTTACAAGTTTTTGTGACTGAACAACACCCTCCCCCATGTCGTTGTGATTACTGAATATGCTCTTAAAGCTGACGAAATAAAATTTTGTAAATTAGAGGGTTATATTCTAGCTAACAGCTACTGTAGGCAGCGACATAAAGACGGTGGGGGTGGCTATTTTTGTTCAATAGACTTTAATTACTACAAAAATGTCATTCCTGGATAGACATAGCAGTGAAAGAAATCTAAAAATTACTGGAATTATTCTTGAACTGAAGGGAGAGGGTAGTAATTATACAAAAAATTATACACAAAGTAATAGTAATTTATCACCCACGAAATGCAGATATATCACAATTTTTAATACACTCAGCTTAGTAGTTAATTAAGTGGCCCAGTAATCTTACCATACTTCAGGATCTGAATATTATTGCAAACTCCAACAACATGACTAACTTGAAGCTGACAGATATATAGAATTTATGCAACATTGTGAACAAATTAGACACTGATACAAGAGTGGCAGACTACACCTCCAGCAGGAGAGATTATGTCGTAATCAGTAAACTTGCTACAAATGGTGTTAAGATCAGCAATATAGAATTTCACTACTCACACCACAATCGACAGTTTGTTGAGTCCATGGGTATAACACAGCAGAAGTAGCAAATGTTATTGAACACAAACAAATCTTGAACTATCATTGACATTTACCAGTCAGTTGTACACATCAAAAATAACATTGCTAATTACTGCACAAACAGCTCTGTCCATGACCATGCAACAAGTGACAGACTCAACTTACATTCACCAAGAGAAAATGAACAAAACACTCAAAACAGTATTTTCTACCAAGGAATAAAAATGTACAATAAATTACCAAAAGACATTAAAGAAATTGCAAAAATATACTTATTTAAAAAGGCAGCTAAAAAGTACCTGTTATGCAATACATTTTATACATTGAAGGATTACTTAGATGAAACAGAGTAGGGTTTTGGTAAAAAATGTTATACAAATAAATAATAATAATGGTTATAAAACATCCAACATTCCACATAAAACCTTCACACTATATTTTTTTCCTTTTTTTCCTATTCTATAAATACTTACCCCCAACCTATGCATAGCACAACGTCAGCACCTCTTCCTTTCTGAGATCAACACCTCACTTATTATAGAGGGCTGCTGACTCAATATTCCAGGATAGCAAATGGGAAGTTGTGGTACAGAAAACAGCCCAGAGAGAAAATGTGTGTGTGTGTGTGTGTGTGTGTGTGTGTGTGTGTGTGTGTGTGTAATGAGTGAAGTGATATGAAACAGACTGTTTTTAGTGTGTGCAGTGACTGATAGTGAGATATGAGTGAACAGTGTGACATTAAATTACTTAATAAGTTATTTTAAAGAAATAATGCATACCAGGAGTAAATTTAATGATTGTCTCTAACTAGAAGTCCATAAACGTATGTGTATACGAATTAGCTTATTTTAAATTGATCCAGACTTGTAAATACTTTCAGATGTCCTATATCCTGGTAAAAAGAGATCTACTGATGACTAAAGCTGCTACTACTACTACTACTACTACTACTACAACTACTACTATCATAATTCAAACTGCCTCTAACATAAACTATCCCAGGAGGAATGGAACAGTGTTTATATGGTAAAATGCCCAAACAATAAATGAAATGAATTTTATGAAACAGTTTTGAGACTCTAACACATGGAAAGAATCCAAAGTGGAAACTACGTGGTAGTCTGATTAAACTGAAGCAGAATGTTCATGATCTCTTCTTACTTTACAAATCTAAAAAGGATATCATTCTCAAGGAAAAGTATTGCAAAGCCATGAAAATGTTTAAGACATAACTTTCAAATTTCAGAAGAAAGATCTCAATCTTTTTATAATTAAATCTGACAATGTGAGTAAAGCATTTTGGAAGCTCATTTATCTACACCAGAAAGCACCATCAAACGTGAATACAGAAGAAACAAGCATATTGCATGAGGGGAAATTAATAGACGATCCAATAATAATCTGTGACTCTTTAATACATGTTTTGTCACTCTGTGAAGCATCCCAGCTCAATCTATTGACCAAAACATTCAGATAAACATTTGCTCACCCCAAGATATAAACTTCGAATTCAGAACTATAAGTGAACTTGAAATAAGTCGAATAATCAAGACATCAGAGACCGAGCACTCAACTGGCTGTCATGAGATATCTTGTGCTCTAACCAAAAAGGGTCATACAGAATTAGTTTAACTTATTACCTATCTCATTAACTGCTGTATTAGGGAAAACAGCTACCCAGACACATTAAAAATGTCCTTACTTAAAACAGTATATAAGAAAGGATCCAAAAAATATGCTGAAAACTTTAAGCCAGTTTCATTAATCTCTATATTTAGCAAAATCTATGAATATTTTTTGCTTTCACAAGTCAGTGACAATTTCACAAAAAATAGTCAACTTACAGAAACACAATATGATTTCAGGGAAAACCACAGCAACCTGTGACTTTTACATAATGGATGTAGTGTACTACACAAAGGAATTGGCAACAGGCATATTCCTTGATTTATTTAAACGTTCCCTATTAATAAAGAAACTTGAGGCATGTAGCTTAAAAGTTTCAGCAATACTACTGCTGACCTTCTATCTGTCAAACCAGAAGCAGTGCACAAAGCTAATCTATCAAATTAATGATCACGCTGTAACCTCTCAGTCTTGTAGTGAAACAAGAAGTCCCTCAGGGGTCAATTCTTGGCCCCTCTCTTCTTAGTGTATGTGAACAATATCACCCAGCCACAAATCTCCGAAAGGCTGAGGGATGCAGATGAAAGATCTTTGTTGTTTTTTGGCAAAAACACCTGTGAACTTACATCTTCTGCAGCAGATGGAGTAATAAACAAAATTAATTACTTTCGTGATCAAGATCTAAATGTAAATATTAACAAATCGCAATATCATTTAAGATTGTTAACTCTTACCACACCTCTGTAAACCATATATGTAGAACTGAACCAACTGATGCCACTAGCAGCAAATTCTTAGGCCTAAACTTAGATTAAGTGTTGCAATGATCAAATCATATTAAATTTCTATGTGGTAAAATTATCAGTGGATTGTATCTACGCAGTCACCTAGCAAAAATAGTTACAAACTCTACTAACAAAACTGTTTAGTATGGAACAATATATCCTTTACTAAGCTCTTCCCAACCAAGATCGCCGTCGAGTTAGAGCACAGGTATTTTCTTTGTCCACTAAAAGAACTTATTTAAGAGGAAATAGTGTCGAATTTAAATTTTCTTTGTTTTTTATACTTCCTGTAGTGTCCGTTCTTGTCACACAACTGAATATTAGCATCCCATCAGCGCTTGTTCTTGAAAAAAAATTTGTTCTTTAGCTGAAGCCCCGATAATCGCAACATAAACCAAAAAATTTTGTGTGACGTAAAACTCGTTTAAAAAAAGACTGCTACTAGTTTCATTAGCGTCTATTGTCGCAATAAAAGTGTAATTAGACGTTTCTAAATCGTATTTAAGTAATACATCTAGTACTGTTTACTGGTTAGATAGACGTGATCTAGGCCTAAATTTTCTGAGTTATAAACGTTTGAAAACCTGACCAAACACGCCTGATAACGTAAATTCTCCAAAAGCAAATTAACTACAAATACATTCTTCTGCCATTGTATCTGTAAATCAGTAAAAAAAAAAAAAAAAAAACCACCGCACATAAGACGTTTGTGTCGTTTTTTTGTTTACAAACAGCCAATTTCGAGTCCTTAACAAATTTAAAACATTCTTTAAACTTAATTAGTCTTCCGAAACTGACCATGAGTGAGAAAGGTGGGAGCTGTTATAGGGTAGTGAGTAGAGGGATTTGTTGCCAATATTGTAGGAAATATTTTCACTGGAAGGGATGAAGTGGGGAGAATGTTGGGAGAATAGAAGAGGCTCTCTCCTGAAACTGCGAAGTATGCAGTAGGAACATTTTGATTGGGACCAGGAAAGGATAACCTGTCCCCTTCAGGCACAGTTGGAGGAAGCAAGGAAGGAACTCAGAAGGATCAAGGGAGGTAGGGGGAAGGAGGATGGTTGGGAACTGGCAGCTGGTAGGAGGATAGGAAGAAAGATACCGGTAACGCAATCTGACAGTTTTATCATCAACACCAAAAACAGGTGTCTACCACTGCCAGAGTTAAGTGGAGAAGAGCCTCAGGTAGAACGAGGAGCAGGAAATGTGCATCACACTTCAAGAGGGCCAAGAAGCCTAGGAATGTATAAAGTGTTAGGAAGAAGAAAGTGCTGCTGATAGGTAGTAGACATGAGCGAGGTGTAGGCCCTCAGTTACATGAAAGTTTAGGGGCAGCGTACCAGGCCACCAGTATCTTCAAGCCAAATGCAGGGCTAAGTCATGTGATAGAGCAGCCAGGGTCTTTATGTAAGGACTTTACAAAAGAGGACCATGTAGTGATGGTGGGTGGGGCGGGAAACAGTTTGGACAGGGATGGGGCATATGACATAGGTGGTGACCTGGACAAGATAGCTTCCCTGACTCATGGCACCAACGTACACTTTGTTGAACTGTTCCGGCGTCATGATCGACCACAACATGATGGAGCTATGAGGCGAATCAAAGTGGGGTTAGGGATGGCTCTGAGGACAGCCAGCTTTCCTCATGTTTCTCTGGTGCCCGTTGGGACAGTCAACAGATGGGGTTTCACTAGGTATGGCCTACACCTAGACAGGGATGGGAAGGGAAGATTGGTACAGCTGATTCATGAAAGTATAGGGGGTGGATCTTGGGCTACACATGGTCAAATATCTGTTGTCATATGTAGGAAAAGGAGGTCCTTTTTAGAATAAATCCAGACAACAGGTTCCCCTGCTCAAAGAGTATCTCCAGCACTTTAGAAAATACTGAAACAAGCAGTCACAAGGCAGATTTTAACACCTCAAATATCACATATATCAGATGTCACAAAGAAAAATAAACCACTGGAAGGAGTAACATGGGTCATTTTACAGACTTAACAATCCTCCATCAAAACATGCAATCAGTAAAAAATAAAATAAAACTATTAGAAGTTGAGCTCCAATCTTTTAACTGCACAGTAGTTTGTACTACTGAGCACTGGTGTGGAGTCACAGAAATCCAACATGTAGTGTTATCATTGTAGGAAAAGGCAAACTTTTACTGCAGAACTAGATCAAGGGGTGAAAGATCATGCATTTATATCAGAAAAGGAACACAGTTCAAATCAAGTCATGACCTCAGTACCGTAAATGAAGACAAAAACTTCGAAATATCAGCTATTGAATTAACAGAGTTTGATATCACCAAGAAATTGAACATTTTGTGGGTGTATAGATCTCCCAGTGGTAGTGTCGACACTTTTTTCAATAAGTTAACAGAAGTTCTAGATAAAGTCTCAAGTACAAAGGTCAACATAATACTGTGAGGGGACCTTAACATCAACACTAACATCATAAATGAATCCAGCAGCACTTTCATAAAAATCCTCCAAAGTTTTGGCATGTCCCTATTGGTCAATAGTGCAACAAGGGTTATCACACTGACTTCATCAGTAATTGACCATGTGGCCACAAATATGGACAGGCAAAAATGTGATGTACCTGTAAAATATATCAGATTATCAGACCATCTCTGTCAATCAACAACAGTAAAATCAGGCATTGAATCATTCCCTAAACTACAAGCCTACAAACAACATCTATCAGAAACAAAAATAAAAGATTTTTCAAAGCAACTAGAAAAACAAAGCTGAGATGAGGTGTATAAGGAAACCAATGTGAGTATGAAATTCTCTAAATTCTCCATATTGTTTAAATTGAACTTTCAAAAGGCATTTCCAGAAGTATGCATGTCTGTATCAACATCCCACTAAAACAGATGGATAACAGCAGGTATTAAAAAGTCCTCCCAAACACTTAAACGCCTCAATTCCATGAAAAAGATTCACAATGATCCAGAATTCTTAAATTTCTATCATAGATACATAAAGATCTATAGAAAGGTGCTGATTGCTGCAAAAAAGTCATTTAATGACAAAATAATATATAATACAGAGAATAAAAACAAAGCAGTCTGGGATGTTATAAAAAAGGAAACGAGGAGAGGCAAACAAACGCAGAATAACACACTGCTAAGGAAGAGAGATAAAGTTATAAATGATCCACAGCACTTAGCAAACTATGTAAACGATCATTTTTCAAGTATTGCAGAGAAGTTACAGCAAAAATTCTCCCAAACAAACATAACACCTGTAAATAATGTAGCACTAAATACAATGTTGTTACTTCCAACCACAGAGAATGAAGTCAGTAAAGCAATTCAAAAACTAAAAAATAAAAATTCAGTAGATTTAGTTGAAGAACCAATGTGTGTACTAAAAAAATGCATAGGGATTACACAAGGCCCCTTAAAAATATAATAAATGAATCCTTCACATCAGGGACATTTCCAGAGCAGTTAAAACAGGCAAGAGTTGTACCTTTGCTTAAGAAAGGTTATGCAGAAGACATAGAAAATTACCAGCCCATTTCTCTGCTGTCAGTATTCTCAAAAGTAACAGAAGCAGTTATGAAAGACAGATTAATGAATTACCTGAGTAAATACAATCTTCTAAGCGAATCACAATTTGGTTTCTGAACTGGCAAATATACAGAGTCAGAACCACTCCATCTACAGACCACAAGTGGCCCATCGGGACCCTCCAACCGTCGTGCCATCCTCAGGGGAGGATATGGATGGGAGGGGCGTGCGGTCAGCACACCACTCTCCCAGTCATAATAATGGTATTCTTTACTGAAACTGCTACTATTCAGTCAAGTAGCTCCTCAAGTGGCATCACGAGGCTGAATTCACCCCGAAAAATGGCAACAGCACATGGGGGCCTGGATGGTCACCCATCCAAGTGCCGACCACCCCCGACAGTGCTTAACTCCAGTGATCTAATGGGAACCAGTGTATCCACTGCGACAAGGCCGTTGCCTGTCAGCCATAGTAAACTTCACAAAAGCTGTACTTGATGCTCTTGTTAAACATGAGTGTGTTACAGGCATAGTTTTGGATCTTTCTAAGTTGTTTGATACCATCGACTACAAGATTCTATTAAATAAATTAGAAGCATCAGGAATAAGAGGGGTAGGTAATGACTGGTTTCGATCATACCTAACAGATAGGGTACAAGGAGTAGAGATAACACATACAACAAATAGATCTAAACATTTAGTAAAACACTTATCTGAACAAAAATGCATTAATATAGGGGTTCCATAAGGTAGAATATTAGGACCAATAGTGTTCCTGATATACATCAATGAATTTCCCAGTAGTGTTACTCATGGTGAAAAAATCCTCTTCGCTGATGACAACAATATTATAGTCACTGAAAAAACCAGAGAATTCCTTGCCAAGAAAGCAAATGAAACTCTCAAGGAAGTTTATGATTGGTCAGTAGGTAATAAAGGACATTGAACATAAAGAAAACTAATGCTTTGAATTTCAGTTTGAAGAGGAAAAATGACAATGTTAAATTAAATGTGGATGGCACCTCTATAGATTGTGTAACAAATGCAAAATTTCTAGGAATGAATATTGATTCTCAGTTGAAGTGGTGTGAACACACAAAGGTAGTTGCCAACTGAATGTCATCATCATGTTACACCCTTAGAATCCCATCATCAGTATGTAACATGCAGGGTCTTTTAGTTACATATTATTAATATGTACACTCAATTCTTAGCTATGGCATTCTCTTTTGGGGAACAAATGCACAAAATAAGAATACAGATTTCAAACTCCAGGAAAGAGCCATAAGAATAATAACCAAAAATACTAGTTGAGCTCATTGTAAAGATCTGTTCAGAACACTGGGGAGTTTAACTGCTCCATGTGAATACATTTAACAGTCAGTTGTACACATTAAAGATAACATTGCTAATTACTGCACAAACAGCTATGTCCATGACCATGTAACAAGAGATAGACTCAACTTACATTAACCAAGAAAAAATAACATAAAACTCAAAACAGTATTTTCTACCAAGGAATAAAACTGTACAATAAATTACCAAATTGCAAAAATGTACTTATTTAAAATGGCAGCTCAAAAGTACCTGTTATGCAATATATTTTATATATCGAAGGATTACTTAGATAAAACAGAGTAGGGGTTTGATAAAAAAATGCTGTACAAATAAATAATAATAATAATAATAATGATGATTATAAAACATCCAACATTCCACATAACACCTTTACTTTATGTTTTTTTCCCTTCTTTTTTCCTTCCTAGAAATACTACCCGCAAGCTAACCATCACACAATACTAACACCTCTTCCTCTTTCTGAGCTCAACATCTCACTCATTATGGAGGGATGCTGACTGTGTGTATAGTGTGTGCAGTGACTGATAGTGAGTAATGAGTGAAAAATCTGACATTACATTATTTAATAAGTTATTTGTAAAAAAGTATTGTATACGAGGAGTAAATTTAACGATTGTCTCTAACTAGAAGTCTGTAAATATATGTGTATACGAATTAGCTTATTTTAAATTGATCTAAATTTGTAAAAAAATAGATCTACAGATGAATGAAGCTACTACTACTACTACTACTACTACTACTACTACTACTACCACTACATGATACTGGATGATGAGGCTGCACTGCAGATACACATCTCAACAGACTAATGTTGTAGGAGAAGAAGGCAATTACAATTACGCATGTCTTAAGTCATCATGATTAATGTAGAGAGGTTTTTGTGCGACACAAGTAATACACACACTACTGGCCATTAAAATTGCTACACCACGAAGATGACGTGTTTAACCGACAGGAAGACGATGCTGTGACATGCAAATGATTAGCTTTTCAGAGCATTCACACATGGTTGGCGCCGGTGGTGACACCTACAACGTGCTGACATGAGAAAAGTTTCCAACCGATTTCTCATACACAAACAGCATTTGATCGGCGTTGCCTGGTGAAACGTTTTTCTGATGCCTCGTGTAAGGAGAAGAAATGCGTACCATCACGTTTCCGACTCTGATAAAGGTCCGATTGAGACATATAGCGATTGTGGTTTATCGTATCGCGACATTGCCGCTTGCGTCGGTCAAGATCCAATGACTGTTAGCAGAATATGGAATCGGTGGGTTCAGGAGGGTAATACGGAACGCCGTGCTGGATCCCAACGGCCTCATATCACTAGGAGTCGAGACGACAGGCATCTTATCCGTATGGCTGTAGCGGATCGTGCAGACACGTCTTGATCCCTGAGTCAACAGATAGGTACGTTTGCAAGACAACAATCGTCTGCACGAAAAGTTCGACGACGTTTGCAGCAGCATGGACTATCAGCTCGGACACTATGGCTGCGGTTACCCTTGACACTGCATCACAGACAGGAGAGCCTGCGATGATGCACTCATCGACAAACCTGGGTGCATGAATGGCAAAACGTCATTTTTTCGGATGAATCCAGGTTCTGTTTACAGCATCATGATGGTCGCATCCGCGTTTGGCAACATCGCGGTGAACGCAAATTAGAAGCATGTATTTGTCATCGCCATACTGGCGTATCACTGGGTGTGACGGCATGGGGTGCCATTGGTTACACGTCTCGGTCACCTCTTGTTCGGATTGACGTTTTAACAGTGGATGTTACATTTCAGATGTGTTACGGCCCATGGCTCTACCCTTCATTCGATCCCTGCGAAACCCTACATTTCAGCAGGATAATGCATGACTACATGTTGCAGGTCCTGTACGGGCCTTTCTGGATACAGAAAATGTTTGACTGCTGCCCTGGCCAGCACATTCTCCAGATCTCTCTCCAATTGAAAACGTCTGGTCAATGGTGGCCGAGCAACTGGGTCGTCACAATACACCAGTCACTACTCATTATGAACTGTGGTACCGTGTTGAAGCTGCATGGGCAGGTATACCTGTACATGCCATCCACGCTCTGTTTGACTCAATGCCCAGACGTATCAAGGCCATTATTACAGCCAGAGGTGATTGTTCTGGGTGCTGATTTCAGAGGATCTATGCACCCAAAGTGCGTGAAATTGTAATCACATGTCAGTTCTAGTGTAATATATTTGTCCAATGAATTCCCGTTTATCATCTGCATTTCTTCTTGGTGTAGTAATTTTAATGGCCAGTAGTGTAGTACATTCTTGGTATATATTTAAAGTATTTTTATTTTTTTAACGTCGTCAAAACATGCTAGAAAATGCAATGACATATATGACCACAATACTAGAAATAGAAATAATTATAATAGGCAAAGAACTAATCAAAAATAAGTGACTGCACTCCTTACATCAATGGTTAAATCTGGATTAATAAATTGTCAAAAAACTTATGCGCACTTGATGGAAATATCTTGAAATAGAAAATTAGGTTATTCTTGGCAAAAAAAATTTATACTCACTTTCTGAATTTTCAGTTGAAAACATGTGACATTACAGTTTTTATTACAAATTAAACATATTTTAATTGTCCACCTACTTTTGTGGCTTATTCTTTTTTATGCTTGTATTACAGTTTTGTTAATTTATATCAACTATCTATTTTATTGGCATTTTAAAAGAAATTCTGAAAATGATGTAAAACAACACTGATGTTTGCAATCTATACAAAAAATAAATAAATAAAAATAAAAGTATTGCTAAATCTTTGTAACTTCATACTGTTGCCTGGAATCGCATTATCGCTGTAAGACGGTCGTGTGCCGAAATTACTCTCCTCATACAACTATTTCACCGTGTGATATGGGGAGTCCATTCTAAAATAATTTCGCCAATCGTCAGGTTTTGCATTTAGCTTGCGAAGCACATTATTTTATGAAAAGCGATTAAGTAGCTTCTTAAAGACGTTTTGGCTGAGATTATTTTATGCTTATAGGCGTTTCTCCCACAACGAACATGAAAACAGAACCCTGTATTATCTCTCATATTAACTAATAATCTCCTCTTTGTGAAAGCGAACATTGAAACAAACCAATAAACCTGGAATGTGTTTGCTATACTGTACCTGCTAGAAGTGAGGACATTCGAGATATCGAGTGGTAAACACAAATAATATCTACGGCAGAGATTATGGTAGCCGTTGCTGCGGACATTTTCTTGACTTCTAGTAGATGTATCTGTAAGTGCGAAAGCTGTGAGTATTAAAATTGGGTTTCATTCTTCAGTTGCATGAATTTTTTACAGTTTTATATGTTTTATTACTTGCTTACCTTTACGCTAAGTTTGTCACTGCCATAGTTGCATTGCTTGGAGTTCATTCTCTCTTCCAGGAACTGTAAGCTGCATTTATGCAAGTTAAATCTGAGTTGTAAATTCTATGAAGTTTTATTTTTTTGTGCTGTGTAGAAGACTCTATAGCTGCATGGTTATGTTTTGCTCTCTTGTGTTATTTTAAAGATCAAGATACTGGTGTTTGTAATAAGTCACATTGTTAAGTGGGCCTAATAATCTATCTTCGTACTGCATTCTTACTGGCATGTCCATATCTGTTGGTGCTAATTGTTGACCATTATCACAGGCTGTGTGCGACACTGTTTATAAAATAGTTATTACTTTTGAACACACAGAAGTGTTGTTCTGCATGTATAGTATTAGCTGTAACACATAATGTATAGTTAACAACAACAACAACTGTTACATAATTGTGCATTTTTACAGCTGCATTTACTAAATACATACCGGTACTTGAAATTTCCAGGATATTGGGTAATAGTCTGAATAGTATACCTTTTCCTGGCTATGTAGCTATATATTTATGGATGTGCACAGTCATTGCTAAAGTTTGTTCTGGTTAGAATATGGTCTTTGTCTAATGTGTTGAAGTCTTGTGCTGATCTGATAACCTCCCTCCTCCCTTAAATTACTTTTGGTGTTAGCCATTGAATCAAAGTGTGTTTCATGAAAGACAAAATTATATTGTAGTGATATCCATAGCGAAAACTAGGCACCAGCAAGTGTATAATATGTCATCAAAGTCTGCCGACAATGTTCTTTCATTTGTTTTTCTTTGCAAGGAGGTGGTCTATAATAGATTACAGCTGAGTTTTGGTTTGTAAGCTGTATCACTTCTAGTAGTTGTTTTCATAAGGTTGGATGCAGAAGTTACCTGTGGTGATTTACTAACCCCAGTGGTATTAAGGATTTATTTTGTAATTAACATGTTTTTCTTCTGTTTGATGTTTGAATTACAGAGTGACAAACTATTAGCCTCTCTGGAATCTGAAATAGTTGTGAGCTATAATGTGAGAACATATTTAAGTATAATTATATTTTGTGACTTCTCTTTCATTTGAGAACTGGTGGTAGAAACCAAAACTGTAGCAGAGACATAATTAATGTTGTTTTCAGTACTCCAAGGAGACAATTTGTTGGACTTCCTGGAAAGCTAAATGGCATTTGGTCATTATAATAATATGAGAGTTTTAAGTGCACATCCATAAAATGTGTTTTATATTGTTTGCCTTTCATGTAATCTGTTTCATTACCAACTGACAAGACTTTGAAGAGACAGTATTTGTTATTATGTGAATTCAGTAACCGTAAATAAAACTTTACTCATCAAAAGAAGAGGTTTTTGAATAGGAAAAGCACATAAGTTCTATTACATACTTTATTTTGAATTGTGGACCCCACATTCCAAATAGATAGAAGTTGGAAATCTTCATGACAGTTTTGTATCTATTCATTGCCATTGGAAGATATCAAGCAACACTGTGTTTATCAGAATTGTAGTACTCATCGATTAATGCTATTTCACTTTTGTGATACACAGTTCTGTAGTAGCAAGTATTGTGATTGAAAATGTCACTACTTAAGGTGAATGAAGTTACAGATTCATTTACACCAAACAATTAAGTGCCTGATAGCTTTGTGTCACTTCAGATTTCATAAACTATTTCAGTCTACCTATAACTCGTGTTTTCATTAACTGTTGGGCTGATTAACAATTTACCCATAATGTGTTTTCATTTTGCTTATCCAGTAACAAGTCCTGACAGTGTTCAGGACTCAACACATATGAAATGTGATCTAGATTACCTTTAGCATATGGACATTGTTCAACACTGTAGCAGTTGTTACTGAGTAAGCAGATTGAGCAGATATGATGGGCATTCTATAGGCTGTTATACACTGATGTTGAATGTTTTACTGTGCTGAAGACAATGATTAGATAAAAATTATATCTGCTTTTAAATACATATGAACTTTACAAATTCTAGACTGACCACTGGAAAGTGATATGGAGTATCACTTGAAAGAGTTGGTTATCAGAGTGCAAGATGGTCAGGAGTTATTTTTCTTTGTCTGTATCTACCTTTTGAATATAGCAGTTGTGTTGGTGAAGTATTGACTCTTATGAACTTTTTAGCTGTGTAGCAAAAGTTATTGAGTTTTACTATTATCTTACATCTTTTTAATTTTCAGTTGTAGATATTCCACAGAAACAACACTGATATTTTGTCATAATTTTAGAGTTTGATTGATAATTGACAAGCTTCTGCAAGATGTGGTCAAATATCCATCAGCTTTCAGTCTCATAAACTATTTTTAAAACTATGATAGAATGGTATGAATATAATTTGTGTTCATTTATGACTTATAATCCTGTTTAGTTTGTAATGACAGTGAAAATCTGAGACAAGGATGAAGGTATGCTTAGAAAACTTTATTGCTGAAGCAATTTCTGACAAAAGCTGGAAATACAGGTTCAAGTCATGACCTGTTGCAAATTTTAAGTTGTCGTGATATGTTTATTAAATTTCAGATTCGACAATTATGAATGATTTTCACTGTTGTAATTTCCTTTTACTGCAGCTTCATTGACTTCATCCCCATCAATCAATTTATTTCATTTCAAATATATCCCTTATAGCAGGGAAATTAGTGGCCATCTACTGTCTTTGATCTGCCAGTGATGCTATTCTCACATACCCTGTAGGAGAACCTCTGGTATTAGTGTTAAGAAATCACAAACAGAAACGTCAGTGACAGTGAATCACTGATTCTGTCCTGGAGGCATACACAAGTAACCATAATGGTTAACACAACTCCTCACAAATAACAGGAAATCCAGGTTTGGGCCCCAGTCTGGCACAACATTTCAAATGTCGTGATACGTATTCGTTGCATTACAGGTCTGGTGTTTCAGAACGGACTGCACTAACATAATTTCATATCATTGCACTGTTGTTGATTTCTTTCTCATTCACCTGTTTATATTCATTTCAGCGCATTTAGTTTATTTCAGGAAAATAATACTGTAACCAATGAAGGATCAAGCCCAACTTTTCAGTTTCTTGTCTGATATTTACACGCTTAAGCACTGAGCCAGTGCAATGAAAAAATTTGTCACTGCATATATAGGTAGCCATGCTGTTTGATAAAGAAAAGTTTATACATTAATTGCAACTAACAACACACAGCTTGATGTGAGAACTGCTTGAATCATGAGGGGAAGAAACCATAAAAAAATAATCACATTTGTGATTTAAATAAGTGGGAGTTGTGTGAAAATAATAAATGGACTTTAAGGAAACATATGAACAGCTAAGCAATATCATAATTGAAATGACAGGATAGTTTGGCAACCAAACAAATTTATGAGGAACAGGTAATCTATTTTGCTGAGCTTGCATTTATTGCCTACCCTCACATAATGTCTTTGGAAGGCATACTGCCAGATCCTAAAACACATGATGCCTTTAGGAACTGCTCTGTTCCTCAAAACAAGAGGCAATTAAAGGCATACTTAGGCCTAGTGTCATTTTTCAAGAAATTCATTCCCTAACCAAATTATGAACACTGATGCTTTACTCAGTCTTCTCTGGAAAAACAGTGTCAAATTGATTTTGAAAACATCATGTAAGCCTTGTTGAATGTTAATATTTTATCTCAATCAGACATGAAGAAAGATTTTTGTTTATGCACCAATATTCCAACTCACAGTCTGGGTGCATGCCTTTTCCAATGGTAGAAGAAGAGGGAAATCTCAACCCTAAAGTAATTAGCTACACTGAAAATTAACTGACCTATATGTTTCTTTTAAAAAATCAAAATTTATTAAATTTTCTTTGTATTCACATATATATACACTCCTGGAAATTGAAATAAGAACACCGTGAATTCATTGTCCCAGGAAGGGGAAACTTTATTGACACATTCCTGGGGTCAGATACATCACATGATCACACTGACAGAACCACAGGCACATAGACACAGGCAACAGAGCATGCACAATGTCGGCACTAGTACAGTGTATATCCACCTTTCGCAGCAATGCAGGCTGCTATTCTCCCATGGAGACGATCGTAGTGATGCTGGATGTAGTCCTGTGGAACGGCTAGCCATGCCATTTCCACCTGGCGCCTCAGTTGGACCAGCGTTCGTGCTGGACGTGCAGACCGCGTGAGACGACGCTTCATCCAGTCCCAAACATGCTCAATGGGGGACAGATCCGGAGATCTTACTGGCCAGGGTAGTTGACTTACACCTTCTAGAGCACGTTGGGTGACACGGGATACATGCGGACGTGCATTGTCCTGTTGGAACAGCAAGTTCCCTTGCCGGTCTAGGAATGGTAGAACGATGGGTTCGATGACGGTTTGGATGTACCGTGCACTATTCAGTGTCCCCTCGACGATCACCAGTGGTGTACGGCCAGTGTAGGAGATCGCTCCCCACACCATGATGCCGGGTGTTGGCCCTGTATGCCTCGGTCGTATGCAGTCCTGATTGTGGCGCTCACCTGCACGGCGCCAAACACGCATACGACCATCATTGGCACCAAGGCAGAAGCGACTCTCATCGCTGAAGACGACACGTCTCCATTCGTCCCTCCATTCACGCCTGTCGCGACACCACTGGAGGCGGGCTGCACGATGTTGGGGCGTGAGCGGAAGACGGCCTAACGGTGTGCGGGACCGTAGCCCAGCTTCATGGAGACGGTTGCGAATGGTCCTCGCCGATACCCCAGGAGCAACAGTGTCCCTAATTTGCTGGGAAGTGGCGGTGCGGTCCCCTACGGCACTGCGTAGGATCCTACGGTCTTGGCGTGCATCCGTGCGTCGCTGCGGTCCGGTCCCAGGTCGACAGGCACGTGCACCTTCCGCCGACCACTGGCGACAACATCGATGTACTGTGGAGACCTCACGCCCCACGTGTTGAGCAATTCGGCGGTACGTCCACCCGGCCTCCGGCATGCCCACTATACGCCCTCGCTCAAAGTCCGTCAACTGCATATACGGTTCACGTCCACGCTGTCGCGGCATGCTACCAGTGTTAAAGACTGCGATGGAGCTCCGTATGCCACGGCAAACTGGCTGACACTGACGGCGGCGGTGCGCAAATGCTGCGCAGCTAGCGCCATTCGACGGCCAACACCGCGGTTCCTGGTGTGTCCGCTGTGCCGTGCGTGTGATCATTGCTTGTACAGCCCTCTCGCAGTGTCCGGAGCAAGTATGGTGGGTCTGACCCACCGGTGTCAATGTGTTCTTTTTTCCATTTCCAGGAGTGTATATATAAGGCTCTGTGAGCATATTTCTTTTCCCTGGTGAATTTTTGAACAGAGTATTAAACATCTGGTAGACTAATAATTACTTAATAATTACTGGCAGTGTTGTATAGACAGCATTTGTTTAGAAGACGAATTATACATATTTACATAACTTGTTCACTGATTGATGCTTTTTAGCAAAAATAATTGTTTTGATTGCATGTTTCCTGATCAAACATCATTAAAGAAAATTGATTTTCAAAATGAAATTACAGCCACATAAATATAGAGAAGACAACAACTGATTAGATGACAACAGACATAGATACAGTGAAAAGTTAGTGTAAATGCTAGTGTTTGGAACCAGATAGTCCTGCATCACCCAGAAGTAGGAAAGTGGGTAGAGATAATAGGACTATTCATGAGTCAAGAAGATAAAATATCCAGGACATTGTACCATAGGAGTTACAGCAGTTTAAGATGAGACAATTTTTCATTCTATAATTTATCATACGAACTTAACATTATTGTGTCACCTGGTCCTCGTGTGGTGTAGGAAAGTTATGGTATATGGAATATCTGAGGTGTTCACAGAAATGTGCCCAAGGAATGAAGTTTGATGAAGGGGGGTGGGGGGAGCAGTTTGCGAAATACATCCGGTATGGTGTATTTTGAGATGTGTCATGCTCAAAGAACTGAATTTTACTGGATATGTGAAAAACTTGTTGGATCCCAAGAAGTGATAGTTATCCATTCAGTATCTTTTGTAAGCAGTTTATATTGATACTTTCATTGAAAATATTATTTCATTGGTCTATACAAAGCAAATATTTTACAATATTATTGTTATTATGGATACCATCATTTTGAGTTAATGATCTGAAATCATAATGTACAATAATAATTAAATTTTACTGGATATGCATAAAACCTATTGGATCTCAAAAACTGATAGCTATCCTTTCAATAATTTTTGAAAGTAGTTTACCTCAAAACCTACCTTGAAAATATTAAATCATTGGTGTATACAGAGTATATACACTCCTGGAAATTGAAATAAGAACACCGTGAATTCATTGTCCCAGGAAGGGGAAACTTTATTGACACATTCCTGGGGTCAGATACATCACATGATCACACTGACAGAACCACAGGCACATAGACACAGGCAACAGAGCATGCACAATGTCGGCACTAGTACAGTGTATATCCACCTTTCGCAGCAATGCAGGCTGCTATTCTCCCATGGAGACGATCGTAGAGATGCTGGATGTAGTCTTGTGGAACGGCTTGCCATGCCATTTCCACCTGGCGCCTCAGTTGGACCAGCGTTCGTGCTGGACGTGCAGACCGCGTGAGACGACGCTTCATCCAGTCCCAAACATGCTCAATGGGGGACAGATCCGGAGATCTTGCTGGCCAGAGTAGTTGACTTACACCTTCTAGAGCACGTTGGGTGGCACGGGATACATGCGGACGTGCATTGTCCTGTTGGAACAGCAAGTTCCCTTGCCGGTCTAGGAATGGTAGAACAATGGGTTCGATGACGGTTTGGATGTACCGTGCACTATTCAGTGTCCCCTCGACGATCACCAGTGGTGTACGGCCAGTGTGGGAGATCGCTCCCCACACCATGATGCCAGGTGTTGGCCCTGTGTGCCTCGGTCGTATGCAGTCCTGATTGTGGCGCTCACCTGCACGGCGCCAAACACGCATACGACCATCATTGGCACCAAGGCAGAAGCGACTCTCATCGCTGAAGACAACACGTCTCCATTCGTCCCTCCATTCACGCCTGTCGCGACACCACTGGAGGCGGGCTGCACGATGTTGGGGCGTGAGCGGAAGACGGCCTAACGGTGTGCGGGACCGTAGCCCAGCTTCATGGAGACGGTTGCGAATGGTCCTCGCCGATACCCCAGGAGCAACAGTGTCCCTAATTTGCTGGGAAGTGGCGGTGCAGTCCCCTACGGCATTGCGTAGCATCCTACGGTCTTGGCATGCATCCGTGCGTCGCTGCGGTCCGGTCCCAGGCCGATGGGCACGTGCACCTTCCGCCGACCACTGGCGACAACATCGATGTACTGTGGAGACCTCACGCCCCACGTGTTGAGCAATTCGGCGGTACGTCCACCCGGCCTCCCGCATGCCCACTATACACCCTCGCTCAAAGTCCGTCAACTGCACATACGGTTCACGTCCACGCTGTCGCGGCATGCTACCAGTGTTAAAGACTGTGATGGAGCTCCATATGCCACGGCAAACTGGCTGACACTGACGGCGGCGGTGCATAAATGCTGCGCAGCTAGCGCCATTCGACGGCCAACACCGCGGTTCCTGGTGTGTCCGCTGTGCCGTGCGTGTGATCATTGCTTGTACAGCCCTCTCGCAGTGTCCGGAGCAAGTATGGTGGGTCTGACACACCGGTGTCAATGTGTTCTTTTTTCCATTTCCAGGAGTGTATTTTATATTATTACTATGATTATGGATACCAACATTTTGAGTTAATGATCTGAAGTGGTATCATATCATTAATTAACTCCAGCATGTAACCAGCAGTGTGTTTCAACTCGCAACATATTAGTAGTTGCCAATTACTGGAGAGGACATCTTTTTGATATGGATACATTCTGCATGGTCTTTTATGATCCATGTGCATGTCACACTGAATGTAATGTCAATGAGATGCCACAGGTCTTGTTTGCGTTGTGTAAAATATAAACTGCTGTTGTGGTTAAGTTGTGCAGCAAAATGGGTGCAGTCCATGTGGAATTCATAAGTGGTTATCAGTAAAGAATGCTATTGCATTGTGTTGGGGTGAAGAAACAGAACTGCCATTGGACTCCACATGCCAATATAGTGGACTGATCTTTTCCTGTGGTTTGATTAGAATTGTATGAGGAAGAGGTTGGGGACAATATCTTGACACTATTCAGTAAAAGTTCACATTGCCTTGACTCCAGGACAGCGTTCAAACCACTGTCACCCCAAAGAAGTGGCCTAATTTTGCATGAACACTGTGACTACCAAATAAACTTAAGTTGCAGAGTGTTTCATGTTCAGCAATGCTATATTTGTGGTCTCTAGGAAAACAGACAATCATTTCTAAAAAAATATGACATTTCTACTACGAGTAAAATGTTTGTGTCACAGATTCCAGGGGGAAGGGGATGTCTGTGTCAAGTAACTCCGCTTGCCTTTCTTTGTGGCTGCACCTGAAAAGTAACAAGAGGCTGCTGTAGAAGAAAAAGTTTTCACTTTTCTTACATTAAGTGAGAATCACAAACATGATGCATAGTAATTGTTTGAGTAGGCTATTACATGAAGTACAAGAGGTTCTGGTTTCTTGATCTGTGAATTTACTTGTCCACTTTCATCTCCTGGAGTTAAGAAATTAGTGCATGTCCTTATATTTTAAGATTAATGTTCTAAATGGATTGAAAGTCTTGCTGTGAAATGTGACTGGCTTATCACATGTTTCTGCATATCTTTCTTGCTGCATGATCTTGGAAAAACTCAGGCCTGCTATACAGCATTTTAATTTAGCTATTTTGCGCTACTGTATGATAGCAGAACATTACACCACTGTTATTTATGTGGACATGAGAGTAAATCATGAAACAACATTATGTTGTTGTGAATAATATAATGAAATATTTTTTTAAAAGAACTCATAACTACCTAATTAGCTATACTTCTTATTGAATCTGTCTGTGGAACAAATGTTTCAGTGTTCCTGTACATATTTACAATTGCAGCATTTGACTTGTTGTTTGATTGAAAGATTCTTGTCTCATATCTTTCTCTGATTTCTTTTCTGTACTTCTGCTTCTCACTATCCTCACTGATTATGGATTTGGAGCAAGAATATAAATGGGTAAGTTAATTAAGATAGTATTTCCACCTATTTCCCTTACCAATAGCAATAGCAAAACTGCAGGTCCTTGATATTTTTTACACTTGCCAATACTTATTATATGTAGTAGATGTATGGCCTTGCTGCAGTGGATACACTGATTCCGGTGAGATCACCGAAGTTAAGCGCTGTCGGGCGTGGTCGGCACTTGGATGGCTGACCATCCAGGCCGCCATGTGTTGTTGCCATTTTTCGGGGTGCACTAAGCCTCGTGATGCCAATTGAGGAGCTACTCGACCAAATAGTAGCGGCTTCGGTAAAGAATACCATTATAATGACCTGGAGAGCGGTGTGCTGACCCCACACCCTTCCTATCCGCATCCTCTATTGAGGATGACACGGTGGTCGGATGGTCCCAGTAGGCCACTAATGGCCTGAAGACAGAGTGCTATTTAGTAGATGTAACACTAAAACTCCCCCACAAATCAGGGATCTTGCTGGGTAGAAGAGACATCCATGTTTCAATGATACAGTTAGCAACATAATAGGAGTAGCAATGTCTGATGTCTGATGTGCCCATGGAGAGGCCAAACTAACATATGTTCTCTGACAGGCAACTCTTCTTTGATGTTGAATGATGACGAAGATATCCTGACTAAAATATGCAAATTTTAAAGTAGGTCCCCACTCAGATTGCATGGTGGGGACTACCTGAAAAGATCTTTTTTGGAGCAAACAAACAGTAGACATTCTGGATGTCAGATCCCGTAATTGT
The DNA here is from genome assembly GCF_021461385.2 of Schistocerca piceifrons. NCBI lineage: Eukaryota > Metazoa > Arthropoda > Insecta > Orthoptera > Acrididae > Schistocerca > Schistocerca piceifrons. Next base: position 10,427,901 of record NC_060149.1, read on the forward strand.
GTGTATAGTTTCGAGAACTTGGAATTAGAAATGAATAGACAGAAGTTAGATACAGTGGGAGTTAGCGAAATTTGGTGGCTGGATGGATAGGATTTACACTTGAGTCAGAACAACACTATCATTACCACACCAAATAGAGATAATGAAGGAGTAGGTCCAGTAATTGAAAGTTAAGCGGGAGAGTAGGTAGACTGCTATGAATAACATAGTGGACACATTACTGTAACAAAGATAAACTGGAAACAATGGAATACCATAATACTTATATGCCTACTTGCTCTGCTGATAATAAAGGGATTGTAAAAAAGATAAATGATACTATAAAGAAATTACTCAGTATGTTAATCCTTTCATACTTGATTTTTTTTCTGGAAAAAGGAAAATCATCCTTTGCACTGTAATGCTCTTGGTGAGTTATTAATGATTTTAGTTGCAAAATTTAAACAAAATATGTACCTGTTTTCGAAATAAACATTTTACAACTGATTTCTTTTCATGGATTAAAATAACTAATTTTGAAACTTTCACTGTTGAAATAAATAAACTGATAATTCATGGAGCCTTGAGCAGCCACTGGTGAAGTATCAGTGCAGCAGCAGTGCAGTAGCGATTCGGGTATTTAGCTGTCATAATTGTTTTGCACTTTGATTCTTAATTTCTTTCCGAGTGTTTGTGCCCTTGCATATTTAATTACATAAAATCTTAGTGTATTCTCATATTTGAGAGGGGTAATATTGCTTATTGATAACTGTAGAGTATAAATTCGTGGAGTCCTTAGTCAGTTGTTTGTTTTGGACAGAAAGTGCGCTTTTGACGCAGCTCAGTGGGCCTTGAGCACCCGCAGGTGAAGTATCAGTGCAGTAGCGAGTCTCATATTTAGCTTTCATAAATGTTTTGCAGTTTGATTCTTAATATCTTTCCGAGTGTTTGTGCGCTTGCATATTTAATTACATAAAATCCTTACATATTCTCGTATTTGAAGGCAGTAATATTGCTTATTGTTAGCTGTAGAGTATAAATTCGTAGAGTTGTTAGATATTAGTAGTAGGATGGATAGGGTGTGTGCGTGCTGTGTGCAGGCACAGGAGGATCTGGTCGTGGTGTGTGAGCAGCTGAGCATGCTGTTGGCCACGGTCAGCTGCCTTCAGGCTGCTGCCTCGAGGTGCAGTGACGGCGGAGGGTCTGGCGCGTCGCTTGAGACACCCCAGGTGTCGCTTGCTGTGTCTGCTGACTCAGCCGCTGAGGCACCTTCTAGTGTACCCAGCGCGTTTGGGCCACCCTCACCTCAGGGTGAGTGGCGGACTGCAACGCGTTCATGTCGCTCGAGGCGGACGTCGAATGTGGAAGCTGGCCTCGCCCGTTCATCCTGTCAGTGGGCAGGTGGCCGCTCCTTCAGCAGGGCCCGAGCAGCCACACGGGGGCAAAGGCTTGCTGGTTATTGGGAGCTCTAACGTTAGGCGGGTGATGGAGCCCCTTAGGGAAATAGCGTACAGGGCTGGAAAGAAATTTAACGTGCACTCGGTTTGTCTGCCGGGGGCTTCATTCGATATGTGGAGGCAACCTTTTCTGTGGCTATTGAGCGTACGTGGTGCAGTAGTCTGCAAGTAGTTGCTCACGTTGGCACCAATGATGCCTGTCGTTTGAGTTCTGAGGCGATCCTCTGTTCGTACGGGCAGCTGGTGGATTTGGTGAAGACCGCTGGCCTCGCTCGCGGGGTGCAAACAGAGCTTTCTATTTGCAGCATCGTTCCCAGAGTGGATCGGGGTCCTTTGGTTTGGAACTGAGTGGAGGGTCTCAACCAGAGGCTTCGTCAACTCTGTGGCGGTGTTGGCTGCAGATTTCTATAGACTTGCGCTATTGGGTGGGGAATTGTAGGACGCCCCTAGATAAGTCAGGGGTGCACTACACAAAGGAAGCGGCTACTCGGGTAGCAGAGTACTTGTGGCGTCCACATAGGGGATTTTTAGGCTAGGCAGTAGTGCGAGGTGTCCTGATGAACACTCACCAATCGACGTGCAGGAAGGGAAATCAGGACGTGCTCAGTATAAAGACACTTCAGCTATCAAGATATTAATAGTAAATTTTCAGAGTGTTCGGAATAAAGTTCATGAATTTACTGCCCTCCAGGACGTGTATGGCGCGCAAATTATTCTCGGGACTGAGACCTGGCTGAACACTGAGATAGGAAGTGCTGAAATATTTAGTGAGGGTTGGCACGTGTATCGGAAAGACAGATTAGACACTGTAGGAGTGGTGTCTTCATTGCAGTTGACAAAAATATTGTGTCTGCTGAGGTTGAAGTAGAGGAGGAGGATATTAGTGTTTAACGTCCCGTCGACAACGAGGTCATTAGAGACGGAGCGCAAGCTCGGGTGGGGGAAGGATGGGGAAGGAAATCGGCTGTGCCCTTTCAAAGGAACCATCCCGGCATTTGCCTGAAGCGATTTAGGGAAATCACGGAAAACCTAAATCAGGATGGCCGGAGACGGGATTGAACCGTCGTCCTCCCGAATGCGAGTCCAGTGTGCTAACCACTGCGCCACCTCGCTCGGTTTGGTTGAAGTAGAGTGTGATTGTGAAGTTATCTGGACACGTTTAACAGGGCTAGGGGAAATAAAGTTAATTGTGGGGTGTTATTACCGGCCACCAGGTTCCACTGTGACAGTTCTAGAATCATTCAAAGGGACTCTACATTCTGTATTGCAGGAGTAGCCGGATCGAGATATATTAGTTGGAGGCGACTTCAACGTACCTAATATAGACTGGGATGTCTATGGATTCATTACAGGTGGTACCGATGAGCCGTCATGTGAATTACTTTTGAACACATTATCTGAAAACTGTCTTGAGCAGCTAAATCGACAGCCAATGCGTAATGGAAATATTTTAGATCTGGTAGCCACGAACAGACCAGACCTCATCGACGGTGTCAGTGTTGAGACAGGGATTAGTGATCATGATGTTGTCATTATGACGATGGTTACGAAAGTTAAAAAGTTGGTCAAGAAGGCTAGGGGAGTATTCTTACTAGAAAGAGCAGATAAGCAGTTGTTAGCATCCCACTTAGTAAATGAATCGACTTCATTTACTTCCGGTACGATGGACGTGGAAGAATTATGGGCAAATTTTAAACACATTGTAAATCACGCATTGGACAAGTATGTGCCAAAAAAGTGGGTTACGCACAGAAAAGATCAACCGTGGTTTAACAGCACAATTCGGAGAATGCTCAGGAAGCAAAGGTAGTTGCACTTGTGGTACAAGAAAGATCGGGAGAATGACGACAGGCAAAAGTTAGTAGAGATTCGTGCTGCTGTAAAAAGAGCGATGCGCGAAGCATACAACCACTACCACCGTCATACATTAGCTAAAGATCTTGCTGAAAACCCAAGGAAATTCTGGTCTTATGTAAAATCGGTAAGCGGTTCGAAGGCTTCCATCCAGTCACTCACTGATCAGTCTGGCCTGGCAGTGGATTTGTAATTGGTGTAAAGAATGGCAGCTAACTCTAAATATAGATAAATGTAAATTAATGCAGATGAACAGGAAAAAGAATTCTGTATTACCTGAATACTCCATTAGTAGTGTAGCGCTTGACACAGTCAGGTCGATTAAATATTTGGGCATAGCATTGCAGAGCGATATGAAGTGGGACAAGCATGTAATGGCAGTTGTGGGGAAGGCGGATAGTCGTCTTCGGTTCATTGGTAGAATTTTGGGAAGATGTGGTTCATTTGTAAAGGCGACCGTTTATAAAACACTAATACGACCTATTCTTGAGTACTGCTTCAGCATTTGGGATCCCTATCAGGTAGGATTGAGGGAGGACTTTGAAGCAATTCAGAGGCAGGCTGCTAGATTTGTTACTGGTAGGTTTGATCATCATGCAAGTGTTATGGAACTGCTACAGGAACTTGGGTGGGAGTCTCTAGAGGAAAGGAGGTGTTCTTTTCGTGAATCGCTACTGAGGAAATTTAGAGAACCAGCATTTGAGGCTGACTGCAGTACAATTTTACTGCTGCCAACTTACCACAAAGATAAGATAAGAGAGATTAGGGCTCTTACAGAGGCATAGGCAGTCATTTTTCCCTTGTTCTGTTTGGGAGTGGAACAGGGAGAGAAGATGCTAGTTGTGGTACGAGGTACCCCCCGCCATGCACCATATGGTGGATTGCAGAGTATGTATGTAGATGTAGATGTACCACACAAAATAAGAATAATAATACTCAGTTATACAGTGGAATATAACTAACCAACTGCTTCCATGTATTCTGGCGATCACAAGCTGGTGCACATTGCTGCTTTGACTTGTCACTATTTATATAGTGATGCCCAACAGTTGGCAGCACTTGTGCATGATGAAAAGACTGAACATTCACAAATGTGTACATGAGGTTTCCATTGGGTAACAATACTTCTGTTGCCGCTATGATACAGTAAAGATTGATGTACATGTTTGTATTAAATGGATCTGAAAGGGTTAATGGATACAAGAATGTAATTGTAATGGGAGACTGATATTTGATACTCGGAAAAGGGAGAGAAGGGAAAACAGTAGGAGAATATGTACTGGAGGAAATGGATATGGGGAGCAGCCATCTGATAGAATTTCACCCAAAGTGCATTGATAAGATTTGGACTCTGATCATAATTTATTGGTTGTGAAAATGCAGATTAACTCTGGGTGAAGAAGAATAGTATATTACGTAGATGAGACCAGTATAAATTGAAACAACCAGATTTTGTTGAAAGTCTCAGGGGAAGCATTGTACAATAGCTGACTGAAATAGGTAATTGGAACACAATAGAAGATGTATGTATAGCTTTGAGATATGATACAGAAAAGTCAGCTGAGTAACAAGTTGGTAGTATTTTTAGATTCTGAAAAAAAAAAAAATTATATTGCTGATGCGAAGACACTATTTGAAATTCTGAAATTATTGATGATAAAATACAATGAGTGAAAGCCTATCTGCAACTTACATGGCAGCCTGACTGCATCTGCAGGAGTTGAAGGACATGAAATGGAGGCAGTAGTTGAGAAGGTAGTGAGACAAGATTGCCGTCTGTACCCAATGTTATATGTTATCCTTTGCATACACAGATCAAACAGCAAATGAACCTAACAATTTGGAAAAGGACTGAAAGTTCAGAGAGATAAAATAAAAACTTTAAGGTTTGTTGATGACACTATAATTCTATCAATGATGGCAATGGATATAGATCAGGTGAGTGGATCAGATAATTTCCTGAAAACAGGTTATAATATAAACATCAACAAATTTAAAATAGGTAAATGAGTGCAGTCAGATTAATTCAGCTAATGTTGAGAGAATTAGATTATGAAATGAGACAGTAATTCATTAAATGAGTTTTGCTATTTGGACAGCAAAATAATGATGGCAGAAGTGAAGAGGATATAAAATTGAGGCTAGAAATAGTAAGATAAGTGTTTCTGAAAAAGAGAAATTTGTTAATATTAAATGTAAACTGAGGAATTACAAAATCTTTTTTGAAAGTATTTGTATGGAGTGTAGCCTTATACTGAAGTGGAATATGTGGGATAAACAGTATAAACAAGAGGAGAATAAACGTTTTTGAAATATGGTGTTACAGAAGAATGCTGAAGATTAGATGGTTAGACTGGGTAGTGATAAAAATGCACCCCATCAAGTTCTGGAGAAAAGAGCTTTATGGCAAAATTTGATGAAAAATGAGATAAGTTAGCAAGACATATCATGACACATCAGCGATGTATTTAATTTGGTAATGGAGGGAAACATTAGAGATAAAAATTGTTGAGGGTGAACATTCTTCATTCTTGATTACAATAATCAGGTAGAAATGGGATGCGTGCTGAAGTAGTTATGCAGTGATGAAGAGACTTGCATGGAATAAACTAACTTGGGAAGCTGTATCAAACCAGTCTTTGGACTGAAGACTACAACCATAACGATATAACCGCCCAAGCCAAAGGTCTTACTTATATGTCAAATGCTACTATTTTTCTATAATCTCTCTGCTGTAATGTAAATATTCAGCTCATTTAGATAATATGGTTGTAGTAACTTCACACACAAAAATAAGTATGCACCTAAAGTGTAAATCACTTAAATGAGTTAACAGTTCAGAAATTCCATACACAGTCCAAGTACAATGCCAGGCAAAATACAGTAGTGCAGATTCAAGTTAAAATGAGAACACACTATAACACAATGAGGCTGAGTGTACACCACTCTAGGATTATATCAGGTAGATTTCTTGTCAGTATCTTGAGCTGGTACTGTCCACTGCCTGCGTGCATTGTTCCCAAAATGGTGCTGCGTCCAGTATTTGATCCTACTGCCACCTGGCAACTGGACTTGTGCCACTGGGCACCAGCACTAACAAGTTGAATCATGTTGGTAGCAGCTGCCTAGGTGCCAGTATGATACGAGTGGTAACAGAGTGTTACCACAGTTATCTTGGTAACTTCAAAGTGTCAGAGAATTCATTTTCATCTTCACTTGCAATGCATTCAGAGTCCATTTTCTTTGTAGACAAATCATCATATTGATGGCTTATTTAAGAAGCAAAAGTTAAGAAAAACATGCTTAGTATTTATCTAAATGCAGAAGAGATAAATTTACAAGATGGTACAAATGCAATGGGGAAAAACTGAATGCAATAAACAGCTTCAAAAGAAAGTTCATTTGTATTGTGCAGTGGAAGGCTTTGTTATGGTATGACTCTGGAAATACTATTTTGACCTCGTATTATCTAGTTACAGTTTTGGCAAGAAAAGATTACATATCTTGGTACTGGGTGGAAACAAAGATAGATAATATAATTATAAAGTCCCATGTTCTCCCTCATGCATGCCCAGTCTGGACAGACTGAATAGTGTGCCATCCTCGACCAATGACATGACTTGTACGTGGTATGGGTGAATGTGGGATCAGCACACTGCTCTCCCAGGTGTTGTTGGGTCTGCTGATCTTGGAGCCACTGCTTCTCATACAAGTAGCTCCTCAGCTGACATCACGAGACTGAGTGGACTCTGTTCCAGTCCTCCCACTAACAGAAAGATCCCTGGCAGTACCAGGTATTGAACCCAGGTCCACCAAATGACAAACAGCTATGTTGACTACTCAGCTACAGAGGCAGACAAAAAGAAAGAAGGGAATATGAAGTATCTGCACTCATCATCATCATCAGTTATCTGCTATATTAGCAGGTCCTTTCCCTCTTCATTTTCTGCGATCCATTGCTTCCTTCTTAAGGCTGCTGTATGTTGTACCGTCCATCATGTCATCCAGTATCTGGAATCTCTTTCTTCCTCGCTTCCTTTTCCCTTTTACATAACCTTCTAAAACTGTTTTTATCAGTCCGTCATTCTTTCTTAATATATGCCCAATCCAATTTCTTTTTCTTCTCTTTATTACATCTAGTAACTGCCTTTTCTCTCCCACTCTTCTCAGTACCTCTTCATTTTTTACTCTGTCCATCCAACTTATTCGTTCCATCTTCCGCCATGTCCAGATCTCAAAAGCCTCCAGCCTTTCTCTGTCTTTTTTCCTCATAGTCCATGTTTCACCGCCATATAGAAGAACACTCCATACAAGACATTTTATGAGTCTCTTTCTGAGTTCTCTGTCCATACCGCTGCAGAAGATTCTCCTTTTCTTATAAAACGCCTCTTTTGCCATTGCTATCCTTGTTTTAATTTCTGTGGTGCACTTCCAGTCGGTGTCTATCCTGCTTCCAAGATACTTAAAATTTTGCACCTGTTCTAGTTTTTCTCCATTCAGCACAATTTTTAGTTCCTTATTTCCTCCTATTGCCAATACTTTTGTTTTATTTGTGTTAATTTTCATTCCATATTTTTTTCCATTAGTTGCAATGGTGTCCACCAAATCCTGTAATTCTTTTTCCCCTGTGGCTAGAAGGACCATGTCATCAGCAAATCTCAAGCACCCTACTCTTCTTCCTCCAATTTCTACTCCTTTGTCATCTAATGAGCATTGGTCAATCATATTTTCCAAGTACAGGTTGAAAAGAGTAGGTGATAAACAGCATCCTTGTCTTACTCCTTTCCCTAGTCTGATCCAGTTTGTACTTTCTCCTCTCACTTTAACTGAAACTTTTTGATTAAGGTACAATGAGTTTATAAGTCTTCTGGTTTTCCAGTCCACTCTCTTTTCCCTCATAATAGTCGCCAGCTTGTCCCAAACCACATTGTCAAATGCCTTTTCTAAATCGATGAAGCACATATATAGGTCTCTTCCTTTTTCAATAAACCTTTCTCCTAAGATTCGTAGGAGCCCTATTGCATCTCTGGTGCCCGTATTCCATCTAAAGCCAAACTGCTCCTCGCCGAGATTCTCCTCTATTACTTTTTCAAGTCTTTTATTAATTATTCTTAACATCACTTTGGCTGCATGTGAAATGAGGCTGATTGTCCTGTGCTCACTGCATTTCTTGGTTCCTTGTTTTTTCGGCAATGGAATCATTACTTTTGTCAAAAAGTCCTCAGGCCATTCACCACTGTCATATATTTTATTACATAACCTCAATATTTCTCTTATTCCATTGTGGTTCAAGCATTTTAGTATTTCTCCTGGTATTGTATCTGTACCTACTGCTTTGCCATTTTTCATTGCAGCAATAGCAGACTTTACTTCTTCCATTATGATGGTCGGTCCTTTCTCTTCATCACTTACACTGTTGTGTGATTCAAGTTCCAGAGTTTCTGGTTTGCTATTTGTGTCATATAGCTCTTTTATATATTCTTCCCATCTCTGGAGGACATCGTCACGATCTTTATACACTACCTCTTCGTCTTTACTCAAAATTTCCATAGTAGCACTTCCTGCTCTGTTTTGTTCCCATGTCATAGTCTTTACTCTGTTGTATAGTAAGTCGTATCTTTCTTTCCTGTCCAGTTCTTCAATTTCATCACATTCCTCTTTTAGCCATTTTTTCCTAGCCTGCTCTGTTTCTCTTCGCAGTTCGTTATTTAACCTTCGGTATATCTTTCTTGCATCTTCAGTGTTCTTGTTTTTCAATTTTCTTCTCTCCTCCATCTTGGAAATCATTTCTTGTGTGACCCATGTTTTTTTGACCTTTTCCCTTTTACATATCCTCGATTTTGCTGTCCTGCTTTAATGATTCCTTCTTGCAGCATGTTCCAGTACTCGTTGGCATTATCAGGTGCTTCTTTGTCTTGTAATGTGTTTAGAAAGTCCCGAGACAGCATTTCTGTAATTTGTTCTTTGTTGGACCTTATCTTCTCTAGATCCCATTTCTTCACCATTGTCGCCTTTTTCAGTTTTTTCATTCTTATTTCTATTTCTGCCGTAAGTAAGTTGTGGTCACTATTAATATCTGCACCTGCTAATGTGTGCACCTTCTTGATTCCATTCCTGTATCTTTCTTCTACCAGTATAAAATCGATTTGGTTTCTATATTTATCCCCTGGTGATTTCCAAGTGTAGAGCCTCCTCTTATGGTTCTTGAACCATGTGTTTGCCACTATCAGCTGCCTTTCCCTGCAGAAGTCAATTAACCATTCACCTCTGTCATTTCTCTTTCCAAGACCATGACTGCCTACTATGTTTCCCTCTTTCCCTTCTCCCACAATGGCGTTCCAGTCTCCCACTACTATTTTGCAGCATTTTTTATTTTCGTCCATTATTCTCTCTATTACATTGTACGTTTCCTCTACAATTTGGTCATCATGTTCTGAAGTTGGCATATACACCTGGACAATCAGTAAATCTTTTTGTGCTCCTTTCAGCCTTACACCAATAACCCGGTCATTTGCATAGTCTACATATTCCACACATTTAGCCAATTCTTTTGTCATAATCATTCCTACTCCATTAATTCCTTTTACTTCTCCTCCTGAGTAGTAGAATACATATTCATCTGACTGCAACTCTCCATGTCCATTCCATCTTACTTCAGCAACTCCTACGAGGTCCATATGATTCTTTTCCATCTCTCTTTTAAGGTTTTCTAGTTTTCCTGCTTGTAGCAGAGTTCTGACATTCCAGGTACCAATTCTCGTTTTGATTTTTTGCCTCCTTTCAAGTTGTCCCCCCCCGGAGATCCGAATGGGGGACTATTTTACCTCCGGACACTGATTTAACATGAGAGGAAGCCATTTTTTGTGCATAAAATGGAGACTGCATTATGCAGGGAAGATAATCTGCGGTGGTATTCCATTGCCTTCCGCAGTTCTGGAGGCCGCCCCTAACATGGGATACAGACGCCTTTTGCAGCCGCCCGCTCTGGGTCAGACGCTGCATGAGAAGTATAGGTTGGAAAATGAAAGACCCCTAGCCCTCGAAACCTAATAGCGTCAGGGTCGGAAAAGAACAAGAGCTGGCCAAGGGTGGCCAGATAGGAAAGATAAGAGTGAGCAGCCTGGCATAAGTAAGTGGAAGCAATGCCAGGACTCAGCTCAGGGCCCTGTGGTCGCCAGCCACGTATCACTAGGTGTGACCCCCTGCACTAGCAGAATAAAAATGCGGAAAACACAAGTTCAGAAACAGTTTATTGGACTTACCAAAATGAAACAATAATACAATCTCCAAAAGAACAGCCAAGTTGATCCCAACTGCGGATTGACACAAATATAAAATAACAAATAGTAATAATAGAAAAGATCTGACTCTTCGTGGGGAGCGAACACGACAAACAATTCTACAATGTCAAGATGTTTGTCGACTATACCAAGTCCATCTACAAGAGATCAGCCAGCTAGAAGAGGCATCTGGCCAGCTAGAAGAGACATCTGGCCTCGGCTGCCGAGGTGGCAGCTCTGTATCCTTCCAGCAGAACTGCCTTTTGCCAGCAGTGCACCACCTTATAAAGCCCGTTGGCAGATGGATGTGCAGAAACTATTTCTGACCATGTGCCTGGCATATCAGAGTAGTTCCTGGGCTAGCTACGACCTCTGGTGAAGCTGTTCTGCAGGCTCCACAAATGGGTAGCAGTTCCTGACGGCCGTTGGTGGAGACCTGGTGTTGTGTTGTGTTGTGGCCACTAGGCAGATGGTGCAGGTTTTCCTGGTGAATATATGCCCTGTGATGCAGGCATCCCATGTCGGTTGGACATGAAGTGGGATGCCAATGCAGTAGGTGCTACGATGTATGAAGTGGACAGCCACAGCAGAATTAAAATTCATTTGTAATTTCCTTGGATCATGCGGCCCAAAATAATTTGTGACATTTTTTAACATGATGTAGTGTAAGCACATGAAACACAAATCAGATTATATTGTTTCTTGTCTAGAAATTTTGATCTTAAAAATACACCTCGATCTTCTCAATTTAGAATGTGAAAAGTCAATGAAATCTTGAGAAAAACCGAGCAACACAAGGGCTGATGTCAACAGAACAGTGCTTTACAAGGTCTGGTCCTATTGAAGCTAATACACCAATGATTTCTTTTGACCTATTGATTAAATTATCGAACCCATTATAGGGGGACTTCCAGATTAACATGGACTCCTTAGGAGAGTCTGACTTGGCATTTGTTACATTACTGAATCATTGCTATACATTAAAGAAGTATCTTTGGATTTGTGTTCTGACAATATAAGCAGTTTCATAGTATTAGCATATTAGCATCTAGAAATATGAAAGAAACTAAAGTCAATCATGAAACGGTTTTGAGGCACTTAAAGAAGACTGTATAGTAACAGTTCAATTCCATATTATTTGACAGTGATTTGAAATTACATCTGCAAAAAATAGCTGAAAGAGAAAGGATTTTCACAATTTTTGAAGCCACTCATTTTTCCTCTCCAGTGTATATATCTTACATGTGTTGACTGGACGTTCTCCACTTTCCTCTGCCCTTAGCCTCTTCCTCCATGTCTTTTGTCTGAAGTTTTTCCTTTGATCACTCTTCGTTGCAGGCAGTATGTCCCAGCTAAGTTGTCCTTGTTATTTATTTATACATGTTCTATAGATCCGTATACAAAAGAATTGCAAGGATATGTAACGAGTCACAATATAAATTAACACAGTAGCTTACTTGTATATGCTAAGAAATGTAAATTGCAATTGGTGTATAAGAAACAAAATATGTTAATAGTTACAGGCTTAAGCACTTTCCATGGTAAAACAGAGGTATAAAATAATAAATTACAATTTTCCATATTACAAACTATACATTAGCAGGAATTTGATAGTGCCAATTGTCTGAACACGAATTCCCATCCTGGTGTAAGATGTATTAAGTTACAAAGTAGCAATAGCAAATATACAAGTAAAGTATTACATCTAAGTTACAATGTTACACTAAAGGATTGATTAAGAGAGTAAAAAGCATTTTCCAGAAGATATTCCTTCAATTTACTCTTAAATTTTGGCGTTTCACTGGTAAGATTTTTTGTGTCAGATGGGAGTGCATTAAACACCTTTATGCTTGAGTAGTATACTCCCTTTTGTATCAGACTCAAGTTTTTTCTGTCAACATGAAAGTCATGTTTTGTTCTTGTGTCACAGTCATGATAAGAAGTATTGGTTTTCTACATGTGTAGGTTCTTAGCCTAAAAGCATATAACGGATAAGATATACTGTGAGGTCATTGTTAATATCTTGTGTGTTTTAAAAAGATTTCTGCATGAATGATTCCTGTTAACTTCACTTATAATTCGAATTGCTCTTTTCTGAGTTACAAATACTTTATTTGCCATTGGTTGGTTACCCCAGAATATTAAGCCATAGGATAACAATGAATGGAAATTGCCAAAATAAGCATCCTTAACAGCATCACTATTAGCAGTTGTTGCTATAATACGTAGAGCATAAGTTGCTGAAGCAAATCTTTTTCTCAAGTCCAAAATATGACAAGACCAATTTAATTTATTGTCAATGTGGAGGCCTAAAAATTTTATTGAATAAACTTGATGTATATCTTGATCATTACTGCTTAGACTTATGTCATTCTGAACTTTGTGAGACCCATGGAAATTTATGAACTGTATTTTATTTAGATTTAAAGTTAGGCCGTTGCATCTGAACCACTTATGGAGGTCATGGAACACCAAGTTGGCAGATGATGCAATATCATTTTGAGGTGTTTTTTCAATTACAAGGGATGTATCATCTGCAAAAATAGTAAATTTGATGGTAGCCTTAGAACAGTGAGGAAGGTCATTAACAAAAATAAGAAAGGGCAAAGGGCCAAGCACCAAACATTGCAGCATGCCTACACTAACTGTTCCCCAGCCAGTGGAAGCTATTAAGCTATCTTCATGAATCAGCAATACCCTCTGCTTTCTGTCAGTCAGGTATGATCTGAGCCACATTCCCACTGTGTCAATTAAACCATAATAGGCTGCTTTTGAAAGGAGGATTTCATGACTCACACAGTCAAAGCCTTTGGTTAAGTCGCAAAAAATACCAACTGAAGCCAATTTATTGTTCAGTGCTACTGGAACATTATTAGTAAAGGAGAATATGGCATCACCAGTTGACAGGTCTGATTGGAAACCAAATTGGCATTGACTAAGAGCCTTGTGGAAATTCAGGTGATCTACAATTCTCCTATGCATCAGTTTCTCGAGAACTTTGGAGAAGCGTGTTAAAAGGGATATAGGGCAGTAGTTAGAAGCATCAGTTTTTTCACCCTTCTTGAACAGTGGTTTCACATCGGTATACTTCATTCTATCAGGGACAATATCTTGTCGAAGGGATTCATTAAATATATGGCAAAGTATTACACAAATGGGATTACGAATATGTTTAAGTACCTTAGTGGAGATATTATCAAAGCCAGATGACATTTTGGTTTGCATTTTAGTGATGATCCTTTTCACTTCACTGACTGTAACTGGGGCTATGAGCATTTGATTAATTTTGCACAGACCAGATCCTTTCAGAAGGTCCATAGCCCCATTGACTGAACTCTTTTTCTTCCCACTTCTGTTCTTGCAAGTCATTATGGGTTCAGAATTTGACACATTAATAGTAATGCAAGAAAAATGTTGTTCTTGAAGTAAGATGAAGCTTTTTGAATTGGGTTGAAGTGAGGACTGGCACATGCAAGATCTTCTCATACTGCCCCAAGTGTGTGTTTGGTTGGGGAGGGGGGACATGGTTCAAAAATTATTCATGATTGGCAACCCCTCAAAAATGGAGAGAACTTGGTATCTCCACTTGCAGTATTGAACTTGCAATATCAGATTACTTTTTGTTTCAGTCTCTATAGAACTTTTGTGATGTTGTACATTTGATTTTAAAATAGTCCTGTAAAAAGTGTTTTCATGGTTTTTCACTCAGAAATCACAGTAGTTCTACAGCAGCTGAATTACGTTTTCATCATAATAATGGCAAAAGTTTTTAAAAAAAGGCACATATTTCAGTTGATAAATTTCATTTAAAATAAAAACTCTCTCACTTTTGCATTAAAGTATCAAAAAATTTTCTCCCAACCCTCTCACTTGGGCTCCAGTCTCAGAACAGAGCAAAGTTCAGCAGTGGCAACAGCAGTTTATTGTTTGTGTACGGTTAGTTTAATGGACTTTTTACATCCTTCTGAGTAGAAGTCAACAGTGGATGTTTATTTATCTGCTTTTTGTGGTGTTACTTATTTTGTTGTAAGAGTTTGCACATTTTTTGGGCATTTGTGCTGAGTGAGTTCAACTTCTTGGGTTAGTGTTACATTAGCTGAGGTACAGGAAAAGAATGATTAAACATTTATGTGTATTGCACCTGTTATGTATGAATGCAAGGGGAATTGTCCACTGTCCATAATTAACTGGAATCTGTGTTGCCACAGTTGACAACCTTCAGGTTGCTGGCCTTGGCTGTAGTGGCATCTGAGATAGCTTCTTTGGCACCTCTGGAGCCTATAGCATCACTTGAGATCTCTGATGGCACTGCAGCTTCTGATTCACATGTCATGACCAGTCAACACTTACCTTTTGGTGACTAGTGACAGGATTGTGAATCTCTGGGCAGAAGGCAAAAGTGGGTACCAACTATACTGCTGTCCCTTTATGTCTTAAAAGCACTCACCTACTGGAACTGTGGCTGATCTTCCTGAGAGGTCTGGGCAAATGTAGAGACTGGCATTACTTGTTACTGGGTGCTTCAGTGTTAGACAGGAGATAGAGCCCTTCAGTGAAATACCAGGCAGTTCAGGGAAGAAGGCCAGTGTCTTCTCTGTTTGATCACTGGGGGTCCCTTCCAAGATGTAGAGGAGGATCTTTCAGCAGTGATTGAGCACACTAGGTACAACTGGCTGCAAATTTTGGCTCATGTCAGCATGGATTCAGAGGCCATCTTTGGTTCCTACAGGCAGCTGGCATAGAGCAGGGAATCATTGATCACAAGGCCATTTTTGAGCCATCAGCACAAAGATTTCATCTTCATCACTAACAGCATTCAGTAGCAATGGAGAAAGTTCAAGAGCATTGTATGATACACTTTAGACTGGTATGTGATGAGCAAATTTATGAGTAATGGAGAAGACCCAATGTGGTTCGACAACCATGTTAGAAAGTTTCTGTGATAGCAGAGAGCACATCACTGCAAATTTATGCAGCCAAAGCCTCAAAGACAAACAAAAACTAAATGAAGCAAAAATTAATGTAATGAGAGCCATCTGTGAAACATTTAGTTAAATCAGAAGTAAAATACTGTCTACTGACCTGACAGAAATCCTAAGAAGTTTTGGTCTGATGTTAAATCATAACTAGATTGAAGCCATCTGTCAAGACACTGTGACTATAATGGCATTGAAATAGAGAATGACATAGAAAAGACAGGAATGCTAAATGCCTTTTTCCAAAACTGTTTCACAGAGGAAAATTGCACTGTGGCATCCCCTTTAATTCATCACACAAACAACAATATGGCTGTTATTGAAATAACCAAATAAGTGGCCATGGGATAGAAAAGCAACTGAAACTGCACAACAGAGAGAAGGTCACAAAATCTAATGGGATTCCAGTATGGTTCTATCTAGAGTATGCTAAAGAACTTGCATCTCTTCAAGCTGTTGTGTACCTCGGGTCTTTGGAGAGGCAAAGTGTTCCCGATGATTGGGAAAAAGGACAGGTAATTCCTGTTTCCAGGAAGGGTTGTCAAACAGATGCATAAAGCCATAGGCCTGTATCTGTGTATCATTTGCAAAAAATTGGAACATGTGTTATTCCCACATATTATGTCATTTCTGGAGACCAAAAATCTCCTGTATGGGAATCAATGTGGGTGCCAGAAACAACAGTCATATGAAACCCAGCTCGCTCTCTTCATCCTTGAGACCTAGAATGCAGGAGGTACTGGTGCCCAGGTAGCTGCTGTGTTCCTTGACTTCTGTTAAGCATCTAGTACCGTTCTGCACTGCCACCCAATGAACAATATATGAGTGTACAGAATATCTGACCAACTGTGTGAATGGACTGAACAGTTTCCAGCAAACAGAACTTGGCAAGTCATTATCAATTAGGAAAAGTCTCCAGATGTAAAAGTGACCGTGAGCATACCCCAAGGAAGAGTTATAGGTCCATTAGAAAATTGTAGCAAAATGTGGGAAGACCCGCAGAGGATCAGTGCTTGGTACTGGTTTGGTAATTGGCAGTTAACATAAACAAATGTAGCATATTGTACATACATAGAGAGGAAGACCCATTATCGTATGATTGCAGTATTGAAAAACAATCAGTGGAAGCTGTTACTTCCATAAAATGTGTAGGAGTTTGTGCATGGAGTGATTTAAAGTGGAACAACCACATAAAAGTAATCATAGGAAAGGTAGATGCTGAACTGAGATTAATTGGAAGCGTCCGCAGAAAATGTAGTCCCTCAACAAAAGAGGTGGCCTGCAAAACTTTCTTTTGACCAGTACTTGAACATTGCTCATCAGTATGGGATCCAAACCAAATAGGATTGACAGAGGAAATAGAGAAGTTCCGAAGAAGAGCAGCACATTTCATTAAAGGTTCACTTATTAAGAATGATAGTGCGCCAGAGATAATCAACCGACTCCAGTTGCATTCAGTGTGGTCTAGACAGTTTGTATCATGCTGTGGTTTACTGTTAAAATTCCAAGAGTGTACATTCCTAGAATAGTCAACAAATGTAGTGCTTCCTCCCATATGTTTCTCACAAATAGACCACAAAGACAAAATTAGAGAAATATGAGTCCACACTGGGTCTTAGCAGCCATTGTTCTTCTAGTGAAACATTTGTGACTCAAAAACGAAAGATGGAGATGACAGTGGTACACAGAGTACCCCCTGTCACATGCTGCAAGGTGGCTTGCAGAGTGTAGATGTAGAAACATAGACTGCCATAACTATTTAAACAACAAAAGACATCAGTTGTGGAGCCAGGCTGTACAATTTCCTGGCAGGTGAGAACATTAGGGTGGGTAAGGACTATAAAAGAGAACCTTGGCTTTACTTGCAAAGCTCTTTTACCATCTGAGCTATCCAGACATGTCTCAGGATCTGCTCTCACAGCTCCCCTTTTCCCAGCTGTTCTCTCCTAGTTTCCAAATTCTGCATAAGCTTGCCTGCATATTTTTCTGGAAGAAAGAAGAGATATACTGCTGGAAGTGAAGCCATAAACGAGCTCATGTGTCACGCCTGGACAGCTCAGTTGGTAAGAGCACTGGCTGTGAAAGACAAGTACATCAATTCCTGCTTGCAGCTAGGGTGTCCATTTAATTATCATTTCATTTATAGCAAAGCTGCATGGTCATCTACGGTAACTGTTCTATTGGGAACAGATACTACCGTCATATACAGACAAGTTTCCGATTTTTACAAAAGGCCTGCTACACAATCTTAAGTTGTCAGGAAGTTTCAAAACACCACATATTCTACTGCAGATAGAACATTCGTGTTACTGTCATATAATTGAAAAAGAACAGATAATCTGGTAAGCGTAGTCAATAAGTTGTTGGGGCTGGCGTCTTGGATGCCAGCTTGACAATATCAGCTTTAATGTTGGCTGCACTAATTTTTAAAAATAGATGCAAACTCTTACCTAAAGTCTTGATAGCAATTTGTAATTCTTTTCTTAGAGAAAAATTTTTCTTGCACTCTGAAATGCTGCCGAAGGCAGTGTAGTGTGCAGGGTGCAGACATGTTTACTTCGAGAAAGGGTTTGGAAGACTGGGGAAGACTGGCATAAGATAACAGTGTAATGTTTTTATTAAATAAGGCTTTGAAGCCCCATTACCTCCATATGTATAAATTTTCTGGAACTTTCAGGACATCCACTACAATTACTTATATTGCCTGAACACATGTATTACCAGGAAAACTACTTTTTTTCATCATTAAGTTCTTCAGAAGGAATCAAACAAGACAGAAAGTGCCCTAAATTTACGTTTCTGATATGGCCTTTAAAGTTTTGATTTTGTCATGAAATGCTTTTACATATGAGTAGACTTAACAAATTTTCCATCTCCTTGTAGTTCCAAATTTAAGTCATTCAAGTGGAAAGTGAGGTCACATTTTCATCTTAAATTGGCAAGTTCTTCATCGGGCTTGACTTTCTTCGGGGAAAAAAATATTTGTTTACAAATGTTCCAGTATGTTGAAAATACTTAAAGAACTTATCCTCAGCTAAGTCCGTGCACATTAGAATGATAAATTGTGTTTCCATATTCACTAGGCATGTTAGCCAACACCACTGAAACTGAATTGTCTTGTGTGGTTTATGTTTGCTACTGATAAATAGACATGCCAAGGTAGCCAAAGAATATTGGAACTTTATTAATCTTCTGATCAAGTACAGTACTAGTTTCTTAGAAGAAAAGAGCCATATCATTTATGCTAGACATAGTCAACCACGTTGCATTGATCTGCCCTAAAAAAAGTCTCTTACATTGCTGAAAAATGTGCATATGTGGACGTAGTCAACGATTGAGCCACCAGCAATGACTCATCAGTTTAGATGTAGTATGTGAGGCAGTGATCTCCAGTTGGTGAGGCTAGGATTTGGCTGATGTAAAGCCTGGAGTGTACTGCACACTTGGCAAATGGTACGCTGATTAAAGGACCACTTAGCATGGTCTATGTGAAGCCGATAGAAGTGTGAAGTGTGAACTGCCAATGCCAACTGCCTGAAGAGTGGACAGACAGTGTCCTATAAAGCCATCTGGTGAAAGCACAGTGGGAAAACACAATGGTGACACGTGACTCACAAAAGGAAGATAGTGCTGACAACAGCCGCACTATGTACGGCAAGTGTAGCACTGCCAGGTGCCGTGATTCTGCTGGAGGTGTAATCTTCCCCAGTTGTGTTGCTGGCATACTGGATGGTTGGCAACCCATGGTAAACCACTAAATGGCTCGTGGCTCTATTGTAGGCAACAACCAAGGGTAGAGCATATCTCTTTCCCAAAGACATGGCAGGGCCATCTCACTATGTGGTCAGTAGCTGTAACATAGGTGACAGCCAAAGATACAGCATTATTATTTTGACTGTGGTCAATGGCTGTGACATAACTGACAGCTAAGAATACTGCACCCTTTCTTCCTCAATGGGGAGATGGAGGGACCATCATGGAGCAGAGGCACTTCCCATAGAGAGGGGGCATCCTGTAGCAGGACAGCAGATCCACAAAAGGGTGACAGGTTCAATGGAGATGTGGACTTGAAATTGAGGCCAAAGATCAGTGATGTGGAGGTGGTCATAAAGAAAGGGAGGTCCACTCATCTGAGGATGTGGAGGGCTCAACCTGGAAAGAAGAGATATGCAGGATCATTGTTGAGGGAGGGCAAATGAAGGTGGTGTGAGATGGTGTAGCCCGTCTTTGCAGCAAAATTTCGAAGGCTGAAGAACAGGAGGTCTGGGGGAATCTGGCAGGAGTCCCAAGTGGGATGTTGACATGTGAAAAGGCAGGCACTCTGTGTTGAGTGGAAGGCCCTGGAAGTTGCAGGAGACATCCAGAACCAGTGATGTCTAGGGGTAGCAACCAGTATGGGGTAGCACAGGGTAGGAACCTGCACAAGGTATGGTGCATGCTGTGAAGTCATGTGTCAGAGAAGAAAGCAAGAGCGTGATCCACACTTGAAAATGAAGAGGCCTAGGAGAGGAAACAGGGTGCCGAGGATGTGAGCTGAGCACCAGAAACAGGGAGAGAGGAAGGTGTAACTGAAGGCAACCAGTCAGCAGGGAACAAGTTGTGGTCTGTGGAGCCAGAAGAGAGTGGGGCAATGCCGCCATTGGAAGGAGAGGGTGAATTCATGGAATGAATGGATGTCAGTAGCAAAGGAAGCAAGGAAGAGTGGACTGGAGATGGGCTTTGTATGGGCCTGTGGCATGAGGACTGGTGAAGGAGATGCTGGCAGCATTTGAGCCAGTGGTTCTGGAGCTGGTGGTGCTGGGGCCAATTGCACCTGAGTTAAGGGGGGGGGGGGGGGGGGGAGTCGGGTGCTAGAGTCAGTAGTGCTGGAGCTTAGTGTGCCTCCATTTCTGCACTGTACTCAGCCCAGCTGCCCCACTGGCCATCAGATCCTCTGAATGTGGGTGCTGATATGGACATTGCTTTTTGGGATGCTGCTGCTGTAAATTGTAGTTGAAGCACGTGAGTAACATCTTGGAACAACTGCTGGGTCTACTGAACTTGTAACTGTAAAAGCTGAATTAGTGACTTTCGGTGCTGTATTAGCTGTGAGGACTAGTGAATGCAAGAGACATGCTATGACTACTGACAACCCAGGAGGCAATTAGTGAAACAACAACTATCATCCACAGTTCCCTAGAATGGGTAGCACGCATACAATCCCAATGAAGGTCTCAAGCTCCCATAAATACCAACAATAACAGTTTGCAATCTGATTATGTGGTGGGAACCAACTGAAAACGCCATGTGGAGAGCACATGAATGTGGTGAGTGGAGGGAGATGATACAAACTTCAAAATAACTCACAAATTACCTTTTTCGTTGTTACTGTTCCATGGGACATTATTTAATAGAAAAATTGTGTGTTACTATTAGAATCATGAATACTAATAGGAAACAACAAAAAATTTGTAAATCATTTCCCAATGCAACTTTCATACCAGTTGACAAAAAAATGGTTCAAATGGCTCTGAGCACTATGGGACTTAACATCTTAGGTCATCAGTCCCCTAGAACTTAGAACTACTTAAACCTAACTAACCTAAGGACATCACACACATCCATGCCCGAGGCAGGATTCGAACCTGCGACCGTAGCAGTCCCACGGTTCCGGACTGCAGTGCCTAGAACCGCAAGACCACCGCGGCCGGCACCAGTTGACAGCTCTAAGAGAAAGCACTTTACAAAACATGGTCAGCACTGAAATAGCAGGGGTAAAGATGCCATGCATGCTGGAATAGTGAAAGCTGTTCTATCAACAAATAAAATAAACAATATCTCAGTTCCCCTGGCAGCAGTGACAAGTATTGAAGATCCAACCATATCTTTGCAAACAACAGATTACTCAACAGCAACACTACCTCAAACATCAGGTGCTGCAACAGTGGAATCTCAAAATGCAGCAGTCAAACCTGCAACTTCTGTCCCCCTGCATTCACCAGCAGCAGTGGTAGAAATTACATCTACTGTTGACTTTCCATCAGCGACTCAAGACACTTCATCAGTCTGAGTCCCTCCACAATCTACAGAAGGACAAGACCCTACGCCACCTGATGAGGCAAGCTGAAGAATCCCAAGAACCAGGAAATGCACAAGTCTACAAGAGTTTTGGTACCCAGCCTCAGTTCCAGGACTAACTTAAGTCAAAAATCTGTAGTTACATTGCCTGTAATCACTAACTAATTCCAATTTACAACAAAACAGTGACATCAGAACAAAGAGTTTAGGAAATAACAAACTTCGTATTTTTCATTAGAATATAATAGGTCTAAGAAAGAAAATTGACCAGTTGGGCATTAATGTCAATGATGCAATAAACAATGCTCATATGTTATGTTTAACAGAACATCATTTGACAGAAAAAATTGAAATGGTGCAACTATATAATTACAACCTAGCAGCTCATTATACAAGAAATACAATGGATAGTGGTGGAGTAATAATGTATGTTAAAAATAATATAGTGTACAGGTCTGTAGATGTAAAAAAATTATTGTGTTGATCAACATTTTTAGGCTTGTTGCATTGAACTCCACATTAATACTTTGCCTGTTTATGTGATTACTGTTTACAGAGCACCCTCATGAAAGCTTCATATCTTTCTCAAGCAAATAGAATTACTTTTAATTCGCCTGTTCTCAAAAACACAAAGAATAATCATGCTTGGTGATTTTAATTGAAATTTTCTTACCTGTAATAATTATAGAACATATATTGACAATGTAACGAGCTCTTTTAATCTGAGGGCAGTTCTTGACTTTCCCACAAGAGTGACTAAGAACTGCACAAGTCTGATTGACAGTATTTTTGTAGACAATAACAGAATTGATAATATTTATATAACACAAATATTAAATGGCCATGCTGATCATGATGGGCAGTTTTTAAAAGTGCATGATGTAAGCCCAGCCAAAAAGAGTAGTTTTACATATCAAGCTAAGGATGTCAATAACAAATTTAACAAATTACTGAATGAATTCATTACCATTTTTGAAGCTGTATTTCCCAAAAGAATTTTAAAAAAAGTACCAATCTGAGTGAGTACAGGAGACTTTGACTCACTAAGAGAATCAAAACATCCTGTAAAACAAAGAGAATGCTTTATGTTTCACTCAGAAATTATAAAAAACCTCAGGATAGGAAGCACTACGAATTATACTGTAGCAGCCTAAAGAGTGTCATTAAAAAATCAAAGAGCATGTTTATTAATTCTGAAATTAACAATTCAAGTAAAAAGATAAAAACTATTTGGAATGTGATCAAAAGGGAGCCAGTAAAAATTACAGAAGGTACAGACAGTATCAAAGTGTGTCATAATGGAAGCATGGTAGATGAGGGTGATATAGTTGTCAAGATCTTGAACAACCATTTTTTGACAGTAGCAGATGAAACTCACTGTAAAGAGTCTAGAGTTGAAACCATGAGTATTCTACAAAAAGCAGTGCAGAACAAAATTAGTCAGATGCATGTACCCAATATTACAACTGAAGAGTTTGAGAAGGTAATTAGGCAATGAAAAATAAAAACTCCATTAATGTGGATAAAATATCTATCAACCTACTGAAGCACTGCTGCAAATTTATTCATGAAGTTCTCTGTCACACATTTAATGAGCCCATAAATCAAGGTACCGTCCCTAATAGACTCAAATATGCAACTGTGAAACCACTGTTCAAAAATAGTGATAAAGCTGATGTTTCCAATTACCCGTCAGTTTCATCATTAACAAATCTCTCTAAAATCTTAGAGACACTAACGTTCAACAGAATCATGGCTCATCGTAATAAAAATAAAATCCTTCATGAAAATCAGTTTGGATTCCAAAAGGGTATTTCAACTGAACACACCATTTTCTCATTTGTCAAACAACTCCTTGAATCCATAAACAATAAAATGTTACCTGTTGGAATCTTCTGTGATCTGTCTAAAGCTGACTATGTAGATCACACAACTTCATGTATGAAGGCTGAGCAGTATGGATTAAATGGTAAAGTAAGGATGTGGCTCTAGTCATATGTAGATAACAGAAGGCAGTTCATGTACTAAGGCTGAGCAGTATGGATTAAATGGTGAGGTAAGGATGTGGCTCTAGTCATATCTAGATGACAGAAGGCAGAAGGTAGTATTGATCAATTCTGCAATGGAACCTGCCTGCTCTGACTAGCATACAGTAAAATGTAGTGCCACCAGGCTCAGTGCTTGGTTCCTTACTTTTCCTCATCTTTATCAGTGATCTGCCATCCTGTATGACACAAAAAGCACACTTCACCCTGTTTGCTGATGACACAACCATCGTGCAATCTAGAAAACACTGCGACCACTCTATTCAAAGAAGCTCTAGCTTGGATCACTTCAAATGGTCTGTTGCTCAATGTGAACAAGACTCAATTCATTCAGTTTCAAACAGCAAATAAAAGACAGGAAAATGTTGAAATAAAGTGTGGTGACAGAAATTTTGATAGTTGATTCTTCCAAATTCCTGTGATTACACATGAACAACTCTCTAAACTGGTCAGTTCACATCAATGACCTATGTGAAAGACTGAATTCAGCAGCATTTACCAATCACTCGATTTCATCTGTTTGTGAAACAATTAAGCTGCATACCCAGGATATTTCCATTCACTTATGACATATGGCATCATATTTTGGGGTAACAAGTCATGAGCAAACAGAGTGCACCTCAGATACTCTTGCAGAAATATGGTATGTGAACAATAACCATACACTTTACAAAAGAAACAGTGAATATCATGATCATGATACAAGAAGTAAACATGATCTTCACAAAGGTGTAAAAAGTCACAGCATGGTACAGAAAGGAGTACATTATTCAAGTATAAAAGTACACAATAAACGTCCATTTCATGTTAAAACAGTCATTGGGGATATGACTAAATTCAAAAAACAGCTGAAACTTTATCTTTTGAATAGTTCTTTCTGTTCTTTACAGGAATTTTTTGACAGTGTGTAACAATTAGTACAAAATGTTCAATTTTAAGCATTCCTATAAGAACTGACTATGTAGCACTGGCATATCAGCTGATGACAGAATGTTTTTTATATGTATTAGAATGTATGACTTATAATTTGTTTGTGTAATCATTATTACCACTATAATCTGTGTTATTGTTGGTTAAACACTTGAACCTCATGTATCTGTTTGTATGTGATTTGGTTTGTAAGCCTCATGATCATTTACATATGATTATTACTGCAATAATCTGACATGTTCTACATCCTAGCGATACACTTGCATCAAGGACCTAAGGACCACAAAAATAAATAAAATAATATAAAGTATGGTGGTTGAGCACAAAGTCAACAAAAATGGAATCCCTCAGTCATGAATCCTTGTAGCCTATGGATAGAATGAGAACATCACTGCAAAATTTTTCTGTAGTTGCCAACCGAAGTGGCTTGTGTGGTTTATGCACACTGCTGACAAGTGGACATGCCCAAGTAGCCATAGAACAAAGGGACTTTCTACATCTTCATCTACATCCATACTCCGCAAGCCACCTGATGGTGTGTGGCGGAGGGTACTTTGAGTACCTCTATCAGTTCTCCCTTCTATTCCAGTCTCTTATTGTTCGTGGAAAGAAAGATTGTCGGTATACCTCTGTGTGGGCTCTAATCTCTCTGATTTTATCCTTGTGGTCTCTTCACAAGATATACATAGGAGGGAGCAATATACTGCTTGACTCCTCGGTGAAGGTATGTCCCCAAAACTTCAACAAAAGCCCGTACTGAGCTACTGAGCATCTCTCTTGCAGAGTCTTCCACTGGAGTTTATCTGTCATCTCCGTAACACTTTCACAGTTACTAAATGATCCAGTAATGAAGTGCGCTGCTCTCCATTGGATATTCACTATCTCTTCTATCAACCCTATCTGGTACGGATCCCACACCAGTGAGCAGTATTCAGGCAGTGGGCGAACAGGTGTACTGTAACCTACTTCCTTTGTTTTTGGATTGCATTTCCTTAGGATCCTTCCAATGAATCTCAGTCTGGCATCTGCTTTACTGATAATTAATTTTATGTGGTCATTCCATTTTAAATCACTCCTAATGCCTACTCCCAGATAATTTATGAAATTAACTGCTTCCAGTTGCTGACCTGCTATATTGTAGCTAAATGATAAAGGATCTTTCTTTCTGTGTATTCGCAGCACATTACACTTGTCTACATTGAGATTCAATTGCCATTCCCTGCACCATGCGTCAATTTGTTACAGATCCTCCTGCATTTCAGTACAATTTTCCATCGTTACGACCTCTCGATATACGACAGCATCATCCGCAAAAAGCCTCAGTGAAATTCCGATGTTATTCACAAGGTTATTTATGTATATTGTGTATAGCAATGGTCCTACGACACTCCCCTGTGCCACACCTGAAATCACTCTTACTTTGGAAGACGTCTCTCCATTGAGAATGACATGCTGCATTCTGTTATCTAGAAACTCTTCAATCCTATCACACAATTGGTCTGATAGTCTATGTGCTCTTACCTTGTTCATTAAACGACTGTGGGGAACTGTATCAAACGCCTTGCAGAAGTCCAGAAACACGGCGTCTACCTGGGAACTCGTGTCTATGGCAGTCTGGGTCTCGTGTACGAATAGCATGAGCTGGGTTTCACAAGATCGGCTTTTTTGGAACCCACGCTGATTCCTACAGAGTAGATTTCTAGTCTCCAGAAAATTCATTATACTTGAACGTAATACATGCTCCAAAATTCTACAACTGATCGACATTAGAGATATAGGTCTATAGTTCTGCACATCTGTTCGATGTCCCTTCTTGAAAACGGGGATGACCTGTGCCCTCAGGCAAGTTCCTTCGTGTACTCTGCGTTAAATCGAACTGGTATCCCATCAGGTCCAGCAGCCTTTCCTCTTTTGAGCGATTTTAGTTGTTTTTCTATCACTCTGTCATCTATTTTGATATATACAATTTTGTCACCTATGCAACAATCTAGAGAAGGAACTACAGTAAAGTCTTCCTCTGTGAAACAGCTTTGGAAAAAGACAATTAGTTTTTCAGCCTTTAGTCTGTCATCCTCTGTTCTTTATTAATCTTCTGAACAAATACAGTAACAGTTTCTTAGGTAAGAGTTTTATTATTTATGCTAGCCATACTCAAACCAGTTGCCATGGTTAGACCTAAGAGGGTATCACTGATATAGCCAGGAAGTGTTCATATGTGGACAAAGTCTGTGATTGACTAACTCACGATGACTTGGCACTTTGGATGCAGCACGCAAAGCACTGATCTCAGATTGGTAGGCCATGGGTGTGGCCACCGTAAAGCCTGAAGTGTATTGTGAACTCAGCAAATGGAATCCTGATTGAGGGAAGTTTCGTGTGGTTGACATTAGGCCCAGAGATCCACGAACTGTGATTTCCCGATATTGACTGGTACAGAGCGGCAATGTCCTATACAGCCATCCAGCAGGATACCAGGAAAGAATGGTGGTGGTACTTGAGTCACAGAAGCAAGACAGTACTGATGACAGCAGGTCCGCGTGTGGTGATCGTAGTGCCAGCAGGTACCGTGGTGGCTGCTGGAGATGTGGTCTTCTGCAGTTGTGTTGCTGGCGTATTGGAAGGGTAGCAGTCCATGGTACACAACTGGTAGCTGGGCCATAGTGACAGCTGAGGATATAGCGTCCCTCTTTTGTATGGATGGGCTGGTAGAGCCATCTCACTATGTGGTCAGTGGCTGTACCCAAGGGTACAGAAGGCACTATCAGTGATTAAATCTTGACTGCTTATAAAATTCAGCTCTTTACTACCAAACTCATCAAATGATCTCCATTTTAAATTTTACTGTGAAGTGATCATTGATGCATAATACAATGAAAGGAAATTGGAGGGTCAGAACAACAATTTGAAATTTCTTGTTTCATTTTAGTAACTTTACTTCTTACTTCTATAAATAACTCCATCAGTGGTCACTTTTTCTTTTCTTTTTTTCAACTCAATTTCATTTCTTTTAGACTTTGCACACTTTTTTAAGTATGTGCCTTAACTAGATTGTACCCTTCAGTCTCTGAATCGTTGTCAACTCTTTGTGTAGCACAAAGCTGTTGTTGCTACCTCTAATAACAACAGTAAATTTTGCAGAGTCAGAGATGTTTGTATTTTCATTCATAAAGAGATAAATGAAGATAAATTTACTAGTACTTTTTATATATTATTTCATCACCAAAGCCTTCTGCTCTGCATTTCACCACTGAGAAACAGTTTCAGATTCTAATAACTTTCCAGGTTATGTCATGCCTGCATATAATCTCTCAGCACAGGTTTTCCCATTTCTACCTCATTGTGTGATCTACAGCCTCTTCATGTTATCTCAGAAACATAGTAAATATGTTGCAGAGTGGAAACATAGTCTTTTGTTTACTTTGAGAAGATATTTTGTGTTGATGTAGGGTTTGCCTTTAATCATTAAAACCTAGTCTGGTGATCAAGGGGCAAATGCATGTCATATGCAGAAGTTGATGGTCTCTCTTCAAATTGTATTCCTTGAAGACACACATATTTCCTCCCCAAATTAAATACGTAGTGGGTTATTCATATGTTGTACACAAAAGCATCTCTGTCTGTTAACCGAATAAGGAAATCATGAGAATTACTTTTGAATATGATTAAAACATTGCTGATATAGCTACTTCAGATTCTAAAAACATTTTCAATTCATCTGTCATTAGCACTAGTTATCCTACTGGGTGGAAACAAAGCTTAATTTTGACAATATACAAGGAAGATAACCCAAAATCACTAGGCGACCAGAGGGTAACCAACATATTGCTCACAGTATGTAAAGCATTTGAAGCAAATTGATTATGAACAGCTGATGGACTACCTTAAAACTTGTAAGATGTCAATCACGGTTCTCATAACATCGTATCACATGTAATAGGATGACCGGGGCGGGTGACATGGTCGGGGTTGTAGGGCGTGGCTGGGTAGAAGAAGGTGGCTGTTTTAGCAATCTTCCTCTTTATTGTCGGTTCTTCCAATACATTTTCCGGTAGCTCAGCCCCACTGCTCGTGTCGTGGTGGAGACGTGCTGATCCACGCAGCCCGGGGAATGTGACGCCACGCTCGGTCAGCGGCTGTACAGGCGGTAGGAGGTTAGCGGCACGAGGCCTGGCCCAGCGCGCCTCCTGCAGACGCTGCAGCCTGTGACGACACCGGGAGTCGCCGGTGCAGCAGCGGGCAACGCCCCCCGCTGGCCAGTCCTGGTGGACAGTGTCACTGATGACGACGATGTGACAGCGACCAATCACCCAATCGGTCGAACCGAATGCCAACGCCCACCTCTGATGCCCTTAAATAGAGCAGACCGTTGCTGAATCCACCAGTTACGTGTCGGCGTGTTTATTAGAAGGTTCTCGATGAGTTGGCTGATGCAACCACACCACACGCAGCCCGCGCCTGTGTAATTCTGCTAATGCTGCGTTCTGACGGCTGCCGCACACATACACACATACCGACGCTTGTTGCAAAACTGTGTCACCTGCATAACGCGCTGGCCGGCCTTCATCCGCTGTTTGCAGTGAGGGTGGCGCATCACACACTGAAACACACTAAATCACAATTTCACACCGTATTTCCTAAAAATAACCCCTTGTCCTCTACAATTCCTCCCTCGTACGGAAAGAATTTGTCCCAGAATTCAACCAAAAAACAACTACAGTTCACTTCACAAACACCACCACAAAATGCAATTCATTCACTATTTACACTGTGTTCATTCATTTCTATCCTCAGTCTAATCTTTGTCCATAAACATTACTCAGTGTTCTGCTGCAGTGCTTCACTACTGTTCAGTGATTTTGTCTGGACCCTTAGGTTAAAGGTTGGAAGGGGCGGAATTTGGGCTACCTTCCTCTTGAGCCGATAGTACACTAATCCTATGACAAAGATAAAAATACAGGCGGCGGTGGTTGATGATCCAATAACTAGTAAGCATTGCTTATGCTCATTACGCTACTCATGCACTCGTTAAAAAAGATGTTCCATAGTTATACGTCCATCCTGAGCTGCTAGCATCTGGTCCAAAGAGGCGAGCAAAGTCTGGTCTAATGTGTTATTCAAAAGAGTGAGATTTTCTTTCGTGACGAATTGCACCAGTCTGGTACATACATCAATGTGCGTGTTATGTTCATTGTAGCTCCAGTAATCACGGCTGGTGAACGGAAAGTTGGCACTGAAATGTCACACTGTGTGCCATTAATTAACAGTCCCTGCCGTGCAATTCTATTCTTTGTGTACTCCTTTGCTTACCCTGCTCGTAACAAATGCAAATAATGGCTGTGTTTTCCATTACTGAAAATACCCAATGTGGACCCACTTGCTGAAAGAACTGCACCGTGCCTACTATAATTTCCTTAGAGCACTCCGTGACTGGTTCTTGAGAGCGGGATGGAGAATACTCACAAGATTTGGGAACAGTGTGTAACAATTTCGCGGGGCAGATGGTAACTGGACCTGTTCGACAACGCAGCAAGTCTTGTGCAGTGAGGAATGCACGAGCTTGTCAGTTAGTGTTTCCCGTACGGTTAATTGTACGAATTTCTGCAAAATTTCCCACTTCACTGGATACGTATGCAAGGTGTAACATTCAAATTTACAATCCTTACATGTTAATGGTATTATGATATGAATTCTCAGCAGGGTACCAATCTGCATACTGGTAACAGTGGCCATTTTGTAGAGATAAGTGTTCGTCTGTTAATGTCGTCAGTAGCTCCAGGGATGCGGGCAATTCCGATTGAACTTTCCGTAATCCTTCCCGAAGTTGTTCCGAAGGTAACAGTACCGGGGTTAGGTGCCCACGCATTGCGTGCAATAAAGCCTCCTGTAGTTCCGTGGCTTCTATGCATGCTTCCGTAATACTATCACCAAGAAAACGGAGCAGCTTAGTGATTATCAGCTGTGAATCGATGTTATCCAACTGGTACTTGATTGTACCCCAGTCGTGATTGGTTGTGTTGGCTGTGGCCTTAATGTGGGACATCAAGGTCGCGGCCAAAGCTCGCAATTGGCGCGTATTATTCACTACATCTTTCTCCAAACTCTCTAATTGGGTTGTGTGAAGATCTAGCATTCTCTGGTTGCTATTTGCATAATCCTGTACCTGCCGTAGCATTTCATTAATACTTTTAATCTTCCGTGTCAGCGGTCCCAAAAACACTTTTTAGGATACGACCACCTGCATCTAACCATACTCTTTTCCTACGGATGTGCAGGATTAACCCTGCAGATTGCCACAACTGAGCTTGCAAGTGTGCAAAAGCTGATCGTAGTAGCTGATATTCCCCCTGTGTGTCATTAAACCTTGACTGATTAGCCACCACGGAATGAAGTTCATTACATGTATCCTCTAATTTACAGATTTCGTCTTCAACCGCCCAAATATTACAGTCCACCCTTAATGTCCATTGATGTCCGGACATAATTACGTCCGCTTGTCGCGAGAACAAAGCACCACTTGATATAGGGCATACTTTCAAGGCTTCATCTAAGTGCAACAGCAAAACAGAATAACTATGCTGAGAGATAGTGCACACCTTCCCTCTTCAGTGCAACCCGTGATGCTGGAACTGCTGGTCTTACCAGAACGTCACGCCTCCTGAGGAACAAAAGAAAAACAACTCACATTAGCTCTTCCTTTTTACGCGTGGCCTAAGAGCATAACGGCATGTCTGATCGCTTCCACAATTAACTCGGTTCTCCTGTTTATCTACTCCTTTCTTATTCTTTTTCTTAGATTCATCTTTCTCTCCACTAGAAGTTACTGCAGACAATGAAGGAAGTTCCTCAAAATTCCCCTCAAAAGGCCTAATTCAGCTCACGTGCACAATAGTAGGGTGAGTCGGAAGCTGTAATTTTACATTTACCGGTGATGTCATCTCGATCACCCGGAAAGGACCTCGATAACGGGATACATATTTTTTCGTTTTGCCTTTTGGCACATACGGATTAGTCATCATCACCCATTGTCCGAAATGATATTTGGGTAAAGCTGCCTTTATATTGTGAACTTTGTCCTGTCTCTCTAATGCTTTAGTGTTCATTTTTTGCACCTGCCACCAGATTGTTTTCAGCTTTGTCGATAAATCCTTAATGGCCGGAATATGGGTTCCCGGTGGGGTCTCGAGCAATTCAAATGGAGATGGCATCTTCCGACCGAACAGTAATTCGCACGAAGACAATCTTGTACTTTCATGCACTTTCGAGTTATATGCCGTGGTTACAAACACCAATAGGGTATCCCAATTGTTGTGTTGCGAATCTACATAATAAGTTAACATCTTAGCCATTGTACGATGAACTCTCTCGGTCTGACCGTTAGCCTGCAGGTGTAAAACTCTCGTTCTCAATTTCTTTACATGCAACAACTTGCATAAAGGTTCAAATGGCTCTGAGCACTATGGGACTTGACTTCTGAGGTCATCAGTCCTCTAGAACTTAGAACTACTTAAACCTAACTAACCTAAGGACATCACACACATCCGTGCCCGAGGCAGGATTCGAACATGTGACCAGACATAAAGTTTGACCCTCGATCTGTAATTATAGTTTCAGGTGTTCCGAATTTCAATATCCATTGATGTACCGTGGCGTGAGCCACTGTTTTGGCTCACCGGTCCGGAATAGCTGTCATAGACACACAGCGCGAAAAATGATCTATTATTGTTAAAACATAGCGATTACCCGCTGGTGTTTGCACAAACGGTCCCGAGACGTCTGCGCCCAGTAATTGGAGAGGTCTATCCGCTTCCGGTAGTCGTTGTGACACAGTTTTCTGATGACTCAGTTCCGCTCGTTGAGCACACGGAATGCAATTCTTTACATACTGATCGACATCTTGCCTACGGGTTGACCACCGGTAACTCTGTGCTACCCTCCTTTCTGTTGCTCTGCTACCGAAATGACCAGAAAACATTGAATCATGTGCTTGCCTTAAAATTTCACTTCCCAATTATTCTGGTACGACTATGCGTCGACCGTTCCTAGTTTTATGGTACAATACCCCATCTTCCATGACGAACTGTCGCTGCAAGGTAAATCGTTGACAATCTGTGTTGGCGGTTTGTGCCTCCACCCATTCGTTCTCATTTATTCCTATGCATTCCACGGCACATACTTTACGACTCAGACCACCCGCATTTCTGTGCGATTTACCCGGTCGATGAATCACTTCAAAATCGTATTCACTAAGACACGAAGCTCACTTAGTTAATCTACTCGTTGGGTCTTTAAGCCCTAACAACCACTTAAGTGCTGCATGGCCAGTAATCACCTCGAAACGTCGTCCGTACAAATAACACCGGAAATAGGTTATTCCGAAAATTAGTGCCAATAACTCCTTCTCGGTTGATGAGTAATTTTTTTCTGCATTGTTTAGCTGTCTGGAAGCATATGCTATCGGGTGTTCCTGCCCGTCTATTTCCTGAGATAATACAATACCCAAAGCAAAATTGCTAGAGTCACAAGATAATGTAAACTGTTTACTAAAATATGGAAAAGCCAAAACCGGACTAGATGTTAACAAATTTTTTGACTTTTGAAAAGCCTCTTCACATTCTGCTGACCAGTGAAATTTTGCTCCCTTCTTCAACAACTGCGTGAGGGGCCTTGCAATTTCCACCAATTTTGGAATATACCTCCTGTAAAAATTGGCGAGACCTAAATAAGACTGCAACTCTTTTACTTTTGTAGGTGACGGAAAATTCATTACCACCTCTACAAGTTTTGGATCTGTGCGGGCACCCTCCTGTCCTATAATATGACCTAAATAACGGACTTCTTGCAACAAAAAAATGGCATTTTTCCATATGAAGAGTTAACCGCGCTGCTTTCAGACGATCGAAAACTTCGCGCAATTGGCGCACATGTTCTTGCACGACCTTTGAGAAAACAATTATGTCGTCCAAATATACCAAACACTGATTAGGTTCCAGCCCTCGTAACACGCTATCTAGTAACCATTAGAAGGTTGCCGGAGCATTTTTGAGTCCGAAAGGCATTCGCCGATACTCAAAATGACTTGTAGGTGTTGAAAAAGCTGTCTTCGGTCGGTCTTCTGGGGCGACCTCCAACTGGTGGTACCCGCTTCGAAGATCTGAGGTCATGAAGTACCGACACTGACCCAAATTATCCACAGTTTCAGTGATATTAGGCATTGGATATGCATCCGATACAGTTTTTTGATTCAGGAAACGATAATCACAACAAAATCGACATGCCTTGCCCCCATCAGTTGATTTTTTACCCACTATTACGACAGGAGTGGACCGGGGACTACTACTGGTTTCTGTTATCCCATCCTTAAGCTGTTGATTAATAAATTCTTCCATGACAGGCTGTACACTTTTTAGAACACGATATGGACATTTATACACCGGTGCTTCATTTCCAGTGGGGATGTAATGCTGAACTAACTGTGTGGCGGGCATTGGACAATGAGAACTAAATAACTCTTTATATTCTGTCAAAAGGTTCTCCATGACTTCTCTGTCTTGCCCTTCTAAATGTGCTAATTTATCCCTCAGTGCGGACCAGCTGACAGACTCTCCCCGCATTGTGTAATCTGCTGTGGAATCCTTACCCAGTTCATCTTCCCCTATTATCTCCAGATTTGCTATTACGGTACCCCGTGCTAACTGCGCCTCTTCAAGGCCAAAATTATCAATACTGACAGGAACAACCATTTTTCCTTCTATCTCCCACACGTAGGACACGCTACAGCGCTTAAAACACTTCATTTTATCCAGCAGCTCATTCTCAGACAAAGGTTCAATGACACACAACTAATTTACCGGCACACTAGCTCGAACATCTGCCCAGATTATTTTCCCTGTACCCTTCGGTATAGTATCCCGCGAGTTAACCCTAAGGGACCTTGTACGCAGTTTAGGTGGTCCACCCGACGCCTGGGTGGTTCCTTGCAACAGTAATGGTTTTTCGGCCGCAGAACCTAGGCGAAATTGTATTCCGTCCAGTTCTACGGTACGCTGCTCCAGGTTAACTTTTGCGTGATGCGCAACCAGGAAATCCAGTCCGAGTATGACATCATAGTTGCTGCAATCAACTGGAAGAACTTCTACCTTAACCTGGAAGTTCCTCATTTCCACTCGGAAGTTCAACACTGCTGATCCGAGTGACTTAACCTGTCCCCCACCCACGCCACTTAACGCACAGTGTGGTGGTTTTAATTGTACTTTACCGAGTACATTTCTACTCGCCACGGATACCTGAGACCCGGTATCCAATAAAAATTTGCACAGTCTGCCCCTCACGAAACCGGTCAGAAAAAAGTCTGCCACTGATTCTGCACTAACATTAATCCTTACCGGGGGTGTTGCACAGTGGACACACCACCCCCTGCCCCATTTAACTGAGGGGGGTGAGGCCCACCTTGCGGTTTCTTATCATGTTTCTGTCAGGACCCATTGCAGTTACGCTCCCGATGACCCCAACGTCTGTATTTCCTGCACTGCATTTCCTTGCAGTTGCATCTAATGTGTCCCATCTGACCACATCGGAAACATTTTATTTCTGCATTAAACACTGTTTTCCCGTCCCGCGTCTTTGTTACTGCTTCAACTTTCTATAACGCCACAGCAATTCCGACTGCCCCATTGAGAGTCTTAGGGAATTCCATCCTAATCTTGCGGGAGGTTTCGGGTTGTATTCCCCACAAAAATGCGTCTAGTGCCCTCTGCTCAACTTCCTGCAGAATGGCTTCATTAACCCTATCGGAATCCGTTAGCTCATAGGTATTAACATTAAGTTTTCGAATTCGATCTACAAAAGCTTCTATTGATACCCCATTCCTTTGATACATTCTATTCAATTGTTCCCGATAATATCTAGACGTATTTTTCCTCCGATATCTTTTCAGCAACCATTTTTGAATACTTCAAATGTCCGAGCATCCCTTAATTCTTCATGGGATATAACGTACACTCTGGGATCCCCAGTTACTTTCAGCTTAGCCACATGAAAAATTGTTTCTGCACCCCAATTTCCCAATTTAGCGGCCGTGCTAAGGTTCTAAAAAAAAAATCATAACATCCTCCACAACTTTTCAGGAGAAAGGGGTGACCAAAGTGTCAAGAATTACTGCATTAACAGGAAACCGTTCCTTGCTCGCTTCTTTAGACCGAGCAAGCTCTGTCTCTAATTCCGACACTCACTCAGGTAGCTGCTGAATAGCCACCTCGGCTGACACAGACTGTTCCATCACTACCAGCTATCGAATCAAGACTACAGTAAGCCCAGAAAGAAGAACAGGAAGGGAAGACGGGCTATGCTACAGGTTCAGACAAACCTCCAAATGAAAGATTGGCACTTACTTGTCGTGTCGCCGTAGTTGCTGATTCATTGTTGCCCTTCTCATGTGCCACATATCCTCGTCGATTAGTAGCCACAATTTCTTCCAATTCCAGGGAGAAGAACACTATTATCACCAATTGTAACAGGAGTGTGTGATGCGCAGGTTGCCCGACTGACACAACTTGTAATAGGATGACCAGAGTGGGTGACGTGGTCGGGGTTGTAGGGCGTGTCTGGGTAGAAGAAGGTAGCTGTTTTAGCAATCTTCCTCTCTATTGTTGGTTCTTCCAATACATTTTCTGGTAGCTCATCCCCACTGCTCGTGTCGTGCTGGAGACGTGCTGATGCACGCAGCCCAGGGAACGCGACAATGCCCTCGGTCAGCGGCTGTGCAGGCAATAGGAGGTTAGTGGCACGAGGCCCGGCTCAGCGCGCCTCCTGCAGACGCCGGTGCAGCAGCGGGCAACGCCCCCCGCCGGCCATTCCTCGCGGACAGCGTCAATGATGACAACGACGTGAAAGTGACCGAACGCCCAATCAGTGTAACCGGATGCCGACGCCCACCTCTGATGCCCTTAAATAGTGCAGACCGCTGCTGAATCCACCGGTTATGCAGCAGCGTGTTTATTAGAAGATTCTCGATGAGTTTGCTAATGCACCTGCGCCACACGCGGCCAGCGCTTGCGTAATTCTGCTAATGCTGCGTTCTGCTGGCTGCCGCGCACGTACACACATACCGTCACTCGTTGCAAACCTGTGCAACCTGCATAACGCGCTGGCCAGCCTTTGTCTGCCGTTTGCAGTGAGGCTGGTGCATCGTGCACTGAAACACACTAAATCACAATTTCGCACCATGTTTCCTAAAAATAACCCCTTGTCCTCTACACACACCAACTGCATTAATCAAATTGATAGATGACATCAAACATGGCATGGACACATGTGAAGCGACTATTTTAACGTTGCATGATTTCAGCAAGGCTTATGATATCAATTTTGATAAATTAGTTATGAAAATGAATCAACTGAATTTCTCAAACAGTGCTGTACTGTACCTTACAAACAGACGTCAATAAGTTGTTTGTGGGTCTGAAGTGTCACCATGGAAACTTGTGCTCTCAGGAGCCCCGTAAGGTACAGTCCTTGGTTCACCATTTTTTTTGCTTTTTATCAATGATATTTCATATCTGCTACATTATTTTATCTACCACTTCATTGCTGATGGTATCCAATTATAAGTGCTGGGCCTAAGGACACTGTTGCTACTGTGGTTGGTGTGAGTAATGTACCTTAAAAACAGATGTCAATGAGTTGTTTGTGGACCTGAAGTGTCATCATGGAAACTTGTGCTCTCAGGAGCCCCCTAAGATACAGCCCTAGGTTCACTACTTTTCTTTCTTTTTACCAATGATATTTCATCTCTGCTACACTATTGTAACTACCACTTAATTGCTGATGGTATCCAATTCTACGTGCTGGGCCTAAGGACACTGATGCTACTGTGGTTGGTGTGATTAATGATCTTTATTCAGCACCATGATGGATACAAAATCTGGGTCTTAAGCTTCATCCTAAGAACCCCAATAATTTAAGAAAATTATTAGTTGTATTATGCTTTGTAAAATCACAAAATTATGTTGGAATTTTTTATTTTCCTTGTTTGAAGATAGTTACCTTTTAAAACACATTCAGGAAAGAGTTAAGACAAATAATTATTATGGTAGTAAGAAGGTTAACTGAAAATGAGTGGTGTGAATCATGATAGTGTTACGGTGCTACGGGTGCACATAGAATTTGTCCTGGTGCGGGAACCTTTGGGTAAAGTCTGGCGACAGTGGGCCGGTGTTCCAGCCGCGGCAACATCAAAAGGACTGGAGCAGAAGCACCTGGAACCCTCCACCTTGCATCGTCTTGACGCTTCAGGACATTGCCATGCCATGGCTATATAAGGCCCACCCAGCTATTGTGGTCATTCATTGTGAATAGTTTCGTTCAGTGCATGCTGCAGATGTGTTTAGTGTTCCAACCTTAGTGTCTAGTGGACTGTTTTATATGACAATATTTTATTCGTTTACTTTAGTCTGTTAGTGTATTGTAAATTAAGTTTGCAATGGATAAATTTGTTACCAAAACGGTGCGCTTGGAAGTTGTTGATACTGCAAGTCAACCTCCTACAATTATTGTGTCATCAATTGCTTTGTCGTCTTGAGGCGAGAACATACACAGCCAACATCTGGAAATCCAGTAAGGGAAGATCATTTCAGAAGTCTTGGTTGATCAAATATATATGGCTATAATATGAAGCATCTACCAAAAAAGTTTTTTGCAAAACCTGCAAAGAGGCAGATGCTTAAAATGTATTACAATTTTCTTCAAAAAAAAGAAGATACCTTTACTTCTGTAGGGTTTTCTAACTGGAAAAAGGCTTTGGAAAAATTCTGTCTTCATGAAAATATGTTTCTGCCTAAAGAAGGTGTTCTGAAACTAAATTCTATCACTAACTGAAGTTAGTGAATAAACAGTTAGATAGTGATATGAAGAAAGGCTGTTTAGCTCTTGAAACAATTTTTACTACCGTGGAATTTCTATGCTGACAAGGACTAGCAATTAGAGGGCACAAAGATGTAAACACTAATTCTTTTCAATTGTTGGAACTCCGAAAGAATGACATACCTGAGTTTAAAGATTGGTTAGGGCATTTGGGGTATAAGTGGACATCCCACAATATTCAAAACGAGAGCATTGATCTACTAGGAAAGTCTGTGTTGAGAATGGTATTGGCTTCAATCAAGAAGACTGAACATTTTTCTATTATGTTTGATGAAACAAGTGATTCTTAAATTCATGAACAAGTGTCATTTTATATTCATATTGTCAATGATTCCTTAATCATTAACGAAGACTTTATTGGCTTATACGAGACCCCAAGCACTAAATCACAAACTCTGTTTAGTATTTTAAAAGATGTTTTTGCTAGTCTTGATATGTCAATAGATAACTTAAGAGGACAGTACTATGACGGTGTCTCGAATATGTGAGGTAAGTCCAAAGGACTAAAAAAGTTAGTTTTGGACATACAACCAAAAGTACGTTATGTGCACTGCACTGCTCACAGTTTGGACTTGGCAGTTCTTGACAGTCTCCGCCATCTTACATCTATGAGGGATATGTTACATCTATGAGGGATATTATGGCATTAGCCAAGGACTTAATAAACACTGTAAGGGAATCCAACAGAAGGATAGGACTTTTCAGAAGCACACACTGTGAGAACGCCAACGAACAAGCTGGTATACAACCCCTTTGCTTGACTCAATGGTCTGTGTGAGCTTCTTGTATCTTGAGAATATTGAAAAACTTTGAAGAACTTCTAGAGTTTTTTGAAACATTTTCTGCAGAGGACAAAACAGAGGCAGGTTACAAATGTGCAGGCTACCTTGAGTCGATGTTACAATTCAAGACTTATTTCTTCTTACGTCTTTATTGCCATGCAGTGAACCCAGTAGGGGATGTCAATGAAAAAATTCAATGCCCTCATCTAAGTGTTGCTCATCTGGAAAAAATATATGAGGACTTGATTTGTATATTGAATGGAAGGCATGATAGTTTTGAACACTTTTGGGAATTGTGTTTGAAAGAAAACCCTTCACAAATTGATGATCCTTCGCTGCCTCAGAATTGAAGTAAAGCAAGGAAGTATGAAAACAAGAGAGCCAGCTCATCACACACTTTCAAAAACCAAAGGAATACTACAAAGCTATTTAAATTGAAGTTTGTGAAACAGTACAGTCTTGCATTACTGAGCAGTTTACTTCAACTGGACTCACACAGGTCATTGCAGTTGAACAAGAGTGCTTGCTTTTAGTAAACAGAGGTGAAACAAATTTGAAAAAATTAATTGAGTTTTTAAAAAATGACCTAGACATAGAAAGACTGCACTTACATTTGAATATGTTAGCCGATATTGCTAATAAAAAACAATTGGTCTTAAAAAACATGCATGATGTAAGAAAGCACATTCTACATCTACATCTACATTTATACTCTGCAAGCCACCCAATGGTGTGTGGCGGAGGACACTTTACGTGCCACGGTCATTACCTCCCTTTCCTGTTCCAGTCGCGTATGCTTTGCGGGAAGAATGACTGTCTGAAAGCCTCCGTACGCGCTCGAATCTCTCTAATTTTACATTCGTGATCTCCTCAGGAGGTATAAGTAGGGGGAAGCAATATATTCGATACCTCAACCAGAAACGCACCCTCTCGAGACCTGGCGAGCAAGCTACACCGCGATGCAGAGCGCCTCTTGCAGAGTCTGCCACTTGAGTTTGCTGAACATCTCCGTAACGCTATCACGGTTACCAAATAACCCTGTGACAAAACGCGCCACTCTTCTTTGGATCTTCTCCATCTCCTCCGTCAACCCGATCTGGTACGGATCCCACACTGATGAGCAATACTCAAGTATAGGTCGAACGAGTGTTTTGTAAGCCACCTCCTTTGTTGATGGACTACATTTTCTAAGGACTCTCCCAATGAATCTCAACCTGGCACCCGCCTTACCAACAATTAATTTTACACGATCATTCCACTTCAAATCGTTCTGCACGCATACTCCCAGATATTTTACAGAAGTAACTGCTACCAGTGTTTGTTCCACTATCATATAATCATACAATAAAGGATCCTTCTTTCTATGTATTTGCAATACATTACATTTGTCTATGTTAAGGGTCAGTTGCCACTCCCTGCACCAAGTGCCTATCCGCTGCAGATCTTCCTGCATTTCACTACAATTTTCTAATGCTGCAACTTCTCTGTATACTACAGCATCATCCGTGAAAAGCTGAATGGAACTTCCGACACTATCTACTAGGTCATTTATATATATTGTGAAAAGCAATGGTCCCATAACACTCCCCTGTGGCACGCCAGAGGTTACTTTAACGTCTGTAGACGTCTCCCCATTGATAACAACATGCTGTGTTCTGTTTGCTAAAAACTCTTCAATCCATCCACACAGCTGGTCTGATATTCTGTAGGCTCTTACTTTGTTTATCAGGCGACAGTGCGGAACTGTATCGAACGCCTTCCAGAAGTCAAGGAAAATAGCATCTACCTGGGAGCCTGTATCTAATATTTTCTGGGTCTCATGAACAAATAAAGCGAGTTGGGTCTCACACAATCGCTGTTTCCGGAATCCATGTTGATTCCTACAGAGTAGATTCTGGGTTTCCAAAAATGACATGATACGCAAGCAAAAAACATGTTCTAAAATTCTACAACAGATCGACGTCAGAGATATAGGTCTATAGTTTTGCGCATCTGCTCGACGACCCTTCTTGAAGACTGGGACAGTACACAAGAGCCTGCAGTTGGAGAAATGTTATATGAAGTAGTGAA
Organism: Schistocerca piceifrons; assembly: GCF_021461385.2. Lineage (NCBI taxonomy): Eukaryota > Metazoa > Arthropoda > Insecta > Orthoptera > Acrididae > Schistocerca > Schistocerca piceifrons. Next base: position 10,469,248 of record NC_060149.1, read on the forward strand.
ATGCATTAAGCTTCTCCAAGTAGTTCAAATCATGTCAGCAACAGCAGAATTGTCATTTAGCTCCCTTAGATGTCTTAAGTGATATCAACAATGGGACAGAAGTGATTGAACAACTTGCTTGTTCTTCATGCCCACCGAGATTTTTTTGGATGAATTTGATATCTGACTAGTCGTCAACGACTTCACATTCAGTAATCCAGTCAGACATTTGCTCCTTTCTAAAGATACTCTAGCCCTAATAATGGCGTTTAGAGCAATATTAAAAATCTTTATAAAATAGAGAATTAAATACATACATAATGTTAAATTTTCAGTTTCAAAGTATTAGTACTAGTTTAGCACTGTATTACTATATTACTACAGTACTGTATTAGTTATTTTCAAATACTTATATATTTTTAGGGTGTAAGACCCAATTAAAACCTACTATTTACATACTTTTTGACTGAAAGTATTAGGCATACTGTATTAACTTTATTAACTGTATTAAAGCATTAACTTTGAGATATTGTTTTTATTTAATGAACCATGAGCCTTATTCAAAGTAAGCTTAAATTAGCTGTTTCACTTGTTAATCAAAGTGCTATTACTGTGCAACAGCAATATTTTATGTTTTATTCTTTTAATGATAGTTTAGGATTTATTTAAATATAATTTCAGTATTTTCAGAGATATATATTCACTGCTCTGTAATAGTCTATGATTCACTGCTCTGTAATAGTCTATGAGTATGATTATTACTGTAAATTAAATTAGCTTTTTATGAAAAAATCTTGTGTGTTTATGGTTTGTTTCTTTTTTCAAAGCCAAAAAACGTGTCAGGATTGTCGAGTTTCCCGTTGTGTCGAGTTATCGAGAGACCAGTTTTCGGGGTTCGAATGTTGATCATATGACTCTAACGCTTAAAAAACTTTAAAAATCACTATTTTTCATCTAAAACTTAGAAAATTTCCTGTGGCTAGACCCCCAGTATGCTCACCCCCCCCCCCCCCCCCCAATATTTTTTATAAGTTGGTGCCCCTGCTAGCTAATTACCCTATCAAATAATAGTAAGAGGTCTATGCATAATCTTTGATGAGCACTTAATCCAGAAGAAAAAACTGTCACAACACACAGAAAAATTTTTTCTTGCCTGCTTGCAATCTAAAAATTTATAAAAACATGTTAAGCAAAAATAAAACAAAAGCTAGTCTGGTTTCCAGTCCTTTTACTTCTGTGTGCAAATAGTGAAGACTCCAGGCAACTTGATATAGCCATGAACGCTTCTGTAAAATGCATGTGTAACATACAATTATTTAATCATGTCAGTCCTTCCTACTTATACACAGTGACTATGTCTACTCATCACCACCAACTTTGTCATGATTTTTGGTTGGTGCAGGGGTTGGCTGAAATGAAAGTGACAGAATTTGGAGATCAAGATGGCCAAGTGCTAAGAAAATATAGCATTTTTGGTGTGAGTCAAATGAGGCATGAGCTATTTATGTTAGCATAGTTGCACCACAGCATTTGGTGCAGTGTAAAGAGTTGTTGTTGTTGTTGTTGGGGTCTTCAGTCCTGAGACTGGTTTGATGCAGCTCTCCATGCTACTCTATCCTGTGCAAGCTTCTTCATCTCCCAGTACCTACTGCAACCTACATCCTTCTGAATCTGCTTAGTGTATTCATCTCTTGGTCTCCCTCTACGATTTTTACCCTCCATGCTGCCCTCCAATACTAAATTGGTGATCCCTTGATGCCTCAGAACATGTCCTACCAACTGATCCTTTCTTCTGGTCAAGCTGTGCCACAAACTTCTCTTCTCCCCAATACTATTCAATACTTTCTCATTAGTTATGTGATCTACCCATCTAATCTTCAGCATTCTTCTGTAGCACCACATTTCGAAAGCTTCTATTCTCTTCTTGTCCAAACTATTTATTGTCCATGTTTCACTTCCATACATGGCTACACTCCATACAAATACTTTCAGAAATGACTTCCTGACACTTAAATCTATACTTGATGTTAACAAATTTCTCTTTTTCACAAACGCTTTCCTTGCCATTGCCAGTCTACATTTTATATCCTCTCTACTTCGACCATCATCAGTTATTTTGCTCCCCAAATAGCAAAACTCCTTTACTACTTTAAGTGTCTCATTTCCTAATCTAATTCCCTCAGCATCACCCGACTTAATTCGACTACATTCCATTATCCTCGTTCTGCTTTTGTTGATGTTCATCTTATATCCTCCTATCAAGACGCTATCCATTCGATTCAACTGCTCTTCCAAGTCCTTTGCTGTCTCTGACAGAATTAAAATGTCATCGGCGAACCTCAAAGTTTTTTTTTTCTTCTCCATGGATTTTAATACCTACTCCGAATTTTTCTATTGTTTCCTTTACTGCTTGCTCAATATACAGATTGAGTAACATTGGGGAGAGGCTACAACCCTGTCTCACTCCCTTCCCAACCACTGCTTCCCTTTCATGTCCCTCGACTCTTATAACTGCCATATGCTTTCTGTACAAATTGTAAATAGCCTTTCGCTCCCTGTATTTTACCCCTGCCACCTTTACAATTTGAAAGAGAGTATTCCAGTCAACATTGTCAAAAGATTTCTCTAAGTCTACAAATGCTAGAAACGTAGGTTTGCCTTTCCTTAATTTTTCTTCTAAGGTAAGTCGTAAGGTCAGTATTGCCTCACGTGTTCCAGTATTTCTACGGAATCCAAACTGATCTTCCCCGAGATCGGCTTCTACCAGTTTTTCCATTCGTCTGTGAAGAATTCATGTTAGTATTTTGCAGCTGTGGCTTATTAAACTAATTGTTTGGTAATTTTCACATCTGTCAACACCTGCTTTCTTTGGGATTGGAATTATTATATTCTTCTTGAAGTCTGAGGGTATTTCGCCTGTTTCATACATCTTGCTCACCAGATGGTAGAGTTTTGTCAGGACTGGCTCTCCCAAGGCTGTCAGCAGTTCCAATGGAATGTTGTCTACTCCCGGGGCCTTGTTTCAACTCAGGTCTTTCAGTGCTTTGTCAAACTCTTCACGCAGTATCATATCTCCCATTTCATTTTCATCCACATCCTCTTCCATTTCCATAATATTGTCCTCAAGTACATCGCCGTTGTATAGACCCTCTATATACTCCTTCCACCTTTCTGCTTTCCCTTCTTTGCTTAGAACTGGTTTCCCATCTGAGCTCTTGATATTCATGCAAGTGGTTCTCTTTTTTCCAAAGGTCTCTTTAATTTTCCTGTAGGCAGTATCTGTCTTACCCCCTAGTGAGATAAGCCTTTACATCTTTACATTTGTCCTCTAGCCATCCCTGCTTAGCCATTTTGCACTTCCTGTCGATCTCATTTTTGAGACGTTTGTATTCCTTTTTGCCTGCTTCATTTGCTGCATTTTTATATTTTCTCCTTTCATCAATTAAATTCAATATTTCTTCAACTGCCCAAGGATTTCTACTAGCCCTTGTCTTTTTATGTACTTGATCCTCTGCTGAATTCACTACTTCATCCCTCAAAGCTACCCATTCTTCTTCTACTGTATTTCTTTCCCCCATTCCTGTCAATTCTTCCCTTATGCTCTCCCTGAAACACTGTACAACCTCTGGTTCTTTCAGTTTATCCAGGTCCCATCTCCTTAAATTCCCACCTTTTTGCAGTTTCTTCAGTTTTAATCTACAGTTCATAACCAATAGATTGTGGTCAGAATCCACATCTGCCCCTGGAAATGTCTCACAATTTAAAACCTGGTTCCTAAATATCTGTCTTACCATTATATAATCTATCTGATACCTTTTAGCATCTCCAGGGTTCTTCCATGTATACAACCTTCTTTCATGATTCTTAAACCAAGTGTTAGTATGATTAAGTTGTGCTCTGTGCACCTGTACAGAATGAGTACAGAATGGTAAATTGAGGCTCATGGGTTTGAGCTCCTAGGCAAAACCTTTTTTTTTTCAATTTTCATGTTACTTACACTGCAAGTAAGCCAAAATACTCAGTGTATTGAATTTATTAATATATCCATAAAAGGCATGAAAAGCAGTGCAAAGAAAAATATGGGATTGCAAATAAATTTCCAAGAAAGAATTGCAATTACGGCATCCGCAAGGACTCTGTAAATAACTCCACAAGAAAGTACTGAAATTAAAGTGTACAACACTCCCCAGTCCATTAATTCCATATTGTCTCTTGAGCAGCCCTCAGCAGTTGCACCCAAACAGTCGTTTTCCAGTGCAGGTAAAATTGGCCCATTGATAGAGTAAAAGAAATCATATCCTGAGAAGACATCTAAATACATTCCATTGTACAGTACCAACTTTCCTCACCAATATTTGGCAAAGTAATGTGTTATGAATGGTCTGCTGCCAAACTCTGCAGTGAGAGAAAACGTTTCATGAATCTAAAAGAAGTTTACTTTTCCATAGAAACATTAAAACAATTAGAACATCCATGTAATCGTAAAAATACTATTTTTATAGCATGTGCAAGATGATGAGATAATTATACTGCTTCCTCCATCTTCAACCATAAAATAATAAAAGTATGTAGTTTATGCATGAAGTTTCCATATATGCCATAATGTTCCTTCCTGGAAATTCATTTGCAATCTGAACTTTTCTATTGCCTTTTGCTTTCAAATCCTTTTATGAAAATATTAATAAACACAATGTATTGAGCATTATTTTGTCTTATTTGCAGTGTTAGTAACATATAAAAGGAATAAGGAACAAAGTATGTTCTCAGAGCCCAGGTGGAAAATATCAGTTGTGCTGACATGAGCTATGATTTGCAGCCAGTGCTTTCAATGGCCAATAGCAAAGCTTCCACCACATTTTGATTGAGACAGCTCAGGTAGCATTCTCAGTGCACAGTGTGCTTCTTTCCCAACCTTTCTATTTTTCTGAGAGTGTTCTCTATGTGCCTAGTGTTGGAGCTCTGAATGATGAATATACTCACCCTGTGTGATTCTCCAGTCTTGGGAAGAAAATTGGCCACTGGTCCAATAGGGAAGGCATCCCATTCGAACTCAGATGTGTCATCAGCACTGAACAGCACCTCTTAGCTGCCACTCAGCCATGAGAGACATCTGTGCAGCCGTTTCACACGTTTTGCAGCCAGTTCCCACATTCACCTTCTGCTCAGAGATATGTGATCACACTGCTTTTCACCAATCACTCTCAAACAAGGACAAGTAGCAAGCTGTTATAGATCAGAAGAAGCATTGGCATCTAGCTTTTCATGGGATTCCAGTGACATAATAGATGTCACTGCATTTACTACAGGTTCTTCAGTGATACCGTAGCTTAGGATAGCAATATGAAGCCTGTAGACTGTAGTTAATACAGATTCTAGCTGTTCTTGGGCAGCAGCCAATTCACCCTGTATCTGAGCACAAGTGCTATTATTCATTGCCTACTATATAAAAGTTATATAAAAGCATGAAAAATGTATTAACCAAAACAGTCAGAGGCTGAGAAACCACAAGCAGATAACAACAATAGATCATATTACCCAACTGAGGTACTGTAAGTGGCATAAATCTACATTGCTTAAATTACATTAATCATGGAGTACAAATGGGATAAATATAAACTAACTCTTTTGCCTTTAAGATAATTCTAAAAGATAATAACCATTGTTACCAAAATCTAAAGTACATGCCTCTATATGATGAGTATTTAACAGATCTCAGTTGGTCAACACTCAGGATATTAACAAGTGGGTATTTTGTTTTGTTACTTCTCCTGTGCTTATCTGTCTTCTCTTTCCATTATCTCTCTTTGTGTCTCCTATTTACATTCACATCTCTCTTTTGTTTATGATCTGATTTCACTTGTTTATTATAAATTACCTTGCTTCCCTTTCCATCTACCTACTTCAATCTTCTTTCTCCTTATTTCTGCAGGAGGAAATTCAGTTCAAAAAGTATGAAAGTAATGATGAGTTCTTTAGCGTTTCTGTCATGCTTGACATGTTTTGTCATTTTTTTACGTGTCCAATGATTCTACTTATCTCTTATCAGTGTCATAATATTAATGGAAAAATGGTTGTTGATTATGCAGTCTTCTATTTTCATTAAGTGCCTGAAGTCATATCCTTTTCAAATGAATGAATTCCCTGGACATGCAGAAATATGGAATATGGCATTAGATTTAAAAGTTAATTTTTACTATTGTATGTGAATACCGATGTCAGTTTTTCAATGAAAGAGGAATATTTTATTTTATTTTATTTTTGTACTGTAGATCTCAACAGAGAATGTGCTGCAGATATCTGTAGGTGGACTGTTCAGAGACAATCTTACTATAGTGCTGAGGGAGCCTCCTCATGAAGTGAGAATATATAACACCACAATTGTTCTTGAACGTTTTGAAACTCTTCTGAGGCAACTATGTAAAAGAGTTGATCCTTCACAACATGAAAGTCCACCTGACATTCCAAGAGAGGTAGAAAACATTGGTGATTTCCCTCAGTACCTGACAGTCCTTAAGGTATGTATTACACTACTTGTGTAAAAAGTTCACTTCAAATTTTCATTTTTTTTAGGGGAACAGTGTTTCATTAGTTGTAAGTATACTTAAGTGTCAAATTTGATGTTCTAAGATGCAAATGGAACAGGAATTCATGCAAAAGGTGTTTGATGAATTTTTATGAAACTCTGTACCTGTGAGTGATGGGAAGGTAATTTACTTTTTTGCGTGAAGAGATACCCAGATTGTCAACCTCTACATGTGAAACAATGAAATTGATTACTGTATGGTATCACCTGATCATGCTTCATGAGTGGAGCTGGTCATTATTTACTACCACCTACAATACTTGTATTTGATCTGAGTAACTACCAGATATCTTCAGAAGAACTGTCAAACACAGCTCTCCTGAGGGTGTGTGGTAAATTCCCAAATGAAAAATCGTGTGTGGTAGCAAACACTGACCACCTGCACTCTCAAAACATCTACTGAGTATTCAGTGTGCCATAAAAATTACAAAGTTCAGTGGTATCATGTTATTCAATCTTTGTAGTCACATTCTGTGTCTTAAAAATTGATTTAAGGAATTGATCGAAGTTAAGAGGTTTCCTTGTTTATTTGCCTTTTTTCAGCTCAATAACATCAAAATGGATTGCCTACCACAGTCTCTTGCCAGACTTCTCAATGTTGTGCACCTTGAAGTAGTAAATTGCAATCTGATTAAGATTCCAGTCTTCATTGGCGATCTTCCCCAGTTGAGAGTATTAGTCCTGGCTCACAACAAATTAGGTGCACAAGAAAATTGGGACTTCCTTTCACGCCCTCATATTAGACAGAACTTAGTTGTTCTTAATTTGCAAGATAATGAGGTACAGTTCTCCAAACAATTATTATATATTTTATTACAGTGATTCTATGCTTTTGTAATATTTAAAGTTTTTAGTTTTTGTATTGTATTTATAAACAAGCTTCTGAATATGATATAATGGAAGTGATAACCAATAAATCATTAGGCGGTAGCTACAGTAACACTACTTATTATTTGGGTTAGTATTTCTCATTGAAATTTGGCATCATTATCAAAAGTTTCAGTCAATCCTCATAATAGACAATTTGCTGTAGGATATGACATATAATTGTAGTAATTTAAAGCCTTTAATTAAAAGTAAGTAATGGAAAGAGTACGGGTTACATCTTACTGTAAAGCTGAAGTTTCGATTAAGAGATAAATACATAGAAAAGTCTGAGAACGCTGCCTTCCAAAAGTGGTATTTAATTTCCCTCCCAGTCTATGAAATATCCTAGTCCATCCTTATATCACACCTGCTCCCAACCCTTTGACACAGGGATCATACCTGTCTTGAAGTACAGGAAGTACAAGACCAACCTGACGCACCTGCCCAGTACGTCCTACCCCGGTCTGGTCATAGGCAGATCCTATCCTATCAGAGGACAGGCCACCTGTGAAAGAAGCCATACCATATACCAGCTCTGTTCTAACTTCTGCACACCATTTTCTGTAGGAATAACAACCAACTAGTTATCCATCCGAATGAACTGTGGCCAAGGGTGGAGATGCCCACCAAATGGTGCAAATACTGCTGAGCACAACACAATCAATTTCAGAAGCTGCTTCACAAACTGTGTCTTCAGAAATTCTCCCCGACACTAGCTTCTCTGAATTATGCACATATTAATTGTCATTGCAACACACGCTTCAGTTTCATATCTCTCCTGTCCTCAATTTCTGCTAGCTTCTATCCTCCACTCACCTGCATCCCTGCCCTGTGATCCTAACAGTCCTGCACTCAACTCCTCTTCTCCATAGTATCCATCTTCTGCTCTTCTGTCTTCTCCTCTGATCCACTCCCCTATGTCATTAAACACTGCACACAACTCCCCCTTTGACCAGAACAAGTTCACATGTGCTGAATTGGTCCTGCTCCCCACCTCCTTTCTCCTCTTTCCCACTCCACCAGACTCAACCTCTCATCCCCGTCAAGCTGCACGATGTTGTCAGCTGGACACTGCAGTCGTGCAGGTATATGTGTATGTGTACGTATGCGTGCATATATGTATTCTGTTAGCTTTGAAGAAGGATACATCTAAAAGTTAGCAATGTTCTCAGTCCTTTTTACGTGTTTATTGAGGATTGAATCCCTCAAATATATGGTGAGTTATTGATGTTCCTCATATTTACATAAAATGTAATTATTTTCTTTATAACATGACTGTATATACTCAAATAATCTGCACTTGTTTTTTCCCAAAGTTAAGGACAAAAATCTGGGATGCACAGATTATTTGAAACAAGGTTGGTACTGCTCCACCTCCAACAATAGATCCCATTATGTTAATTGCATTGTTGTGACCTCAGTTTGTGACACATCAGTAGCATGTTGGAAGTGAAGAATTAACAACATCTTCAAACTCGTTAATTATGGCTAAAAGTTTTCGTTATCGCTCGTACACTGCTAAAGAAAAACTGAAATTTATTGAAGAAGCCAAGAACATTGGAAACCTTGCAGCAGGGGGAAAGTATGATGTGAGTGAAAGTTGTATTCACAACCGGGCAAAAAAACAAAACACGGCTTCAAGAAACTAATAGTAATCACCAGGCGTTTCGTGGCCAAAAAGCAAAGCATCCGGACCCCCAAAAAAGTCTCTACGATTACGTAGATGAGAAGCGACAATACGGATGCACAGCGAAATGTACCAACTTAAAGCACTGGCTTTAGCCAAAGAACTGGGTATTACCAGTTTCAAAGCTAGGCAGGGCTGGCTGCCAAGATTTTTCAACAAAAATGGGTAAGGACTCTGGAGGAAAACTACTATCGCTCAATGGCTTCCAGGTGATGACCAGGAAAAAATAGTGAGCTTTCATCATTACACGATAAAACTGCGATGCGAATAGTCCTATATATTATTGTAAATTGGTAATGCGGATCCGACGCCAGTCTATTTTGAGATGCCGCTAGACAACACCATGAACAGGAAAGGAGACTCCAGCATCATCATATGAACTAAAGTGCGCGTCATTTATGTTGGCGGCCGAGTTTAGGTTCGTTCTGCGCATCTGACGACACAAAACACAGTCAGCAAATGAACAGAGAACAACGTTGCCAAAGCTCGACTGCAGTGCAGAGCACGGACGAGTGTCTTCAGTTTTAGAAACGTTCAGTCATAAATAAAGTAATAGAACAAAAGCAATGTCTTGATAGCAGACTTTCTTTTGTAGAATGTTTGGAAAAAGCATTCTTTATACCAATTGCTTCATATTCTATTAATGAATTAAACCAAACAAGCAATAAGACTCCTAATTCAGGCAATAGCAAGGAAAGGTGTTTGTATCAATCTCACGAACCGCTTTTTCACAATAAAGAACAGCGGTAATTGTTTATTTCCTATTGTACTTTGACGAAGCGTGAGTAATTCATAGTCACACCAACAGTGTTTGTCAGTATTTTGCGTGACATGTTACAATCCTCTGGAGTTTTGTTGTCGGACGAGTTGCATTAGTGTAACGGCTAAGGTGATAGCCAGCACGGTAGCTCAGCGTGTTTGGTCAGAGGGTAATGTGCCCACTGTAATAAAGAAACTGAGTCAACAGATCAACAACAAACGTAACTGGATGTCTTACGACGACCGCCCCGAGCAGATGCAACGAACTAAAGCGGAAAAAAAAAAAAAAAAAAAAAAAAAAACTGCCGGCATGGTAGCTCAGCGTGTTCGGTCAGAGCCGGTTGGCCTCTGTAATAAAAAACTGAGTAGAAGGATCAACCACCGAACTTGAACAGGATGTCTTGAGACGTCCGCAACGACCAAACACAACGATCAATAACGAACAAAATGAAAAAAAAAAAAAAAGGTGTTGGGATGATAAGTGCAAAGTTATGAGTTCAAAACCTTGTGTGGTGCTTAATATTTTCTTTATTTAAAAACAATATTGAAGTGCCTTACTTCACGAATTTTATTCGTTTGAATGCAATGTTTTGAAATTGCTAGTGCTTTGTCTCTTCATTAACCCTGTCACTGCTGCCGACACGTGCTCCCCGCATTCCGCGCTGTGCGCAATTTTGTCATCACTGCACTGCTCGCCTGTGCAGACACATGGTGTTCCCAATGCTGTGACGCACTTGTCATTCGATTTCACAAAAACTATTTGGACCAAAAATTTGATTTTAACACGTCTTCTTGACTGATACCTTCCCCCCATAAATGACTTCGTTGTTCAACGCAGTTATTGTGCAGCATTAAATGTAGTAAACCATTGCACGAAATTTGGAAGAGTTTGCTTTAAAATAAAGCCAAACGTGCCCGGTGTAAATAAAAATTTTGTTACAGTCGCGAAAGATGGAATATTTCTCAATATTACATACGACACCTGTGTGGTACTTAAATTAAATGAGATATTGTTATACAGTAAATTTTATATGAAATTTAGGTATCTTGTCCACATTTCATTCTCAACATTGTGGCAACTAAAATCGACCATACGGAAAGTATATGCTATGGACTTTTACCTCTGCAAACTATTCGAAATTTCGTGCAATAGTTTACTGTATTTAATGCTTCATAATAACTGCATTAAACATCAAAACATATTTAAGTCATTTATAGTGTGAAGGTATCAGTCAAGAAGATGTGTGAAAATCTAATTTTTGGGCCAAATAGTTTTTGTGGAATCGAATGATAAGAGTGTCAAAGCAGTCGGAACACCATGTGTCTGCACAGGCGAGCAGTGCAGTGACAAAGTCGCGGGGAGCACGTCTGTGTAGCAGCGAAAGGGTTAATGCGGCCGTGGTGGCTTTACTTCATAAACTGCATGCTCCCCCCTAAACGTAAACTTGCGAACTATGCTATACAATGGCGCTGCTTCTCTTGGCGCGTGCGTCGTGTGCAACTGGCAACGCAGCAATCTCCCGCATCTGGGCGGGCATGCGTGAGCCGCCAAGATAAAAGAATTGAACTATAGTGACAGTGAGAAGCAAAGGCGTACAGTAATGTTGTTTGTAACTGGCGATGTATGAAAACTGCCATCTCAAATGATGTGTAAAAGGAAAACTATTCTGAAAATATCACTACAAGGCATACTAGGGTGGATAGACAATGATCTTGAGACTGTCTGGGTGATGCAGGTTTGGCAATGTTGTCCTGGTACGTTACTGAATTTATGTAACATGTCGATCCAGGACAGCTTCCACGGACATACAGCTAAGGAAGTGCGAGACAAATTACAAAAAGGGAAAACTGATATGGTCATTATCCCTGGGGGTCTAACATACATCCTACAACCACTAGGTGTGTGTATAAATCAGTCATTCAAAGTTGCACTTAAACAGCTATATACGCAATGGATGGCTTATGAAAACCACAAGTTCACACCAAGTGGAAAAATCAAATGCCCAGATTTGTCCCAGATTTTTGAGTGGGTGAAAAGTGCACGGAACTCCATTGTGCAACCACTAGTGGAAAAATCATTCAAAAAATGTGGTGTCACAAATTCACTGGATGCAACAGAGGATGACAATCTGCGGAAACATGGCTACGATAACAATTATTCTGCTGCTAGTGATGACGATGAAAGTGATGGTGAGTAGAGAGGTAATGCAACACATTTACTGACTAAAATATTTTATTGCAGATATTAACTTAAATTCTTAAACACGGTAATCCTCATTTCTTTCTTTTGCTAATGTAGGTAGGACTATAGTCCCAGCTGACGGGGATAATGGTCCCCAGCTGACCGCCTAGCTAATGGGCCAGCCAGCAGGCCTGCTAGCCAGCCAGCTGCGTGCCACCGAATCAGTTGCATTTTAATGATTTATCAACCTGTTCAACAGCATGTCAAGGTTTTGACACGTTTTTTCAAACCAATTGATATTATATGTAAGCTAGAACAATTTTTTTCTAAATGGAACAAATTAAAGCAAACAAAAGAATTCCCCCACCTCAAAATTAGGGTGCACAGATTATTCGAGCATGTGGATTATCTGAGTGTATACGGTATGTCGGTTGGATTTCTGTGCCACACTGCACTGGCAGACGAAAGCTATAATGTCATACTCTGCTGCATAGCAGGTACTGGGAGATAAGGTACACAGTGTGAACTGGAATGATTTGAGATGGAATGAGCATGTAAGATTGGTTGTAGGGAAGGTCAATTGTTTAGAGAACTGGCATTTGGGACAGACAGCAGAGAAATTCTACTGGAACCAACATACATTTCACATAATGATCACAACAACAAGATAACAGAAATCAGGGCTTGTATGGAAGTATACAGACAGTTGTAACTCTTGAGACTTTCCCAGCGAGTTAATGACATCTCGGGTTGTCAGGTGTTCTGCTGGATAACAGCGTCATTCTTGCACGATATTTCAGTAACGTAGCTTGTAAACTGAGACTGCTCCTCGAGTGGACCTGGTCCAGTATTTATGTCTGTGGCCTTCCCCCTCCACCGGGCTTACAGGCGGTCTGCACCCGCTCGCAGCGACCTACTGGAGTGCTGCCATTCCATTTTCGGTCCGCTTACTCATCTAGACTCTAAAAACCTTTTTCTAGCATAAATATTCTTAATGCTTTCTTAAACTTACCATATTTACTCGAATCTAAGCCGCACTCGAATCTAAGCCGCACCTGAAAAACGAGACTCGAAATCAAGGAAAAAAAAAATTTCCCGAATCTAAAGCCTCACCTGAAATTTGAGACTCAAAATTCAAGGGGAGAGAAAAGTTTTAGACCGCACCTCCAAATCGAAACAAAGTTCGGCCATTGTAACAAGAGACACAGTTTAGGTCGAATGGATGAAGATGCAGCTACAGCAGTTTGGCTCGAGTCGCAAGTAGTAGTTAAGCTTTACCAGGTAGCCATTGCTATGCGTCAGGCGCTCCGTCCCTATTTGTACGGGGATCCTTCCTTTTTCACGTGCTTCATCTGGTTTGAATCGATTGCTTATTTTGCTTTGATCTGATAAGTGCCGTTCTCTTTTTTGTTGGTGTTTACGTCACTCTAAACTGAAAATACACTATCGTACCTTGTCGTGGACTGTTTGTTGCATTCAGATAATGACTGTTATACGACCTGTTGCCGCTCGCTTTTGTGCGCTCTACCGCCGCTTACAATAAAAAGAATGTATTGCCGCATTAGCGAAACAATGGCAAGGGACTGCTATGTGTTGTTACTTACACTGCTGCCTTCTTTGGCAATGACCAACAGGAACCAAATAATAGACTGGGTATGAAAGAAGATGTTCTGAACGAGAGTTAAGCAAAAAATTTTTCTCCGTTTGAAAATCTTTGCAGATGCCTCTTTAGTACATTACATTCTGCACAGAAATTGGAGTCATCTTAGATTTAAAAATCTAGTCAGTTGCCGTGCTTTATTTCTGACTGTATCACTATTCAGCATAAGAATAATACGAATATCAACATGACATGATACGTATATTCTTCTGCGTTTGCCGTTGCCTCACTCTAGTTTCGTAGTTTATTAGGAAGACAGGATTTAAATGAGATAACAGCAAACACAAAAGAATACATGGCATAATGTTTACATACGTATTATTCTTATGATGAAGAGAATACTGCATAACTGCATGGGTTTCACGATTCATAAAATTTCCTATTAGCAACCATCTCTTGTCACCGTTGCACACGTCCTGTTGGTGTCAGTTGTCTGTCGCTTTTCGAAAGGCAGCCTGTGTACATGCGTTTAAGCTTGCCCTTAAATGGTTTATTCAAACAGACGTCAAGTGGTTGCAGAACTGAAGTCATCCCGCCTGGAATTACTGCCAAGTTCCTTTTGCTTTCCTCTAATTTTCGTTTTACTGCAGGTGTTGTATGGCCTGCGTACGCATCTAATACCAACAGACTGCGTAAACCAAGCATTGCGCCAGGACGACGATTCCACAAACACCAAATCCATTCAAGCACCATGTCCTCCGAAAACCACCCACATTCGTTTGCTCCTACAATTACAGGTTTTGGAAACACTTCCGATTTCGGTAAAGTCTTTCGCTTGAAAACTGTGAATGGGGGTAATTTATGTCCATCTGCTGTGCAAGCAAGCATGACGGACATCTGTTTTTCACCCTCTGATGTAAGAACACTTATGTCTTTCTTTCCTTTGGCGTTAACCGTATAATTTGACGGCATGTCAGAATATACGGGAGTTTGGTCAGCATTTCCTATCTGACCAAGAAGGTATTGCTTTTCTGTGTGCCGCCTAATTATGAAGCGCTGAAATTCCACAAGGTTTTCTTCATAATTTTTCGGCAGCTTCTGTACAACTGAAGTTCGCCTCCGAAGTGAAAAACCCCAGCGCTTCATAAACAGATCAATCCAGCTGCGACTAAACTTAAAATGTTCGATTTTTTGCTCTCTAGCATGCATTTCATGTGCCTTTATTTTTAAAATTTCGGCGTTCACAGGTAGGAATCTCTGACACTATTCCTTAACAAATTCATTTAAAATCACTTCTAGTGCATGATATCGTCCACACTGGACCACTAAATGCTTTCCTGCTACTTGAACATTCAAATAATTTGTCTCTCTTCAGTCGCCGTCACCTGATGTTGCTCTCATCAATCCCGATCGCAGACCTGCAGCACGATTAGAACCTTGTTCCGCTAAAGAAATAACTCCCCGCTTGAATTTGGTACTGTAATGAAAGTGTTTCATTGTGGTTCACTAACACCAACAAGCATTTCACAAAATTCCACGAAGCAATATGTGTCGCTACGTGAAATCTTAATGAGCGCCAGCGTATCAACTCGTGCAGCAGTCCTAAAGTCTTGTGCATTGTTGGTATTTTTGTGTAAAGAAATTTATTTTTGTTGTTACGAATATTTGAAAGGCTGCTACATTCGAAGATGAACAATACGGAATTTCTATTTACTTCGTTGGATAATGTACGAAAATGCAGTTGTCAAAACTCGAGGCGGAGAAAAAAGCTTGTCTTCTACCATTTTTTTTAAATTTATTTTCTGACGCAGAGGTTTTGGCGCCAGTATTTATCTTTGTGCCTGCAATGCATGCCTGTGTAGCACTACATAGATTCGACGGCAGAAGTTAGTTGTGGCGGCACTTACAAACATTTTTCAGAACTTATGCTTACTTTGCACTCGATTCTAAGCCACAGGCGGTTTTTTGGATTACAAAAACCGTGAAAAAATGTGGCTTAGATTCGAGTAAATACGGTTCTCTTGTTATGAATCTCTGTCATTATTGTAGGTGGAAGAGCACTGAATAGTTTTGTTCCAGTGTAGTGGACACCCTTTTGCACCAAGCCCAAATTTCTTTGCTCATTTTGTTTGTAATTCTTCCTCCATGTTTTATGCTCCTGATAGTTTGGTTGAAACATCTCTATATTTTTTATAGACAACACACACAAGTGAAACAATATATTGGCGTGTAGTTGTGTATATTTTGAGTTTTTGAAAGCTATTTCTACATGAGTCTCTTGGGCGTAATCCACGTATAACTCTTAAAGCTCACTTCTGAGCAATGAACACCTTCCTTGGTAGTGGCTGGTTGCCACAAAAGTAATGTCGTATTCAATGAGTGAGTGAAAACAGCCATAATATGCCACTTTTGCAGTGTTTGGTTTAATACATGTAGTGACAATCCGTAAAGCAAACATAGCAGAGCTAAGCCTCTTACAGAGATCTATAATAAGTGGACACCAGTTCATTTTCTTGTCAATGTAAAATCCAAGAAATTTTGTTGTTTCCATTCTTTCTATTGGCTGATTACCACATGTCATACTTAGTTCTCTCTCTTCTGCTGTTTTTTTACAGAACTGAATAAAATTGGTCTTACTGGAATTTAATGAGAGACCATTCACCTTGAGCAATTTAACCACATCTGATAGTATGTGATTAATGGATTCCTCAAGATTCCTATCTGTTCTACTGCTCACAGAAATTGTGGTATCATCTGCAAATAAAGTAAATTTACACGGCAGGCTTGTACATGATGGTAAATCATTTATAAAAGTGAAGAATAATAGTGGTCCAAGAATTGAGCCCTGAAGAACTCCACATGTAATGGAAGTCCATTCAGAATGTACAGAAATATCACATACTGTACCTGAGCTATTCAAGACAAGTTTTTCTTTTCTGTCTTGGAGATATAACTGTAGCTAATTACCTGCAACACCACTTATTCTTACTAATTTTGCTTTTGGCAAGAGAATCTGGTGATCAACACAGTCAAATTCTTTAGACGAATCACAAAAGACACCAATTGCTAGATGTTCTCATTAAGGGTTTCTAGGACTTCATTTCCAAGTGCATACATTGTGTCTTCTATTACGGCCCTTTTGAAAGCCAAATTGGCTCTTCGTGAGAACCCCATTCATGAGATGATCAGTAATTCTTATATTTGTTAGTTTTTCTGGAATTTTAGAAAAAGCTGTAATCTGAGAGATATGTTGATAGTTGACTAATTCAGTTTTATCACCCTTTTTGTATAGGGGCTTCACAATGGCATACTTCAGCGTACTGGGAACAACACTTTTTTGAAGGGATACTTTTAAAAATATGACAGAAAATGTCCCTTATCCACACACAAGAATATTTCAGTAAATTATTAGAATTATTAACAACCCCTGCAGAGTTCTTACTTTTTAGAGACATGATGATGTTTTGAATATCGTCTACAGTGACGGGGTTAAGGTGTGTTTCTGGAATTGTGTTTGAATATACAGCTTGACAAAGAGTTATGGCTTCATCAACATCAGCTTGCAACCAATCTGTTGAGTTACTGATAGGAAGTGTATATTGAAAACCTCAGCCACACTTCTTGGGTTATTTACTAGTGTTCCTCCATTTACATCTTCTGTGCTTGTTGTATCACGTCCTATTTCTTTTTTTACAATGCTCCAAATTGTTTTTATTTCATTATTAGAATTATCCATTTTCTTCTCATAATAAAGGGCTTTTGATTTCTGTATTAGTTTCTTCAAAATTTTACAGTATAATCTGTAGTTTTCCCATTTTTCTACATCTTTAGATAATCTTATTGCAGCATACGTTTCCCTTTTGGTTTTGCATGACTGTTTTATATCTTTTGTAATCCAAGGCTTACTTACAGAATTGGAAGCACTGTTTTTGGCCCATTTCTGTGGAAATATTTCTTCAAAAAGAGTTAAGAATTCGTGTATAAAACAGTTAAATTTGGAGTCAATATTATCAAGGCTACATACTGAAGGCCAATCCATTTGCTACAACTTATGGTTGAAAGTTTCTTTTGCCTCTTTGTTCATTACTCTTATGAGCTCCCATTGAGGAAATTGTTTTTCAAACAGATTAACGTCATAAAGAATGAGAATTTGTCCATCATGATCTGAAAGCCCACTTATAAACTGCCTGACAGTATCATTCTGATGTCTACTTACACCTAAAAGAATGTTATCTGTCATAGTTTGGGACTCAGATGTAATTCTTGTTGGAAAATTTATTACCGGTATCAGATTATGTAAGGTCATCACAATCTCAGAGTCAATTTTATTCATATTTTATGTCAAAAAGTTTATATTGAAATCATCTAAACTACAATAACCTAGGCTCTTGCATGTAACCCTGACGGGAGAAGTTCTATTATATGTAGAAAAGTTTTTATGTCATCTGAAGGTGCCATGTAGACAGCCAGCACTATTAGTTATTATTTCAGTTGCACATGCCTTAAATTGTTGTTCCACAGAGTATTTCTTAATATTTATGGCTTTGTACGCTATACTATCCTTAACATAAATTGTTACTCCACCTTTGTCTTTACTTTTCCTACAGTATTTTGTTAGTAAACTATAATTTACTATAGATGGCAAGGCACATTTATCAACAGCATGGTGCTCAGTTAGGCACAAAACCTGAGCAATATTTATACAGTCCTTTTCATTAATGTTAACAAGTAGTTGATCTGTTTTACTTAAGAGGCTTCCTATATTTAGATGAAATGCTTTTTTATTCTATTAGTGCTGTTGTTACCTGACTGAGAATCCACTGACACTACCTACTGTTGTCCCTTTTTTTTCTTCAGGCCCACACATAAAAAATCCTTGAGATGTGAAGGAGGCTCAGTATTCCTTCGGCCCAAAAACCTTTTATTTGGATTGCTTGATGAAGATTTCTTCCCATTTTTTGAATTTGGAATTTCCATTTTTCTCATAGATGTCACATCTTTTTCTTCTGCAGATGATGTTAATCTTGTAAGTGAAATCACAACTTCAGCATAGAAGAGTGTTTTAAATGGACCTTGCATTTCGATTTGTACACCATCTGACGAGTTATTTTTCTCCTTTGCATTTTCAGCACCAGGATGTCCTTGTATTACCATTTCTAGGACAGTTTTGACTTGCTTCCCTTAGTTATATTACTAATATGTTCTCTAATTTGATTACACATAAATCGCTTTACCTTATTATTTATATGCATACCATGCCTGGTATAATGAGCCCTTTCATGGGAATGACATTCGAGGAAAGATGAATTGGGAAATGCTGTAGCAATTTTCTGTAGTTTCCTATTAGTCCTCGTATTTTTGATTTCTTTGTTGACGCATGATGTGGGAATTAAGTCATATATTGTTGGCATGCTCGAGACAATCATGTTTACATTTCATAAATTGCTTAGGGCTTTCACTGCTTCTCTGACAGCCTGTTTAGCATCATTATGGTACACATCATTAGAACCTCCAATTAAGACAACAACATCATTTTTTGTGAGTGTCTCCAATAGTGTACAGCAGTCCTTTGTTACTTCATACATAGGTGCACTTTGTTTTATGAATGGTGTTATGTTAATGTTCATTTCACTAAGCATCTTCAAAATTTAAAACTTATGTCATGGCACTTCATGTTGCCATGGGGAAACATACTGTCCTTGTTATTCAATTTTATGTACTTCTTTTGTACTTTTGTAACATTCATGGGAATATTCACAGTATCTAAAGAATCACTTGGTTTTCACAATGTTTGATTTATCGTATGGGGAAATTTATCATCTGAAATCACTTCAGGACTGTTTTTGGTAGACACGGCCATTGTAAACACTTGCTGGTATTGTTTCACACTTGAAAGTACTTTCAGCACAATGCAACAGTTCTCATTTTCACTACCAGTACCATCACTAGACATTTTCACTGTGAGTGATTTTACGACTGTCTCCAAATTACAAACAAACCTTTTTGCTGCCATAAGTTTCTGTTGAAGTGCATCAGCAGTACTTTCTGCTACTCCAAGAGAAAACTTCTTAACAGCAGTTTCTTGAAGGTTGCATGTTTCCATGTCACAGTCACATGCTTTAGTTACTGTGCCTACACTCACCAAACACAAAACATGAGCCCACACGTGTGTTACTGCACACAATCTAATACCTGTGCCATCATCTTTGTTGCAACATACACATAAAAGATTAAATATATTTCCGATTTCTAGAGAACGATCTACAACCACATCTATTCGCAATGCCATCTTGTGAGAATGGTGCATGTCTACTGATCCACCTGAAGATGAGGGTGTAAACCCTCGAAATACATATTGGGAGAAAATAAAAGTGACTGACACAGATAATTGTTTTAATTTGTTTTTAATGTCATAAAAGTCACAATTTCTGAACCACAGTCTAATATGGACAATGTAAGTTTATGTTGTATATGTGTTAGATCAGACAAAGCCTTTCAACCATGTTTAGGAAAATATGGTACAAAATTATGAAAGACTGATTTTAAGTATGAGGATGTCACAGAATTGCTGAGAAATCTTTTAACCAGAAGATACAGGAACATGCTCACCACCCATCAAACACCTGCTTAGGAAACTTCAGAAAGAGAGAAGACTGAACGTGGAATATTATGCATAATAATGAAGAGGACAAAAATCTTTCTGTTCAGTTCACAATAATTTCCCTGTTTCTTTTTGTAATGGATGCAATTGCATTTGATTTGGAGCACTCTAATTCAAATTAATAACCATTGCCAGTATGAACATGGCAGAGGTTACTGGTAAGTGTAGGAACACACTAATTCAAAGTAATAATTGTTGTCACTATGAATGGAGTATTTCATGGAAAGTAATGAGAGAATGTCAATTCTTATCATCTTGGTGGTTAGGTGTCTCACTCAGTTCTGTAATAAACAATATATTACATCTGAAGTCTTGATATATAGAGACTTGGGATAATTTACCAGGTGGGCATTTCAAGTTTTATGTTGCTTGAGTTATTTTAAATATTATATTAATTTAAGAAACAGCTACTTTATTTGTAAGATGGATTGACAGAAGTCAGGAATAATAGCTCTCCCCAATGAAATGAAATGAACATATGGCATTATTGGCCAGCAGACCCCATCTGGTGTTATCCGGCCTCTTGGGCAAAAACTTTCTATTTGATGCTACTTACGCACCTT
The DNA here is from genome assembly GCF_021461385.2 of Schistocerca piceifrons. Taxonomy (NCBI): domain Eukaryota; kingdom Metazoa; phylum Arthropoda; class Insecta; order Orthoptera; family Acrididae; genus Schistocerca; species Schistocerca piceifrons. The sequence goes on from NC_060149.1 coordinate 10,490,129, forward strand.
ACCATAGAAGATGGTGAGGTGAAATGATTAGGATGACACAAACATGCTGTCCCCAGCAAAGTCATCTCTGACCTGGCTGGGAATGGAACCAGGCACTATGTGATCTAGAGGAAGTGACACTAATCATTAGTCCGCCAATGACTTGGCAGCAGAAAATATGGTATGGGGACATGAAGATAAAAATTTCAATAACAAAACCTCACATGGGAATCCATTTTCAGAGATTTGTGTCATGCTTCTATTGCAAATCTGATTTTCCTAAATCAGTTCGGGTAAAGACCAAGATAGTTCCTTTGAAAAGGGCATGGCCAATTTCCTTCACCATCCTTTCATAATCTGAGCATGTGTTCTGTCTCTAATGACCATGCAGTTAGTGGGACATTAAACTTTTAAACTTTAATCTTCCTTCATTCCATTTGCCTGTAAATGAAAAAGAAAAGACTGTTATGTATATCCAGTAAAAAGTATTGTCTGCCAAGCACTTTACTGGTGTTTGTGATGAGCAGTTATAGCGGTAGAAATACAATTGATTTCAGTTGGATAAAAATCATAAAATTGACATTCACTATTTCATTCAGATGGGTGTTTGACTAATAGACTAAACATCTAGGCCTTGATGCCTTAGTGCAGTACATACCTAGACCACTAATTCTAATACATGTTAGTACAGTAGCACTGAACTCAGAGGTTGACAGTTGTACCAGTAAAAGACATTTTCATAATCAGTAATTGGCTGATAAACACAAATAAAGTGATGACATTTTTTACTTCATGGCCATACTGTGGACTACAGTCCTGAGTCCCCAAAACTCTCCCAGTAGTTAATGAAGTTTGTGAGGGGATGTGACATCGTTGGTGATTCATTTGTAAGAACGAACATTAAGTTTGGAATTCCTGTTGGTGCTACAATTGCAGTACTGTTCAGAAGTAAAGTCTCCACCTCCCTTTCATTTCCATACTCATGGATAATCATCATCTATGTCAGAGTTACACATCTGGAACATTGTGCAAAAGTCATAAAAAAAAGCAATATCAAACCACTTACATTAGGATCTTGCCATGAGAACAGTCCTGGATATTCCACAACGTCACCATACTGTACTATGATTCGGACAATCAATTATTGGAGATGATACAGGATTGTAGTCAGACAAAACAGGGTAAAGTAAATAACTAAGTCACTCTTCCACATATTAGACTACAAAAAAAGGTCATTATATTTGAGACTTGAAGCAGTATTATGAGCTATAGATTCTCTCTATAGTATGTATGAAAAAAATTTGCCCAATACTGAAATGTTCTTAATATCTGCTACTCTTTGTTATCAATATAATGGAAGGAAACATTCCACGTGGGAAAAATTATATATAAAAACAAAGATGAGATGACTTACCGAACAAAAGCGCTGGCAGGTCGATAGACACACAAACAAACACAAACATACACACAAAATTCAAGCTTTCGCAACAGACTGTTGCCTCATCAGGAAAGAGGGAAGGAGAGGGGAAGACGAAAGGAAGTGGGTTTTAAGGGAGAGGGTAAGGAGTCATTCCAATCCCGGGAGCGGAAAGACTTACCTTAGGGGGAAAAAAGGACAGGTAGACACTCGCACACATGCACATATCCATCCACACATACAGACACAAGCAGACATGTCTGCTTGTGTCTGTATGTGTGGATGGATATGCGCGTGTGTGCGAGTGTATACCTGTCCTTTTTTCCCCCTAAGGTAAGTCTTTCCGCTCCCGGGATTGGAATGACTCCTTACCCTCTCCCTTAAAACCCACTTCCTTTCGTCTTCCCCTCTCCTTCCCTCTTTCCTGATGAGGCAACAGTCTGTTGCGAAAGCTTGAATTTTGTGTGTATGTTTGTGTTTGTTTGTGTGTCTATCGACCTGCCAGCGCTTTTGTTCGGTAAGTCACCTCATCTTTGTTTTTATATATAACTACTCTTTGTTATGCTATACATGGTAAGACAACTAAGATAAGCCACCCAAAATACTGTCATGTCGAAACCACGGTCAAGTCCAAATCTAAAGACAGGGTCGTCAGTGAAATATGTTTATTACTGACACCAATTTAAAGCCAGAACAGAACCGAATTCCTGCATGCAGAGTACTGCAGTTTAAACGAACATAAGATATTCCAGACTGTTGCTATTTATACAAACATCAAATATTCTAGAATACACAAACATTGCAAATATGAGATTTTTTGAGAAACTTCTTGAAATGATAATTGCTAAATAACAAGTAATGGCTTGTGGGCACATTTCAACTGGTGACCTACAGCACACTAGTCAGTGACACTAACCACTACACCACACTGGTAGCATCACAACTTGCAGCATTGCTCCCTCTCCTGGAGAAACTGTGACCCTCTGATTTAAAAGTTCTCATTGGGACCAACAACAGCCTCCTGGATATAGAGCTTGTTAATGGCACCCTGTATGGCAATGTTGGTGGTTGTGTTGTCATATCCTCTTCTCTATGTTAAGCTTTGAAGATAGCCCCTCCCATCAGAGATTCATGATTGTTGAGCTGGTCTTCAGTTTCCTTGAAGTTCCCATTATCGATATGCCCCTCAGGACTGCGGTAGGACTTGATGTGGAGGACACAGATGACATCTCTTCACTTCCATCTTCTTGATGAAAGGTCATAAGCTTCAGCTTCATATGTTATATATGATGTAGACCAGAGTAGCAAACTAGTTAACTCTTTGGATAGCCTCACTTTAGCACATGTGTAAAAATCCATATCAAGTGTCCCAGGCTGCATCTCTCCAGATGGTATTTGGCACTAAAGCACTGTCAATGTTTTTTATAGCTGTCCTTATAGCTGTCCAGGGACTGTACGCAAGCCAGCTGCCTCTTTATTCATTCCTGGTAATAAGGTGTTTCATGTAGTCATCCAGACAGTGCATCAATTGACATTTTGACCTCGCAACCATGATGTAGAAAGAACAGTGTTAAGCCTTTAGTATCTTGCTTCGTTTTGTTATATGAGAATATACTGATGGGCAATGTTGTATCCAAATCTCTCTGTTCATCATTAAAATACATTAAGGGCATATCTGCAAATGTCGTATTAAAGAATTCTGTTAGGCCATTCATCTGTGAGTGGTGGGCACTTGTCATCCTGTGAGTGATGTCACAAAGTGAAATCACCTTGGGTAATACTCTGGACAGGAAAAGCTTCCCACAATCACAGATCATCACACATGGTGCTCCATGCTTCAAATTAATTTTTTTATAGGAGTAAATTCAATTTCTGAAGCTTTGGCAGTTGGTACAGCTTTGGTGACAGCGTAGCAGGTGAGGTAGTCAGTTCAAACTATTGTACACTTAACTCCCATTTGTTTACTGGAGGAACCTGTCCAACAGGTTGATTCCAGTCTGCTGGATTGGTGCTGCTGCAGCCAGGATTGGTACCAGATATCCCAGAGACAACTGCAGCAAGTGGTACCATCCTTGGTGTTCCTTCAGTGGCTCATGTAGTGTGTAATTGGATCAGTAGAGACTTGGCCAGTGATACCTGCATCTGATTCTGTCTGGAATATCAATGAAAATAATCAGTTTTTGATAATATAAGTAGTTGTATAGCAGCAGCAGGAGTACACACACATAAAAGGTATTACAGTTCAGAAGCTTTCAGAGCCAGTGACTCCTTATTCTGGCAGAAGGCTTGAAGTGGATGGAAGAGGGGTGAAGGTAAAGGATGGATGAGGCTTAGGAAAATGTTAGAGTTTGGAAGAGAAGCCTAGGTCAGGGGAGACTTACTGGATGGGATGAGAAGGAAAGAGCCTTTCCTTCTCATCGTGTCCAGTATGTCTCTCCTGATCTGGGGTTCTGGGTGACTTTTCTGAACTCTACCCCTATTACCAAACCTCACCAGCCCTTTTCATGCACCCTTCTTCCTTTCCCTTCATCCCTTCTCCCAGAAGAAGGAGTCACTCTCTCTGAAAGTTTGCAAACTGTGATACCTTTACATATGTGTTCTCCTGCCACTGTTTGGTGAATTTTCATGAATCACAGGTGACCAGACATTGGAGAATCACGGAAATACTTCAAGACAGCTGGCCACATATGAATTGGGATGACGAGCAACCATTTACATCCCACCAAATCATAGTTCCTCTTATACAATCTTCCAATTGTTAATTGGAATTCTTCTTTGGTTGGTTCCTCCTTCTTCAAAGCTTCTGTGGTTTTCAGCAGTTCTGGATCTTCTCTCTGTTCAGCAGCAATGTAATTTAATGCAGTAATGACTGATATTTCATCCATCTTGCTGGGTTCCACAACAGGATTCCGTGAAAGACTGTTGGCATCCTTGTGTTTGTGTCTGACTTTGTATACCACTGTGACATCATACTCCTGAAGTCTCAGTACCCATCTCATCAGTTGACCCAACGGATCCTTCAGGCTAGTTAGCTAGCGTAGAGAATGCTGGTACACCATGATGGTGAATGGTTTGCCAAATAAAGACAGAACTTCTTGATGGCCCAAACAACAGCAAGGCCCTCTTTCTTGAATGTACAGAAGTTCATTATGAACTTAGTAAGTATCCTGGAATCATAAGGTGTCACCTTTTCAGCACCTTCCTGTGTCTGTACTAGAACTATATGTATCCCAAAACTGCTAGCAACAGTGTGAACTTCTGACCTGTCATTCTTGCCTTAAAATCCTAGAACTGGAGATGTTAGTGCCTTCTAAGGGCCTTTCCTGCATCTCGTTCTGGAAAATTTGGTGTCCCCTCGCAATAGTTCATGCAAGGGATGTGCCTTGGTACAGAAGTCCTTTACATATCGTAGGTAGTATGAGCACATTACAGAAAAACTTTCACTTCACAAATATGCCAAGGAGTCAGAAAATCTTATTTTCTCTGAACTGGTGTGGCTTTCACCACCATTAACTGGGTACCCGAAGATCTTTATTTCTTGTCCGATGAAAAGGCACTTTGTCAGGTTCAGGCAGAGGGCTCTGGTATGTACACACTTAAACACAGCTGACAAGCAGCTTAAATGTTCTTCAAAGGTCTTCGAAAAAGTTATGGTGTTATCCATGATAGAAAACCATGTAGGGTTTTGCAGCAGGTTACCCATCATACACTCCAAGGTGGCTGAGTGTTATCTGGTCCAGACAGCATGACTTTGAACTCATAGATGCTGCCAGATGTTACGCACACAGTCTTTTCCCAGTCTGACTCATAAATATTGAGTTACCACTAGCATGTCTACAAGGCCATAGTTTAGAGATACTTCGTTCCTTTCAGGCAGTCAGGATGTCATCAATGGGCGACAATGGGTAGACTTTTTTTTTTTTCACGATTTTGTTTAGCCATTGGCAGGTGACATAGAAATGTAACAAGCTGTTGCTTCACTTGAAGAGGACCACAGGTGAGGACCAAGGACTCTCTGAAGGTTCAAGGTGATATCATCTTCCAGCATCATCTCCACTTCCCCCCGGGATTATCTATCAGTCATCCAGTGACACTCCATATGAACCTTGGCTAATTGATGGATGATCCCCAGTATTGACACAGCATTTTACCATGTGCTGCTAGGCCTATCTTTTCTCCACTTTGGATTTGAAAACATCTGTGAATTAATGCAGAATGACCTTCCTTTGTCACCTTTGTTCTTTGGTGAGGCCAGATACTATTGGCAGTTTGATAGTAGCTTCCTCCCTGGTGTTGCATGTAGTGGTAGTGCAGAATGATTCTTCAGTGGTGACATTAAGGTGCCATTCCTGGTCTGGTTGAGCTATACTTATACAAATACTTTTAGGGATGAGTTGAAGCTGACATTTAGTGATACAAAGTACTCCTTGGCCACCTGCAGTGATTATGGTCATTGCTGGCTAGTAGATTTCTTTTGTGAGCCTGAGCAGTTTTTTGCAATTAAAGAACTTTCACAGTTTAGCTGAGCATCTTTATTGATGACTGGAACTCATCTTGTTGACGATCGTCGGATAACTATGTTTTCATTGGCAAACAACCACCCGGAGGAATCTATGTTATGTGAGCTTTTTGTAACAGCTTCATCAGTCTGGAGACCTGATCTTCTGTAGCCTACGACTGCTTGTGATGCGTGCAGGAGCTTCTATCCGAGGATAAAATTATCACTAGCTTCTGCTAAAATGACAAATTTGGAGCATTGTGTTCTACCATTGATAATTATTCTTGCTATACGTGTTCCTTTTGGCTGGAAATATTTCCCATTTGTAGCTTTCAGCACAATTGCTTTATATCACGGACATAGTGTTCTTTAGCTGATGACGATCACAATCCCACATTACAGGGAAGGAAGACCCTGAGTCAACTAGTGCTCAGACAGGTTGGCTGTTAATGATCATGTTATTGAAATTTGCTGACATCTAGGTGACTGTTGTCTGTGGAGGATTTTTATCTGTGGTGGCCTCGCCTCCTGAATTTTTTTTTGCTAGGTGAGTGGCTGGTTTCTGTTTATGGTGATGGGAAATTACTATGGTACATTGGAGAGTGATGTTGTCCAGGATACAGTGATGAGTTTCACCCTACAAGGTGACTACAATCATCTACAGTTGACTGGTATGAAGAGGATTGTTGTGATAGTGGACATCTCATGGCATAATAGTGATTAAACACTCACCTTCTTTGTCTACAGTAGTGTACAATGTGTCCAGACTATTCACAGTGAAAACATACCACCATGTTGTTCTCTGCCTTCCAAATGTCCATTTCTTTATGGGGCTTCGTATTTGGTGGAGCGGTTGGTTGTACCTTTGCTGCTTTGATGCTGGGTTCTCATTTGACAGTTGCAACAGAAGTCCAAGTTGGTCTAGTCCATTATTCATTGTGCATTTGATTGGTGGTAGAGGTTGGTGCCAAAGACGGATACACCTCTTATTCGTCGTTCTCTATTACGTCACGATTTATGAGGTTCACATTCCTGGGTGCTGTACTTGGGCTGATATTTCTGACTTCCATACACAGCTGCAACTCTTCTTTTACTATCTGGCATATGAGACAGGCAAGGTCATGGTGGTCTTCCACAGCTGCCGTGGGGACCACATTTGGGAGTCGGTCGTACTTCTTTTGCCCAATTCTTTTCTGTTACAGTTCCTTGATATGGTGGCACCACTTGATAAATTACTTTATTGTTATGACATCCTTTACCAGAAGAGGTGGGTACATGTCTTCTCAAACTCCTTTCATCAAGTGCAAGATTTTGCCAGCTGCTGCCATATTTATATTCACAATGTGACATAGGGGCTAAAACATTCTGTATGTCATTCCCCTATGATGATGGGCATTGTTCTTCAGTTGTTCTTCAACTATGTGGACCTGCTGCTGACTGTCGCCAAGTTTTCTCTTTAGTTTGGCCTGGAATTTGGTCCAGCTATTGAGCTTCTCTTCATTGTTCTCAAATCACTGTTGGGATCTGCCATACACGTAAAAGTATATGTTAGTCAAACACATCATGTCATCCCACCTTTTGTATATTGTGGCTTGGTCAAATTCTTTCAGCCATTTTGTCAGGTCCTGACCAGCATCTCTGGAAAACACTAATGAATACCTCATATGCAGCTTACTTACTTCTGTTTTAGAATCAATAGTCTCCTTAACATACATATCTTAGGAGTGCTGCATCGTTTGTATTCCAAGTCGTGTCCATGCAGGAGACGACTTTTATGTTGCCTAATTGGAACCGTGGTGATGAAGACATATTGAAATAAGCTGCATCTTCACCAAACCATCTCACGTCAAAACCACAATCAAGTCCAAATCAAAAGGTAGGATCATCAATGAAGTACAACACTTAGCACTGAAAACACATTTATTACTGGACAGATAGTGCTGTTATTTACACAAACCACAGCTATACCAGAATATACAAACGTTACAACTATAAGACATAATGAGAACATTTCAGAAATGATAATTATTGAGTAAAAAAATGTTGGCTGGTGCTCAGATTTGAATTGGTGACCCACAGAATGGCAGTTGTTGACACTAACCACTACACCAGACTGCTAGCATCACAACTTAATGGCAGTAATCCACAAATGACTAAATGTATAGCGGTACAGTTTTCGCTAAATTATAGCAGATAGTGGTGTGACATATGCAAGTAATTTTTTACATTTTTTGGTGTTGAATTATTAAACCAACTTCCTTTCCTTAAAATGGTACTATAGACTTTTGCTGTGGTATTGAAAAGAGCATTAAAAAAGGACTTCATTGCCATAGCATGTGTGAAACTTGATCATATAGTAATAATACAACAGTGCAACTAAGTACAGTCTCGTCATCAGAAAAGGAGTCCCACAGGCATCTGCCCTACTGTACAAAATGTAAGCCAACACGTAACTTAGGTAAGGTTCATATGTTCATTATTGTTGTTGTTGTTGTTGTTGTGGTCTTCAGTCCTGTGACTGGTTTGATGCAGCTCTCCATGCTACTCTATCCTGTGCAAGCTTCTTCATCTCCCAGTACCTACTGCAGCCTACATCCTTCTGAATCTGCTTAGTGTATTCATCTCTTGGTCTCCCTCTATGATTTTTACCCTCCACCCTGCCCTCCAATACTAAATTGGTGATCCCTTAATACCTCAGACCATGTCCTACCAATCAATCCATTCTTCTAGTCAAGTTGTGCCACAAACTTCTCTTCTCCCCAATCCTATTCAATACTTCCTCAGTAGTGATGTGATCTACCCATCTAATCTTTAGCATTCTTCTGTAGCACCACATTTCGAAAGCTTCTATTCTCTTCTTGTCCAAACTATTTATCGTCCATGTTTCACTTGCATACATGGCTACACTCCATACAAATACTTTCAGAAATGACTTTCTCACACTTAAATCTATACTTGATGTTAACAAATTTCTCTTTTTCACAAACGCTTTCCTTGCCATTGCAAGTCTACATTTTATATCCTCTCTACTTCGACCACCATCAGTTATTTTGCTCGCCAAATAGCAAAACTCCTTTACTACTTTAAGTGTCTCATTTCCTAATCTAATTCCCTCAGCATCACCCGAGATAACTCGACTACATTCCATTATCCCTGTTTTGCTTTTGTTGATGTTCATCTTATATCCTCCTTTCAAGACACTATCCATTCCATTCAACTGCTCTTCCAAGTCCTTTGCTGTCTCTGATACAATTACAATGTCATCGGCGAACCTCAAAGTTTTTATTTCTTCTCCATGGATTTTAATACCTACTCTGAATTTTCCTTTTGTTTCCTTCACTGCTTGCTCAATATACAGATTGAATAACATCGGGGATAGGCTACAGCCCTGTCTCACTCCCTTCCCAACCACTGCTTCCCTTTCATGCCCCTCGACTCTTATAACTGCCATCTGCTTTCTGTACAAATTGTAAATAGCCTTTCGCTCCCTGTATTTTACCCCTGCCACCTTCAGAATTTGAAACAGAGTATTCCAGTCAACTTTGTCAAAAGCTTTCTCTAAGTCTACAAATGCTAGATACGTAGGTTTGCCTTTCCTTAATCTAGCTTCTAAGATAAGTCGTAGGGTCAGTATTGCCTCACGTGTTCCAACATTTCTACGGAATCCAAACTGATCTTCCCAAGGTCGGCTTCTACTAGTTTTTCCATTCTTCTGTAAAGAATTTGCGTTAGTATTTTGCAGCTGTGACTTATTAAACTGATAGTTCGGTAATTTACACATCTGTCAACACCTGCTTTCTTTGGGATTGGAATTATTATATTCTTCTTGAACTCTGAGGTTATTTCGCCTGTTTTATACATCTTGCTCACCAGATGGTAGAGTTTTGTCAGGACTGGCTCTCCCAAGGCCGTCAGTAGTTCCAATGGAATGTTGTCTACTCCGCGGGCCTTGTTTCGACTCAGGTCTTTCAGTGCTCTGTCAAACTCTTCACACAGTATCGTATCTCCCATTTCATTTTCATCTACATCCTCTTCCTTTTCCATAATATTGTCCTCAAGTACATCGCCCTTGTATAGACCCTCTATATACTCCTTCCACCTTTCTGCTTTCCCTTCTTTGCTTAGAACTGGGTTTCCATCTGAGCTCTTGATGTTCATGCAAGTGGTTGTCTTACCTCCAAAGGTCTCTTTAATTTTCCTGTAGGCAGTATCTATCTTACCCCTAGTGAGATAAGCCTCTACATCCTTACATTTGTCCTCTCGCCATCCCTGCTTAGCCATTTTGCACTTCCTGTCGATCTCATTTTTGAGACGTTGGTATTCCTTTTTGCCTGCTTCATTTACTGCATTTTTATATTTTCTCCTTTCATCAATTAAATTCAATATTTCTTGTGTTACCCAAGGGTTTCTACTAGCCCTCATCTTTTTACCTATTTGATCCTCTGCTGCCTTCACTATTTCATCCCTCAGAGCTATCCATTCTTCTTCTACTGTATTTCTTTCCCCCATTCCTGTCAATTGTTCCCTTATGCTCACCCTGAAATGGAACCGCGCGACCGCTACGGTCGCAGGTTCGAATCCTGCCTTGGGCATGGATGTGTGTGATGTCCTTAGGTTAGTTAGGTTTAAGTAGTTCTAAGTTCTAGGGGACTGATGACCTCAGCAGTTAAGTCCCATAGTTCTCAGAGCCATTTGAACCATCTCCCTGAAACTCTGTACAACCTCTGGTTTAGTCAGTTTATCCAGGTCCCATCTCCTTAAATTACCACCTTTTTGCAGTTTTTTTCAGTTTTAATCTACGGGTCATAACCAATAGATTGTGGTCAGAGTCCATATCTGCCCCTGGAAATGTCTTACAATTTAAAACCTGCTTCCTAAATCTCTGTCTCATCATTAGATAATCTATCTGAAACCTGTCAGTATCCCCAGGCTTCTTCCATGTATACAGCCTTCTTTTATGATTCTTGAACCAAGTGTTAGCTATGATTAAGTTGTGCTCTGCACAAAATTCTACCAGGCGGCTTCCTCTTTCATTTCTTAGCCCCAATCCATATTCACCTACTACGTTTACTTCTCTCCCTTTTCCTACTACCGAATTCCAGTCACCCATGACTATTAAATTTTTGTCACCCTTCACTATCTGAATAACTTCTCTTATTTCATCATACATTTCTTCAATTTCTTCGTCACCTGCAGAGCTAGTTGGCATATAAACTTGTACTACTGTAGTAGGCATGGGCTTCGTATCTATCTTGGCCACAATAATGCGTTCACTATGCTGTTTGTAGTAGCTTACCCTCATTCCTATTTTCCTATTCATTATTAAACCTACTCCTGCATTACCCCTATTTGATTTTGTGTTTATAACTCTGCAGTCACCTGACCAGAAGTCTTGTTCCTCCTGCCACCGAACCTCACTAATTCCCACTATATCTAACTTCAACCTATCCATTTCCCTTTTTAAATTTTCTAACCTACCTGCCCGATTAAGGGATCTGACATTCCACGCTCCGATCCGTAGAACGCCAGTTTTCTTTGTCCTGATAACGACATCCTCTTGAGTAGTCCCCGCCCGGAGATCCAAATGGGGGACTATTTTACCTCCAGAATATTTTACCCTGGAGGACGCCATCATCATTTGACCATACAGTAAAGCTGCATGCCCTCGGGGAAAATTACGGGCATAGTTTCCCCTTGCTTTCAGCCGTTCACAGTACCAGCACAGCAAGGCCGTTTTGGTTAGTGTTACAAGGCCAGATCAGTCAATCATCCAGACTGTTGCCCTTGCAACTACTGAAAAGGCTGCTGCCCCTCTTTGGGAACCACACGTTTGTGTGGCCTCTCAACAGATACCCCTCCATTGTGGTTGCACCTACGGTACGGCTATCTGTATTGCTGAGGCACGCAAGCCTCCCCACCAATGGCAAGGTCCGTAGTTCATTATTATGACTGTCATATTGAGAGTTCAGACCCTGAGCATTGTCACAAGCTATAAAACAATTCCAGGCTGACAATATTGCACACTGAATTTCATCTGGACATATTACACCATCGGAACTTTATTTTTTTGGGAGTCATTGTTGTTTACTTTTAGTCCTCTTGTTTTAATTTTCTGTACATGTAAAAGTCCAGAGGTGCGAAGTCTGGTGAGTATGTAGATCACTGAATTACCAACCCAGTGATATCCAACTATTCAATTTAGAAGGTCTGTAATTATCTGTGCAGAATGCATGGGATACACAACGTATTGGCATCACATAGGGTGCTTTAGGTCTAGTTGGACATCTTTCAATAACTGTGACAGCACATCTTTTAGGCGCTGTAGATATTTGTGACTATTTAGAGTCTTACAAACGAAACAGAGGTCCCTGTAAAGTTCACACTACATGTTGACAGACCAAGGCTGTTGCCAGTCCTCTTCCCTAGCTAGCACTGATATTCAACTGACCTGTAGTGCACATTGTGAAGATTGATTAAGCCTCAGTATGTAAATGATGATTCACTTGTGAGCAAAATCGTGCACAGAAATGCCACCCCACATTGCAGTTTTTTTAGACACCATTTGGAGAACTGTAATTAATTCTTAAAGTCATTGACATGAAGTTGTTAGTGGTGATAAATGTGGAAAGGGTAAATGTGTTGAAATATGGTGTTGTGTTCTCAGAACAGTCCTTTGGCTCACCCCACTCACTCACTGAAGCTGCCTCTAAGTGACATGTAGACTACTACATCTACATCTACACGTGTTCTATGCACTACTGTATGCTGCTTAGTGAATTGTATCCTGTGCCTCTACTAGTCATTTCCTTTCTTGTTCCACTTGCAAATAGATCAAGGGAAGGATGACTGTCTATGTGCCTACGTGTGAGCCTTGATTTATCTTATCTTTATGGTCTTAATGCAATTGTGTGTTGTTGTTGTTGTTGTGGTCTTCAGTCCTGAGAGTTGTTTGATGCAGCTCTCCATGCTACTCTATCCTGTGCAAGCCTCTTCATCTCCCAGTACCTACAGCAGCCTACATCCTTCTGAATCTGCTTAGTGTATTCATCTCTTGGTCTCCCTCCACGATTTTTACCCTCCACGATGCCCTCAAATACAAAATTGGTGATCCCTCGATGTCTCAGAACATGTCCTACCAACCGATCCCTTCTTCTAGTCAAGTTGTGCCACAAGCTCCTCTTCTCCCCAATTCTATTCAATACTTCCTCATTAGTTATGTGATCTACCCATCTAATCTTTAGCATTCTTCTGTAGCACCACATTTCAAAAGCTCCTATTCTCTTCTTCTCTAAACTATTTATCATCCATGTTTCACTTCCATACATGGCTACACTCAATACAAATACTTTCAGAAATGATTTCCTGATATTTAAATCTATACTCGATGTTATCAAATTTCTCTTCTTCAGAAACGCTTTCCTTGCCATTGCCAGTCTACATTTTATATCCTCTCTACTTCTACCATCATCAGTTATTTTGCTACCCATATAGCAAAACTCCTTTACTACTTTAAGTGTCTCATTTCCTAATCTAATTCCCTCAGCATCACCTGACTTAATTCGACTACATTCCATTATCCTCGTTTTGCTTTTTTTGATGTTCATCTTATACCCTCCTTTGAAGACACTGTCCATTCTGTTCAACTGCTCTTCCAAGTACTTTGCTGTCTCTGACAGAATTACAATGTCATCGACGAACCTCAAAGTTTTTATTTCTTCTCCATGGATTTTAATAAATACTCCAAACTTTTCTTTTGTTTCCTTTATTGCTTGCTCAATATGCAGATTGAATAGCATCGGGGAGAGGCTACAACCCTGTCTCACTCCCTTCCCAACCACTGCTTCCCTTTCATGTCCCTCGACTCTTATAACTGCCATCTGCTTTCTGTACAAATTGTAAATAGCCTTTCGCTCCCTGTACCTTTAGAATTCGAAAGAGAGTATTCCAATCAACATTGTCAAAAGCTTTCTCTAAGTCTACAAATGTTAGAAATGTAGATTTGCCTTTCCTTAATCTTTCTTCTAAGATAAGTCATAGAGTTAGTATTGCCTCACGTGTTCCAACATTTCTACGAAATCCAAACTGATCTTCCCCGATGTCAGCTTCTATCAGTTTTTCCATTCGTCTGTAAAGAATTCGTGTTAGTATTTTGCAGCTGTGACTTATTAAACTGATAGTTCGGTAATTTTCACATCTGTCAACACCTGCTTTCTTTGGGATTGGAATTATTATATTCTTCTTGAAGTCTGAGGATATTTCGCCTGTCTCATACATCTTGCTCACCAGATGGTAGAGTTTTGTCAGGACTGGCTCTCCCAAGGCTGTCAGTAGTTCTAATGGAATGTTGTCCACTCCGGAGGCCTTGTTTCGACTCAGGTCTTTCAGTGCTCTGTCAAACTCTTCACGCATTATCATATCTCCCATTTCATCTTCATCTACACCCTCTTCCATTTCCATAATATTGTCCTCAAGTACATCGCCCTTGTATAGACCCTCTATATACTCCTTCCACCTTTCTGCTTTCCCTTCTTTACTTAGAACTGGTTTCCCATCTGAGCTCTTGATATTCATGCAAGTGGTTCTCTTACCTCCAAAGGTCTCTTTAATTTTCCTGTAGGCAGTATCTGTCTTACCCCCTAGTGAGATAAGCCTCTACATCCTTACATTTGTCCTCTCGCCATCCCTGCTTAGCCATTTTGCACTTCCTGTCGATCTCATTTTTGAGACGTTTGTATTCCTTTTTGCCTGCTTCATTTACTGCATTTTTATATTTTCTCCTTTCATCAATTAAATTCAATATTTCTTGTGTTACCCAAGGGTTTCTACTAGCCCTCGTCTTTTTACCTATTTGATCCTTTGCTGCCTTCACTATTTCATCCCTCAAAGCTACCCATTCTTCTTCTACTGTATTTCTTTCCCCCATTCCTGTCAATTCTTCCCTTATGCTCTCCCTGAAACACTGTACAACCTATGGTTCTTTCAGTTTATCCAGGTCCCATCTCCTTAAATTCCCACCTTTTTGCAGTTTCTTCAGTTTTAATCTACAGTTCATAACCAATAGATTGTGGTCAGAGTCCACATCTGCCCCTGGAAATGTCTTACAATTTAAAACCTGGTTCCTAAATATCTGTCTTACCATTATATAATCTATCTGATACCTTTTAGTACCACCAGGGTTCTTCCATGTATACAACCTTCTTTCATGATTCTTGAACCAAGTATTAGCTATGATTAAGTTATGCCCTGCGGCCTGCGCAAAATTCTTCCAGGCGGCTTCCACTTTCATTTCTTAGCTCCAGTCCATATTCACCTACTATGTACTATGTTTCCTTCTCTCCCTTTTCCTACTCTCGAATTCCAGTCACCCATGACTATTAAATTTTCGTCTCCCTTCACTATCTGAATAATTTCTTTTATCTCATCATACATTGTGTGTATTGCTGCTAAAATGTTGTCTGCATTTCTCTAACCAGTTACTGTTCTTCTTTGTTAGTGTATTTCATTCTTCATAGATACTGTTTCTGGAAAGTTTTTTAATAATATTTGGAAAGACAGTTTTTAGGCGCTTGAAATGATCAGAATATCTTTCAGCATCCAACTGCACTGCTGTTCTAATCATTTGGCAACATTTGTCATAAACAAAAACCATATCCACTTTCTTGACTTTTGCAGTCATTCTGAATAGCTTCACAAGCTAATTTTCAGTTACTACAAGAGCAGAGGACAGACTGATGCACTTCAAGTGCTCAGGCAAACACACAAACTGTACATGAGTTATGTGTCTGTTTACATGTGTTACAGTATGGTAGACATTAGTGGCATATCTTCACCTGGCAGAGGTACAGCGATTTTCAGTGCTATTATCTTGTTCCTGTATGATCAAGTTCAACATGCACTATGTTTGTGAAGTCCTCTTTGATAGCTTTTTCTAATGTGGATATAATTCCACACTAAAAGCCAAAGTCAGTGTTTTAGTTCACTAGCAATAAATATTAAAAACTACTTGTGTACAGGGCCATAATAAGGAGGTGGTGAGATAGGAACCCCCAACCCCCTCCTGCTGAGGGTCTAAAAACTGACTGGAAAAATATGACGAAAGAAAGGTGGTTTAAAAATTGACTGAGAGAGGTATGTGAGTTCTCTTGTGCATTGTGCTCCCATCTTCCTCTTATGAGAGGAATCCTTTTCTTCAGCCTGTGACTGTAAATGAACACTATTGTCACAGTATCATTTCTACCAAGTTGCATCATAAACATGCAATTACTACCAAAAAATGTCTAATCGCTAACATGGTTTATGTGGCAACAGTGAGTTTAGATCACACATTTGCAATCCACACAGTTCTCTCATGTTCATCAGTGAAGCTCTTACTGCAGTATTGTAGGACCCATTTTAAGTATTTATTTGCTGTCCATATAACAATCAGTTTTCAGACATTCTCATAGATTTAGTTCACATATGCAAAGCTTTAATTCACACACACACACACACACACACACACACACACACACACACACACACACACACACACACACACACACACACACAGATATATATATATGATAGGAATATAATAGAGGGAAACATTCCACATGGGAAAAATATATCTAAAAACAAAGATGATGTGACTTACCAAACGAAAATGCTGGCAGGTTGATAGACACACAAACATACACACAAAATTCAAGCTATCGCAACCAACGGTTGCTTCATCAGGAAAGAGGGAAGGAGAGGGAAAGATGAAAGGATGTGGGTTTTAAGGGAGAGGCTAAGGAGTCATTCCAATCCCGGGGGCGGAAAGACTTACCTTAGGAGGAAAAAAGGACAGGTATACACTCGCACACACACACATATCCATCCGCACATACACAGACACAATGAGAAGTTCAGGCAATGGTAGCTCCGTCAGGCCAGTGGAGTGCAGACCCAGTCAGCAGAAGTGAAAGTTCATCTTCAGCAGTTCTGCTGCATCACAGAAAGATAGTGTGTTGGCCATTAATGACACAGCTCGGCCAGTGGCCCCAGACACTGGCAGACATAGTCCTTACTGGACAATGGTGGACAGCAGCCTCTGTGGACCAGTCTCTGAGGTGCTCTCATTGAGTATGTGTTCCAGGAGACTCACCATCCAGCCCAACTGGAAGTACTCATTGTGTAGAGTCCGACCCATGGCCCCTAGAGGCTGACAGCATCATTGTCAGCTGCAGGAATGGGGCGAGCAGCAGTAGCGGCTCTTTCTCACATCGGCAGATAGTATACAGCTTCCTGGCCTGGCTGGTCAAGTCTCCAGTAGGCCAGCAGACTGGTGGCAGTCTCTGCACCCAATCAGTGATGACTCAGAAGTTGTCACTGCAGCTTGCAGTGTCAGAGTCTCACCAGTGAGATTGGCAACTCCATAGATGATTGTAGACCATAAGGAATGCAGAGGGTCAACTGACATAGCTTCCCCTGTATCACGGGACTGCTGCAACTGAGAGTTGCATAGTATTTATACTGGTACTTTCTGTCCACTCTGCTGCAGTGCAGGTAGCAATGACATCGTGTATACTAGATTTCTTGCATGGTCGGCTCTCCTATTAGCTTCATCTTTCCAAATGCCATTTTCTGTAGAATCAGTGGCTGTATAGTTACTGTTGTCTTATAATTGTGGTTTCTTGTGTCACTCTGCTCTGTTACCAGTATTATGATATCTGTCTGTTGCCACAATGTTGTTGTGCTTCACTTGCAAATTGGGGCACTCAGCAGGTCCCACTTGTCACAGTCACATCCATGTTCATCTCAGTCTGCTCAGTATTTCCCCCCAGCTTGCAGTTTGACAGTTGTTGACTCACATGGCTTGACTTCTGGTGCCACCAGAAAAGAGTTTTAACAAATTTTTAGTGTTAGCCTGATATTCCAGGGTGCAGCAGAGCTTTAACATCAGTCAGATAATCTCTGTATTTTTTCTGGTGAGTTTGTATTTTGTTAAAAATATTGTAATTTAGTATCTCTAAAGAGTATATTACAGTCTTTCAAGTTCTCTCTCAGTTCAGTGATTGCTGGATGTCATTTGTATGTGCATATCTGAGTGAATCATAGTGAGGTGTATAGTGCTGTTGCAGGTCAAAAGGGCCAAAAATTAGTGGGTTTGTTTCATCATTGATGGACTGCACTGGAGGTGTGCTAGCAGTAAACCTGCAGCACAAACCATTATAATCATACTTAAGATGGAGAATCCAGTGACATAAAATACGTGGAAGAATATATGATGTGTTTTTGACACCCATATTCAGTTTAATCTGACTAAAGTTTCCTATTAAGAAATGTCTTAATATGAAAGCTCAGTATCATATCTTGAAAACTCTTTAAATGAATTCTTGTTCAGGGTGTGAAGGCCCAAGGGATGTCTGCTGGCCACAGTCTCATCCTCTACCTTCTGGCATTATGTGGATGCAGTATGGAGGGGCATGTGGTCAGCATACCTCTCTCCCAGCCAGTTTATAGACTTTCCATACTGTGGAGCCCTACTACTCAGTCAAGCAGCTCCTCAGTTGGCATCATGAGGCTGGGTGCACACTATACCAGTTCTCCCACAAAGGAAAAATCTTTGACACTAGCAGCAATTGAACCTCGGTCCTCCACATGGCTGCCATCTATGCTTACCTCTCAGTTATGGAGAGGAACTTATGAAAAATGTAGCAGAGACGTTTATACAGTGGAGATAGTTTATGAAATAGCTGCTTTCAAGTTAAAGGTTTAAGAGCTGATGAAGAGCAGAGACACAATTTCCCATTCTGATATTTTGAAGAATATTTTTTTTTTTAAGTGTAGGCTAAGAAATGTATATTCAAAAAGTTGTAATAATGTTATAGATATTTATGACAATATTAGTGACTGCAGTATTTGGTGAACACAGTTTTAGCAAACTAAGGATTATAAAAATCTTTGTAAGGCTAAGCATGAATGACAACAGACTATCAAATTCAGCTGTCTTTATGGACTATGACACAGCTGCTAAACTTGACTTCCATGACATAATCAATTAGTTTGCTTTGCTCAAAAAAACGAAATAAGACATAAAATTGTAATAAAAACAGAATTCCTCGAAGGAGATATTTTCTCAACTCTCAGTTATATATACCTTGATTACAATTATCATCATTTGGTTTTATTCACCGATGACACATCAGTACTGATAGTAAAGAAAAATGCAGAAGATGTTTCTGAAAATGTCATAAAAACTCTAGAAAATCCTAAATGTGTGGTTCCATCTAAATGGTCTAAAACTAAATATTTCAAAAACACAGTTTGTGGAGTTTAAGACAAGACAATCTAAAATAAATGGTATTCAAATTATGCACAGAAGTCTGGAACTAAGCAAAACAGAGTGTGTTAAATTCTTAGGAATGGAGTTGGGCAGAAATCTGTCTTGGTCATCATATATAGGCTATTTAAAAAATAAACTGAACAGCCTGGCATTTGCTATGTCAATCTTAGCCAATGCAACTGCCACAGACATGAAAAAGGTAGTGCTCCATAGCTACTTTGAGGAAATAGTGAGATACACCACTGTCTTCTGGCAAAATGCTAGTAATTTGGTAAGAATATTAACTTTACAGAAAATAAATATAAGGAACATGTGTAGCACAAAGCCAAGAGAATCTTGTCACCCACTATTAAGAGACCTAAACATACTAAGGGTTCCCTTACTGTATTTATAGGAAATAATTGTTTTCACAAATAATAGTCCAAAACTGTTTGCTTTAAAATAACTTCTGGCATGGATATGAAACTAGAAACAGAGAAAGTTTCATGCTTCCTACACATAGACTCAAACTTTTCATGCAGACCCTATGATATATGGGAATGAAAATATACAAGTTTAAAAAGACAAATCTGCAAAAGATTGAAACTGATTCAGTAAAAAGAAAATTATATAGCACTCTCGTACAAAAATGCTATTACTCTATTGGTAAATTTTTAAATGATGATCTGACCATTTGAGCAGGATAAAAATTAATAGTATATATATTCAGATAGCAATGGACTTGCCGCAGTGGATACACTGGTTCCTGTGAGATCACCAAAGTTAAGTGCTGTCGGGCGTGGTTGGCACTTGGATGGGTGACCGTCCAGGCCGCCATGCGCTGTTGCCATTTTTCGGGGTGCACTCAGCCTCGTGATGCCAATTGACTAGCTATTCGACCGAATAGTAGTGGCTACAGTCCAGAATACCATCATACTGACCGGGAGAGCGGTTTGCTGACCATACGCCCCTCCTATCCGCATCCTCCACTGAGGATGACAAGGCGGTCGGATGGTCCCGATGGGCCACTTGTGGCCTGTAGATGGAGTGGTTTTATATTCAGATATTTCATAGTTCTAGTAAATGTTGTACTCCATGTACAATCTAATATAGTCATAAGCTTGACGAGTCTCCTGTACACTAAATCAATGATATAACATACATGTTATGAGACAATAAAATTCTGGTTCTGATCTAATTCTTGTGTTTGTAATCAATTATTTATGCACTATTAATATTTTTGGTAATTTATTTAGTATGATGATACATTTTATTTGTTGTTTGCAACATTTTTCATCAGTGTTCTTAATTTTAGTGAAGTTTTAAATATACTTCATTTCTAAGAAACCTACATACAAAATTATAAATTTTTCTAAATCTGTTTAGGGAAATACTCCCTGCAGAAAGGTAGTTTTGTGGAAGGGGGGACAGCTCTGACAGTTCTTCTTTGGGGTGCATGATCACTTTGGCATAGCTTGTGTGTGTCCGAAAATTCTTAACACTGTCCCCTAGAATTTGGCATAAACTACACTTTAGTACATACTGATCACTGCCTGTAGAAACTACAGGTGTGTTGTGATGTGCCTAACAGCCAGTTCTCAAAGAATTTCCAAGTGCAGCTTTCCTGGATGTTACTTCATGATGCGTTATTTCCAAGCAGTGATGGCTTGAAGTCAGTTGTTTGATCTTTAAGTGCTTCTAAGAGACATTAAATGGACGTTCATGCTTCCACAAAGTTGGCCATGTCTTGAAAAATGTATTACAGGTGTAATCACTTCCCATTCATTCATGGTTGCAGTGCACTTCCATAATTGTCTTGATTGAAAAAGCTTTGTTGTAAAATTGGGCACACTATGATTGATGAAGAAATACTGAGGCTTCTTGAAGTATCTGGTTCTGAAATTGATGATGCTTTTGAAATCAATGCCAGTATTTTTGAAATGTAGGGTAATTTGCCTGAATCCTTCATCTTAAAAGCAGCAGCAACACAAAGAAATTGAAACAGTTTACATGTGGGAGGCTACAGCAACAACTGTAGCCCAACTGGAATGCATTAATATACAGGGTGATCCAAAAGTTATTTAACATTTGAAGATGCACTAATTCACAGAATAATGTAGGTAGAGAGATAAATATTGACAGACACATCTGAAATGGCATGGGGTTATGATGGAACAAAAAGGTGCAAAAACTGGCCAGAAGCTGGCACTGGATAGCAACACATCAGTGACACCACATGAGAATCATGTATAAAATGTGCTGTAGTGTGTGTGTGTGTGTGTGTGTGTGTGTGTGTGTGTGTGTGTGAGAGAGAGAGAGAGAGAGAGAGAGAGAGAGAGAGAGAGAGAGAGACAGAGAGAGAGAGAGAGAGAGATAATCAGCCTGGATAAGAAACACCTGCTGGAAGGCATGACCTTTTATTCAGGATGGTGCTCCACCTCATATTGCTTACTACACATGCACATTGTTTGGTGAGGATCACATGCTGAACCACCATAGCCATGATGCTTGGCTTACCTGGCCTCCCATGTCTCCAGACTTCAATCCGTGTGATTATTGGTTGTGGGGTTACCTGAAGCTACAAGTCTACCTTGATCATCTGACCGCATTAGGGATGCTAAAAGACAACATACAACAGTAATTTCCTCACCATACCTACTCATATGCTGTACAATGTTGTTCACAGCCTTGTTTCTTGACTACAGGTATTGTTGATGAATGATGGCCAACATGCTAAGCATTTGCTATAAAGAACATTGTCTTTGCTAAAAATCAATTTATATGCTAATTACTGCTTTTGTGTCATATGAAGCAGCATATGTCAGTCACTTTCAGTAAAACCCCCTGTCATTTCAAGCATATGTGTCAATTCTCACGTCTCTACCTACATTTCTGCATGAAGTATTGAATTGTCAAATGCTAGACTTTTGACTCACACTGCATTTTCTCACTCTGAATATATTTTGGGCATCCTGTCTTAGTTGTGTCTCCTGCATATCAAAGTTTATTCCAATTCCATCCATAGGTGAACCATATATGGATTGTGTACAAAACATAGATCCATACATGAGCAGTACTTAATTTAATTTTTGTATTTTCTGCAGGAGAAAGATGTAGGGACTACTGAAGACACCTTTACTGAGCTGGCTTCATCAGAAAATGGCCATTTTTTGATAATTCAGATTACTTACATGTCACTGAACACATACAGTGTAATAGGCTGTGTTAGTGATAGCGTGTTACAACTGCAATGCAAAGATAAAAAATTAGTGTTAACATAAAATGTACATGTTAAATATCTTATATTAAACAGATATACAACTTTAAAATTAAAATCTTAAAAATCAATTTCAACATTATATAATCATCTGCCAGTTCAGATTTTTCTTGAATTGTATGAGCTTCCTCTATGTTGCAGACAAATTTTTAACCATTTTCATTGTTCTCCTGTGAATATACTCAGAATTTCCTGTTAAAGCAAAATAAGAATAGGTAAATTTTTAATTAATAGGATTTCTGTAGCTGTTGTAATAACGAGCTGATGTGTTCAATCCCTAGAGCATGCAAAATGTTGCATTCAGTTTATTTCCTTCATCGCCACTTTTTTTAAATCAGAATTGCACTTAACTCTGAAGTAATTACACAATCACATGAACAAGAAACAGAAAATGTAACTTCGTTTACAAGTGCATATTTCTCTATGTAACGTATTTATATATTCACTACATTTACTGTAATGATCTTACATAATAAACTTTGAAGTTCTCTGAAGCTGAATTTGTATCCTAAATGAAGACATGTTCAGCTAGTTTGATCTCTGAATTATGAGAGTACTTTATATTTGATGTTCCTATCAAACATAGAACAGTTATTATTTGACCTTATGTTCTTCCTTGTACTAGAGGATATTTTTGAAATAGACATTTGAGGAGGAAGCTGTACCAACACCTTACATACCATTTTTCTATTACTGCTAATTTGTGTAGGGAAAAAAAGAAGAAAGTAAACCAGTTACTCTAGTAAACTGAATATATTGAATATCACATGGGATTGGAATAGCTGAACAGTGTCCTCCATCAGGGCTATGACTATTCTGTTTTCATTATTCCCAAAGATACAACCACTTGCCTTATTGTTCATATCCATTTAAAATACTGACATGCAAGGCCTGTCCCATGCATCTATGGAGCACATCCTATTCCAGATCTGTCAACAGTGCAGCCAGAGGCAGGGTCACCTCTGACAGCAATCACATCATATGCAATACCTCTTCAACAGGTGCATGGCTTTTAACGTGTGCACAAGTATTCATGAACAGTTCACCCATATGAATGACAATCACCAAACTACCAGGTGGTTATAATTAAAGTGTTACCCATGGAAGTTCAGTGGGAGCTGTAATTATCATATAGCAGTAGAATTAAATGTGCTAATGGATTAATATGGAACCGATTTACACTGGAAAATTATTAGTTCCAATTTTGACCATCAAGTGCAGATCTTACACTGTACTTTGGTTGTATGATGGTATGACATCCACACTGTCAATTGACAAGCCGTAACGTGAGTGAGCAATGTGGCTATTGATATGAGAGACTGTGCATTGTTAGTGAAACTGTTTTATGTAAATGGCAGCAATTACAGTGCTGCCTTTAGACAGTATTGCTGACCCAGAGCTCTGAGGAGATGCTTGATATCATTAAATGGTTTAAAGAAGATGATAATGAAATTTGAAAACATGAGTGAGCTTTGCAAGGCACCAGGACTAGGAAGGCATCCTATCCTGGTGGTAGTTATTGATGAGGTTGCTGTTGCTGTAACTGACCATGCATTCGGGAGGACGACGATTCAATCCCGCCTCCGGCCATCCTGATTTAGGTTTTCCGTGATTTCTCTAAATCACTTCAGGCAAATGCCGGGATGGTTCCTTTGAAAGGGCACGGCCGATTTCCTTCCCCACCCTTCCCTCACCCGAGCTTGTGCTCCGTCTCTAATGACCTCGTTGTCGACGGGACGTTAAACACTAATCTCCTCTTCCTAACTGACCATGCAGCATGTGCTCCAAGTAGTGCTAGTGCTCATGCAGTGTTATGAGAGCTGTCCATCCCATGTTCAACTGAACAGAAAGTTTTATGGTCAATTTTACACCGGTACCTCTACAAGACTCATATGGTGAGCAACTGAAACCTTGTGATCTGCAGTAACATTCTGAATTTGTTCTTCAGTTTCTGACATACATCAAAATTGATGACAAGTGGCCAAGCAATATTCTATGGAGTGGTGAGGCACATTTTACTCTACAGGGTGCAGTAAATAAACAGACAAGCGAGCTTTGAGATTCTGTTAAATCGATGTTGTGCACAAAGAGCCATTTCACTCACTGTATGTGTCTTTGTGGTGTGGATTCATAAACACCTTTATACTCTGTCCATTCTTCTTTGAACAGAATATATTCAGAAGACCTGTCAGGTGTAGCATGATGTCTGAAAGTTATTGAGATCTCCTTGTACAGCATGCTGTTTGGTAGAGCTCAACAGCATGGAAATCACTGTTTCTATGCAAGATGAGGCATCACCTCATTTCCCTCCACCATTGAAAGAACTGATTAATGCAACATTCCTTGAACATGCTATCTCCAGAGGTTTTCCAAATGCATGGCCTGCAAGATCATCTGATCTGAATCTATGTGACTTTTGGCTCTGGGGATATCTAAAAGGAGGCATTGTCAATGTCAGTGGCTGCCTTACAGTTGCTAGAACCTTGATTTATACCTAAGCTTCTCTGAATTGTGCAAATGGTAATTGCCCTTCAAATATATTTTCTGTTTCCACAGCCTTCCTGGTCTCATAAACAATAAGACCTAATCATACACTGGCGTTCACCTCTGGTCCTGTCTCATTTTTTGTGACTCCCTCTCTACCCCATCAGACACTGACTTCTCACTTCTGATCTCTGGATCCTTCACTTTAGGTTATTTTATGATTTAACAGTTTTTTTTCTTTTTTATTTATTTATTGAAAGCCAGAAATCTTGTGTTTCCACAAAGATAGATGGCTGATGGCAATAAAATTCTAAATACTGGATAAAAATGATTTTGTACAGATAAAGTATTTGCAACAACAAAAAAATGCTTATGACATGAAAAAATACCATTTACCTTAAGCAGCAAGTAAGTGAAAACAGAAGATAGACAACAAAATCCTGCATACTCACTGTGCCAAATCAACAGCTGCTATGCAATATAGAAATGAGAAAACTTACATCAGCTGTGCCAATATACAAAAATATAAAAAAAACAATTTAAAAAATATAAATGATACATGCTAATACAGTCATAGAATATGACACAAATAAATACATTTACGTTATTTCTTTATTTGGCCAGCGCATCTAACAGTGTAACAGCTGTTCGAGATATAGGGCAACTTGAACATTACACTTCGAGCAAATTTAAAATATAAAAACAAATTATATGCACTGTTGAACACTCTATACATAATACATATAAGGAACAGTTTTTTTAAACTTAAAATCATTTGAGGGAGGGATGGATGCCATAGTCAATGTAAGTTTGCCTTCAAGTGTTCATTACCAGGAAAAAGATGTACTGCATTAGCAATTCCTTTATTTTTGTCCTCAGAGTATTGTTTTTATATCTAATCAATCTACACCATTCTCTTAATGGCCTTTCTGAACCTCCTTTATAATCCTGTGTCCTTATACTTGTGTGTAACACAAATCTACACTGTAGTGAACTATCTCTGATGCCACACATCTGTCCTGTTCTCCTCCAATCCAAACCCCCCTCCCCTTTTTCCATTTCAGTCTCCTTCTCTTCATCTCTTCTTCATTCTTCCACCAAAGACAACCAGTCATCCCATTCAAGCTGCAGAACCTGGACAGTGTTGCTGTGGGTATATGTGTGCTCAAAGAAGAGTACAAGTTTTTAATCTGAACTACTCTGTTGAACCTTTGATCACACACTTATTCACTGCTTAAGTCCTCCACTGTATTTTGAGTGCATGTCATTAATCATTCCATTGTTTGTATTGCATGTAGGATTTTGCAGTGTAATGTTTCAAGTAGTAACACTGCAGGTGACAATAATTACAAAAACATTAAAATGATGCTTTGTTAGTGATCTTACAAATTTTAATTTAAGTATTTATTTTGTTTTGACAGCTTCAGAATGTACCACAAGAAGTGGTGGAACTTGACCTTGCAATCTGCCTGCTGGATGATAACTTTTTAGTGACCCTCCCAACTGCTCTAAAAGAGATGGATGGTTTAAGGTATGTTATTGATATTTAGATTGCTGCAACTTCGATTTAATGAGACTAGTAATTATAATTTTTTCCAAAAAAAGTGATAACCACTGTTCAAAATAGTGTGACTCTGTGATGCACTTATTTTACTATTTCTTTCCACACCTTCTCTCTGCTACTCTATGCTTATAACAGAAAGAGTACAAGCTAATGCTCTGCTGCATAAAACATTTTCATTAACCTTTCCCTATGTAAGACATTCTGCACAAGAAAGTTTTGGGGATGTGTTATGTAGCTCACAGTTTTAGTCATTTATTTGTGGTGTCTTCAATTTGTGGTGCCTTACTTCTGGTATATCATTGCTACGCAGGGAAAACACATAAGCATATGTTTCTGATGAGATCCAGCAAATTTGTGCCCAATGGTCCATGTAGTGCTGCCTTTAAAGTGACAGTGCATGTTATTTTAGTCTTCCAAATCATTCATGTGTCATCTGAAAAAATAAAGTAGGTTATCTTCAGGATGTATGATGCCTGCTAGAGTCCCAAGAATTGGAAAATTCTTTCATAACTAGTGTATATTAGAAGTAATCACTTCCTCAGATTTCATGAATGATGTTACCACATCATATTATCAGATATTGGGTTTTTTGGTACTAAGCAGGCTTCATAATATGATTGTGACAGCTAATATTAAATATATTTCTCCAACCATTGTGATATTTTTCCCTGTATATTTTAGAAGTTGGTATCTGATATGCCCATGGGGATTCACATAATCATGATTTGTCAAAATCATAGTTTCCTAAGAACCTCGTATTCCACAATCATTAAACTTACAGCCATAGAGTGACAACTGCTGACTACCAGTGGATTATATCAGTCATTCTTTATTATTTTATTGATTATATATACCAAAGCTAATACATTCTCAAAGTAACCAATGTATTCAAAAGTGTATCACCACAGGTAAATTCAATTATTATTACAGACAAGATTTATATTTTTAATTTGAATTTCACTTTATACGACTTTGGATCATAATAATGCTTAATGTTCTGCTAGGTGCCTGACAAATATTTTTGTGTCTGTGCTATCATATAGTATTTGATTTAATTTAAACTCTTACCTGCATCTGACTGCTATGAATTACTGATATCACTTGATCAAATTTTGCGTAAAAGCTTTGCCACATTCAAAAAAAGGGTTTGATACTGAAACTGCACAAATGGTAAAAATAACTTTCTTATATTTAGTGATGGTAAGGACATTTTTTCATGAGCTAGTTTCTTCTTCTGTTGTTAGATTATTGCTATTCAGTTATTAATTATTATTATTATTGTTATCTCTCTAACTACATGTAAAATGAACACACAATGATACTGGACCAATTAAAGCATAGTACACTGATTGGCATGGTGCTGAGTCATAGAAAAAATCTTAAAATCCCACTAATGGTCTAAGGTTTTCCAATCTACACTTCCTATTCAACAGGAACAAAACAAAAATTGGGGCAAATCGTACATGGCTCCACCACGTTTTTGATTACCAATCACTGTCCAACTCTCTCACTATTACTTTCCAAAATATTTTAGAAATTAGACTTAAACACCCATATCAACTTCAGAGATTCAGAATATGTTCTATCACATACATTACCATATTGTAACATACTAGTAGAGCTCCTCATTTACCACTATGACTGATATGCTGACCCAGGCAAAATTCTAATGAACAGTCTCACGTAAGTCCTAAAACAGCCAAAGTTACAATGCTTTGGTTCTGTATTACAGCTGTTACAATGATGACCTTGAATTTTAGCAGCTAGCTCAAATTCATTTTTTGCAGCTAGCACATAATTGTGTCAACATCGGGCAACGTTCCTGGTACAGATTTTTGCTGCTTTCGCAAGATGACTCTTCCGTCCCCTCTGTTCTCTTTCACAATAAACATACAACATAACACGTAACAGCTATGCCCATTCATTTAAAAAAAAATCTAATTTTCATAAATTTTCACATAAAAATATCTTTAATGAGCATCTTGACATTTTAATGCATGGAAACGAACATTTCATTTATTTATTATTTATTTTGTTTACACTTCCTGATCAAAAAAGTGAAACATCCAGAAAGGAAGAAGGAAATAAAATGAAACTCTACAGGTTGAGAGGGTATGTGATGTTATTTAAGTGACTGCAATATCAAATCAAATTTACAAAGAACTTGGCTGTATGAGCCCCCTTAACAGAATGATGTTGCACCCCTACTGACCTCTAGGCATGCACTGATTTGATTGGGAATATTGTCATAATACCTTTGTATCCTCTCCTAAGATAACCTGGACTACAACTGTTGTAACTAGTCCTTGATATTCTGGATACTGGCACTGGGGCAGAGTTGACATTCGAGCTGGTCCTACACGTGTTGTTTCGGAGACAGATTTGGGGGCCTTGCTGACCATGGGAGTATCTCAATATCACACAGACAACTCATACAGAAATGTTCCACATGTGGATGAGCATTGTCCTGTTGAAAATAGTGGCATCTCTCAATCACCAAATTGAAGACCATGGAAAAGGGGGAGGGGGGAACAGTTGTGACAGTACTGTCAACCTGTGTGCATGTGTTTTGGAACCGTCATCTGCAATGGTAAAAATTGTCATGGTAAATACAAACTTTGCTCAGCAGTCACCTCTCATAATGAGCAGAACAAATTGTAGAAAACTGAGTCTCTTAATGACCAAAATCTTGGACAGTGAGTCTGCATTGTGGTTTTTACTGTTTTTAATAACCATATCAAAAACTGCCTTCTGATCTAGATCAGGTTTGCCACGAATGGACAATGTGTCGCACACTCTGCTTTGTATGATAGCAGCTCTGACAAATCCATATTCAGATGTACTAGTCAAGATGCACCTTGTGCCTCCATTGTTGCTTCTGGTACTAATACTGCAGCCTCCACAATGATGTTGCAACTCATTAACTACAATTCTGATTTGTTGTCATTAACTAATACACATGTTTTTTGGGCATTAGCAGTAACATTGACAAAAATGATTTTAGAAGAAAATCTAGTGCAAGCCATCAGCACTTTTTTCCGTGATAATACCACACTGTTAGACGTCACAGGCCAGGGTTAAAAGGTTTATCTGGTGTAAAGGAAGCCATGCAGAGATACAGAGACAAGCACTATGAGGGAACAGGTAAACAACTAGAATTCTCTCAGATACAGATTTATTAGCACTTTGCTTCTACACAGAACCAAGTCCGGAGGCTAAATGCCATTAGCGGCCAACATCTTCCCAAAGCCCTCTCCTCAAAGATAGCACACTTTCACACTGAACAAATATCAATATTTATGGCGCTGTATATGCCACATAGCTGCCACCCCCCCCCCTCCCCCCGCACAGTATGGAGTACATTCCTAAGAATGGGGGGGTGAGAAGTTAGGAAGGTAATGTACAGTTCTTCCACGTCAGGCGGCGGAAGTGGTCGACGGCGAAGTCAGCAAGCAATATGCCGGTGGTTGAAGATGACGTCCCATCCTGGAGTGGAGGTATAGCACTTCGTCAGCAGGCGGGCGAAGAATCACCTTGCCAAAAGGCCTAACAAAGGCACGTAAATTGCCACACACAGCACTTGTGCTCAATTTAAAGTGGCGCTCACCGACGAGAAGACGGATGCACCGCCACAGCTGGGAAGGAGACCTGTTGCCGAGACGCTCTTCGTAGATGAGCTGTCGCACATTTTCTCTCCTGGTTTTCGAGACGAGCTCCAGTATCATCTATTTCGCCACAGCATACTTCCCTGCTGAGGGGGGGGGGGGGGGGGGGGGGTTGCTTTGACCAGATTGTAAATTAAATCGACGAGGTCGTGAAGATGGTTCATGAGGCAGGCAAAGCGTGTGTCGTCGTCCAAAGCACAGACATTGAATGTTTGCTCAACCAGGTTAAACCAGAACTCCGGGTGAGCGGGTTTAAAGTCGGTAGTTTTGGCAGATTCGGCACTGCAGTCACTGCAGAGGTGCACCTATTTCTTCAAACAGAAGTAGAGCATGCAGAAGATAGCGAGTCCGAATTATTGGCGTCCCGTAACGCGGGTATCACGAAATTCACTTGACGCTGGGGGGGCGGCTGAGAAGCGACGGACGCTCGAACAGTGTGAGGATCGTAGTCAAAATGTGCATTCTCCATGACGTGGTAGCTCGGAGAGAAGCCACAAGTGCTTAAGTATGCCGGTGAATGTCCGTTATGCACACTGTATTCACTCAACCATGAGTGGTGGGGCTGGTTGTAGATGTCGGGGTAATTACTGTCCAGCACAGAATTGTTGACTTGATTAGAAGCAACACAAGGATCCCACACATGTCCACTAGGATGCACACTCGGTGTGATATTTGCTGTTTGGCGAGCATTGAGCACCTGTTGACTAGCCGGCGCGGAAGGATACACACATGGCGGGAACTGATTCGAGTTTGAATTTACTACTGGATTTTCCAAAGTAGCAAAACTTCACTCGACGCCATGAACTGTATTGAATTGTGCATTCAACACAGGAGTAGGAATGTTCCGAACAACACTCTGTGGAGAACACGTGGAAAGGTCTAGGCTAACTAAGCCAGAGTCCACGACCGTTGGCGGTTGGAAGAAACTGGCGGCACTCGATGAATTCCACTGCATGTTTGGGCTGAAGGATTCCGAAGAGTCTTGCGGCATGTCCACTACGATGGCAGGAGTGCTGGAGAGGTGTTGCTGAAATCCGGGCGGCGGTGAGTGCTGAAAGGCCATTGTCTGAAGCTGAACAAAGGCCCTCGCGATTGTGAAGAAACCGAACGCGGTAGGCGTATAAATAACCTTCGGGCGGTAACTCGGACGCATATTACACAGAAAAATGGGGTCACCAGTGAGGGTATAGGATATAGTTGTAGGTAAACAACTAGAATTCTCTCAGACACAGATTTATTAGCACTACGCTTCTACACAGAACCAAGTCCGGAGGCTAACTGCCGTTAGCGGCCAACATCTTCCCAAAGCCCTCTCCTCAAAGATAGCACACTTATACACTAAACAAATATCGATATTTATGGTGCTCTACACCACAACTGCTTGAGAGACTGAAAATCCCATTGACAATCTGCAGCCCAGACAAACTTAACACCTTTCTGGTGAAGCCGGTTAAGAGGTTGGCAGATGTGCACACCTCATGGAGTGACCTGAGAATAATACAAAATCTTACCCAAAAAAGATGGGAACTCCTTCAGGTGCTTGTTTGCTGGCAGGTTCATGATGACTTTGATGTGGTCATCCATAGGAATGACACCATCTTTACTAAGCAAATGACTCAAAAAGAGCACGTTTAGGAAGAAAATCAGCACTTTTCCAGTTTGCAACAAATTCCATTCTCCAGGAGGCATTGGAAAATTGATTGCAGGTTTTGTGGGTGTTCTTCCCAAGTAGGGCATGTTACCCAGGTATCATCAGTCAAGGTAACTAACGCAACAGGGAATGTCCTAAATCAGTTGTTCCAAATAGTGTTGATTAACTCCAGGTGCAGATGAGATTCCAAAAGGCAAGCAAATAAACTGGAAAAGCCAGTTGGGTATGTACAGGACCAGGAAAGTCCAAGAAAATGTGTCCAATGGCAACTGCAGGTAGGCATCTTACAAGCTGATGCAGGGAAAATGTTGGTGACAACTTTGCCAATAATTCTTCCTGTCACAGAATGAGATACAAATCAGTGACACATTGTGCTTTGATCATCAGTTTAAAATCACAGCAAAGATGCAAAGTGCTCTTGCGAATATGAATCACCACCTAAGGGGTGGCCCACTGACCCAACAAAATAGGAGAAATGACACCTTGATCCTGCCAACCCTGCCTTTATCTTGTCATACATGGAAAAGGAAGTGAGAAGGAATGACAGGATTTATGTACCACTGACAGCTTAAGAGAAATTTGTACCTCAAAACTTTCTGCCGGCCCAAGGTATTTTCAAACAGCTGGCTGTATGATTACAGTAAGGAGTTCAGATCTTGAAAAGGCACAGATTGAGACACTATATTTACTTTTTCAGTGATCTGGAACCCAAAAATAGAAAAAGTGTCTAATCCAAAGACAACTAACAATGTGAGTTACCATTCCAGATTCTCAGAAATGGAGAAGAGTCCTCACAAAGGAATGCACTGTTTACTATAAGGCACAACCTGATAAAGAGGCTATTGCAACTCCAGGTACACCAAGAGCTTCTATGTATCTAAGTTAATGAGGTTAACCATCATTCCTGTGTTTGCCTGAAATTTGACCAGTTACCTGTCCACCACCAATGTCAGCAAAATATGTAGGGGTGACCTGTGCAGGGTGCCGGAGGCAGCCCCAGAGTGCAGTGAAAACACTGGGACATCCAGTGCCTCTCATGGCCCACTTACAGTCAGAAACAGATACCAAATGGCCTATCTGATGGATGACCATATACATTCAAGCAGTCTTGGTGAACATGCAACAAATGACAATTGGGGCAGGCTTGCTGGCTCACGCAACAAGCAGAAGGAGAATGGCACTGATGACACAAGAAATGCCGCATGTGGAATTATGATGGTGTGAGCAGCCTAGACCTGCTGAGCCCACAAGGACAAGGATCGGCAGTGCAGCAATGCCAATGCACCTGAATCACCAATGGCAGCAACACGTGCTGACTTGGTCAGAGGTGGGGCCACCTGGGAGGTCACACAGGTCACTGGGGACTGTTTACCATGCTACCTAATTGCTCCACCTGCTAATTATCAGAAAAGATGTCCCTCACTGCCTCTGTATGCTCATGCGATTCTGCAATTTGGGCAACATTGGCTAAAGAAGGGTTGGACATAGTCAATGACCTAGTCTGAACTTTTAGATCAGGAGCTAACCAGATGATCATGTCTTGAATTAGTGAGTCTGCATCAGAGAAAGCTCATTTGGGCATTGAGAATGACACTTATGTGAGATGTCCTGCAGATCGGCTATCTAGACCACATATGACTGTCCAGGGTGCTTGTTGTGCTGGTTAAACTGCAACAGTGCCACCACCACACAGGTTTGATGTCTCAAATACTGTGTAAGTAACTGACAGAACTCATCAAATGGAAGTTTCTTGAGCTCAACAAAGAGCTCTAAATTTTGGACAACTTGATACAAACCCGTGCTGCTGGACAACAACAAGGCAGCCCTATCAAAGGGATCAACGATACATGTTACCTGATAATGTGGTATGAACTGGTGCAGGTAACTCTTCCAGCTTTCTGTCGACCCATCAAACTGACAAACAGCAGGTGGTAGGAGCAGTGTAGAAAACTTCAAGGGAACTGTAAGAGTACTAAGCAAGTCTGCATTCTGGTTTATCAGCACCTACTCCTGCTCCTGTTGCTGCTGCTGCAGCTGTCGCTCCTTCTGTAGGCACAACTGTTCCTGTCAGCGTTTCAGAAGTTACAGGACCGTGGTAGCCCAAGTTAACAGAAAGAAAAGGGGCAAAGGATAAAAATAGGGGTATCACATGTGTAAGAACATACTTCATTGCCACTTTAGTATCTGCATAGGCATGAAATGCTGTTACTTGACAGGGTCAGCGTGGATACTTCACTGGCTAGCAGTGGCTCAATAATAGCCAGCGATCAGAACCTCCTGAGAAGCAAAGAAATTTGCCATGCACTTTAATATACATGAAACAGATAGTATGAAGCCATGTAGACAGGTGTGGATGGCTAATGGATAATGGCTAATGGCTAAGCACTCAGCAACAGCACACAGCATGAAGTACAAGGCGAGGTCCACTGTGGTTGAACTTTGGATAATCACTGGCCCACCTTGCCTTCTGCTGCCAGCAGGTAAACACCTCCAGCAGTTGGTCTACTCATACTACGCATTACATGCCTCCTCCATGGTAGGTTTTTGCACTATTTTGCTGTGACACCTGTACCATCTCATCTGCCTCATCACGATGTCTATAGGCAGGAATACTAAACATCATTTTATAAATTTGTCTCTTAAGTAATGTTCTTTAGTGTTGTCACCACCTGTGTACCAAGCGAGGTGGTGCAGTGGTTAGCACACTGGACTCGAATTTGGGAGAACAACGGTTCAATCCCGTGTCCGGCCGTCCTGATTTAGGTTTTCCGTGATTTCTTAAATCGCTCCAGGCAAATCCTGGGATGGTTCTTTTGAAAGGGCACAGCCAATTTCCTTCCCTGTCCTTCCCTAATCCAATGAGACTGATGACCTCACTGTTTGGTCTCTTTCCCCAAACAACACCAACACACCACCTGTGTAGCAGTGGGATACTTAGTCAATCACAACTGATATTTCTGTAATGCTACTCGATATGGGTATCTATTTGTATATTCGATGAGAACATAATGTGAATTGTAAAGAATATAATATCATT
Organism: Schistocerca piceifrons; assembly: GCF_021461385.2. NCBI lineage: Eukaryota > Metazoa > Arthropoda > Insecta > Orthoptera > Acrididae > Schistocerca > Schistocerca piceifrons. Next base: position 10,524,986 of record NC_060149.1, read on the forward strand.
GATTAGTATCTTGTATGACTTATTGAAGGTATTTAGCTCCTAGTGAAGAAAGAGGGTACAGAGAGTTACACTATGATGTTAGAGCAATATAAAGGGGAAGTGGTGGGGGAGGGGGTACCACATTGTTTGCACAGAAAGAGATCAAAATGAGCATTCCATAGAGTGTGATCAGGGTCCCATTACTTTTTCTTACTCATATTAATCAGGGATGGAATTAATGCTTTTTAGAGATTCTACAAGCATTATTGTCAAGCTTTGTGAAGAAGCCTTATCAGAGAAAATAGAAGATGATATTTTTATTAAAGCTACCAACAGATTTAAGATAATTGGGATATCTGTAAACATGGCAAAAAAAAAAAAGATTTATCTAGTTCCGTACTCTCAAAAACCTTGCACCTCCTGTTAATGTGTTGAACCAACAGAAAATAATAAACAGGTTAGAAAGTTCTAAGTTCTTATGCATGCATACTGATGAAAGCTTAAACTGGGAAAAATATTATGGCTAAGCACTCAGCATGGTAGACCTGCAAAATATTTACATTCAGCTATATTTACCATTATAATAACTGTCACCTTTCTGGATGTATAGAACAGTAAATTAGTATATTTATGTATACTACGATTGACTGATGCATGGATATCCAACATCTTTACCTACGTGTGGTTTCAGTTTTATAGCTTCACCATTTCTGAGATGCTCATGCCCAGGTGGTGGCCCATAATAATCTGCCATTTGACAAAGCCATTTACGTCAGTGAATTTCCCCATTTCACTAGAATCACTCCCTGTTAAGCTCTGCTTCACTTACATACTTTCCTTACTGTGGCACGTGCCCATAGTACCACCCAATGGCCTTCACTCTTTCATTGATCGGTGGTCACAAAGTCAATGGTGTATTTGGTGTTAGAGAAAAATATAATGTAATCTGTAACTTAATCATAGGTTCCTTGAAAACTGTTGTCTTAAAAAAGAGATTTGCGTTATGAGGTTAAACTCTTCAAGAATCAATAACTTTTTAAAAACTAAGAGACGACTTTATGTGAAATGAAGGGACATAGATTACGACAGTAAAAATCTATGTTTCAAACTTTGTTGTACAATTGTAAGCAAAGCCATCAGAGCATAAAAATACATGTGTTTAAAAAAAGCTCTTCCAATAACAAGAACTGTTTGGAACACAGAAATGAATTAGAAAAATGAGGAAATGTCTTTCAAGGAAAATAAAGCATGGAGCACTTATACTACAAAAACTGTTGACCCTTTTAATAACTTGTTTTAGTCAGAAGTAGAAAATTTAGATCTGAACACTTTCTTAGCAGATAACCTACAAATTCTACGAGCAGCATTTCTAAATAAGTTTAATAAAATTCATCTACATCTTGCATACCCAAAACAAGTTTTCAGTGTAACCAACTCTCTTATAAGTAAATGTTTAAAAGTTTTGGGAAAATTAGTAGTAAAATAATCAAATCTTGTTTGGTTGATCCTCATAAGTTGCTTATCTAATGAATCTCTTCAGAGTGGAAATAAAAAGATAAAGTATTGGTAAAGATTTGTAGACCCATCTCATTAACGCCACTGTTTTCATAAATTTTTGACAAAATCGTGTTCAAAAGAATTTATAAATAGTTGTCACAGAAAACATTATCAGTTACAAAACGTTTGTATTTCAGAAAGGAGTATCAACTGAAGACCTAAGTAGCTGGTACACATGCCTAATGTTATGTAGAGCTTCTGAGAGCACGCAGAACTGCCAAAACACAACATGGCATGGACTCAAGTAATGTCTGAAGTAGTTCTGGAGGGAACTGACACCATGAATCATGCGGGGATGTCCATAAATATGTAAGAGTACAAGGGGGTGGGGATCTCTTCTGAACAGCATGTTGCAAGGCATCCCGGATATGCTAAATAATGTTCATGCCTGGGGAGTTTGATGGCCAGCGGAAGTGTTTAAACTCAGAATAGAATTCCTGGAGCCACTCTGGAGTAATTCTGGACATGTGGGGTGTTCCATTGTCCTACTGTAATTTCCCAAGCCCATCGGAATGCACAATGGACGTGAATGGATGCAGGTGATCAGACAGAATGCTTACGTATGTGTCATCTGTCAGAGTCATATCTTCATGTATCAGAGGTCCCACATCACTCCAGCTGCACATGCCCCACACCATTACAGAGCCTCCACCAGCTTGAACAGTCCCCTGCTGACATGTAGGGTCCATGGATTCATGAGGTTGTTTCCATACTTGTATATGCACATCCATACGCTCAATAGAATTTGAAATGAAACTCATCTGACCAGTCAGCATGTTTCCAGCCACCAACACAATGTTGATGTTGATGGGCCTAGGAGAGGCTTAAAGCTTTGTGTCATGTTGTCATCAAGGGTACACGAGAGGGTCTTTGACTCCAAAATTCCATATCGATGATATTTCATTGAATGGTTTGCATGCTGATGCTTATTGATCGCCCAGCATTGGAACCTGCAGCAATTTGCAGAAGGGTTGCACTTCTGTCATGTTAAATGATTCTCTTCAATCATTCTTGGTCCAGTTCTTGCAGGATCTTTTTCCGGCTGTAGCAGTATCAGAGATTTGATGTTTTACCAGGTTCCTGATACTCACAGTACACTCATGAAATGGTCATATGGGAAAATCCCCTTCCATCAAAACCCACATTCAAATAAATGTCAGGTTTCTTTTTTAATTTTTTCCTGCTCATTCCCTAGTTCTCTTCGTTTATAAGCAGGACATCATTTTGTCATTTGTCATGACAGTGGGCTCCATTAAACTGTATGCACATGTCTACTAACCACACAGAGCTCAACATTAACTGGTCCCATCAAGGTCATGTAGGGCAACTTCCTGATAGACTATGCAAACAATGAATATGTCAATGTGCTTTTGGTGCTGGGTGCATCTGATAACCAAGCTACTGCTGTTGCTCATGCGTATTCTGCACAATACCCTCAAAGGTGCCATCCCAATAAGAATGTTGTTTGTCACCAGGAGAAACACCTATGGCTAACTGGTAGTCTTGATCCACTAGTAAAGGGCAGAGGGCATCCAAGGACTAGACATCTTCCACAAACAGAGGAAGCAATTCTTGAAACCATTCACCATTCACCTCAGTGAAGTACCCATGATTTTGCAAGGCAGTTCAAAATATCTGAAAGACTGATTGTTGAAGTGTTGCACAATAAAGAATTACATCCATATCATTACACATTAACAGAACATCAGTGGTCAGAAGATCATGTTCAGTGAGTACAATTTTTGTGAATGGCTTTTGCACGAAGTAGGAGATGATAAACATTTTATAAATAAGGTGATATAGACTGATGAATCTAGCTTCGCTTGTGAAGGTTATTTTCAACCTCCACAACAGCCATTATTTGTTGAAACACAACCCACATGTCCCACATGAGTACAGCTTTCAGCCATACTTTGGCATATACCTGTAGGCTGGAACCATGGGGGGAGAGCTTTTGGGCTCTTACCTATTTCTAGACAAGTTCAATGTGCCCCATTATCACCCATCTCTTTGCAGTGCTTGGTATGATGCATTAGAAAATGTCCACTTGCTGCTCAGTGACAGCCATTGTCTCAGAATGATGGTACACTGCTGCAGTTTTGAATGAATGTGCATATATATTTAGATGAAGTATTTCCACAGAAATGAATTGGTTGTAGAGGTCCAGTGTTCTGGCCTCCACGTTCCCCGGACCTTAATCCACTAGAGTTTTATGTGTGGCGACATTTGCAGGAGCCAGTTTGTAGTCCCATCCATGGATGTACATGACCTAGCAGCTTGTGTACATACTACTTTCGCAGTGATGGATGCAGTTGTGTTGCATAGGGTCCAGAGAGTATGATCCAGGATGTGGCAAGGTGTTTGAAAATGCAAGATGGTCACTTTGAGCATCTTCTCTCAAGTGAATGTTGCTCATACATGTACATACTGGCTGTGTGAAGATAATCCTGGGCATCAATCATACAGAATGTGCACTCTAGTGTAGTTTGTGTACATAATTTTTTGTGCCACACTGGATACAGACAGTGGTACTGTATCCAGTTATTTCTATTGGCTTTATTTGTGTCACATACGAAACAAATTGTTCGTTTATGTCTGTAAGAAGGTCATCGTGTGTGTTAATGTTTAAATAAATTTAATAGTAACAGAAAGAAATACACAAGATAACACACGGTGGATGCAGATTTATGCTGTAACTGGAAAAAGTGTTTGGCATGAGTGCAACTCGAATATTGGTGAGTCTGCATATCATTCCTCACAGCATTGCCTCATCTTACAGAGCTAATGGGACAGCTTTGGCACAGTGTAGAGTTGATGCTACCTGTTCTTGGCCATGCTGCATCTAGTTACAGCTTTGCCTCAATTTTTAAATCACATTTCTATAAAACCTATTTGTGGAATTGGATTTTGCTAGATACACTTATGTCTTGAATTAGGATGAGGACTCACATGCCGACCACCAAATGTGGCACTTTTTTGCATCTTGTATAATAGTAAGACATAGATTTTGGAACCAGATTTTAAATTGTAAGACATTTTAAGGGATAGATGTAGATTCAGACCACAATTTATTGGTTATGAAATGTAGATTAAAGAAATTGCAAAAAGATAGGAAATTAAGGGGATAGGATTTGGAAAAGTAGAAATCACCATAGGTTTTTGAGATTTTCAGAGGGAGCGTTAGGAAACTAGAACAGGGGAAAGGAATACAGCAGAAGATGAATGGGTAGCTTTGAGAGATGAAACAGTGATGGCGGCTGAGGATCAAATAAGTAAAAAGACAAGGCCAACTATAAATCTTTGTGTAAAACAGGAGATATTGAATTTAAGTAATGAAAGGGAAAAATATAAAAATGCAGCAAATGAAGCAGGTGAAAGGGAATACAAATGTCTAAAACATGAAACTGACTGGGTGTGTAAAATGGCTACGCAGGAATGGTGAGAGGACAAATGTAAGGATTTAGAAGCAGTTTTGCTAGGGAAAAGAAACATGCTACCTACAGGAAAATTAAAGACATCTTTGGAGAAAAGATAAACAGCCATGTGAATATCAAGAGCTCAGATGGAAAACCAGTATTAAGTAAAATAGGGAAAGTTGAAAGGTGAAAGGAGTGTATAAAAGGTCTGGACAAGGGAGGTAAACTTGAAGGCAATGTTATAGAAATTCAAGAGGATATATAGGAGGAAATTTCTAAGCTAAATGAACGTATTTCCAGTTTCCAATTTATAGTCGGTGCCCTGAAACTGCACATGAAGAAACTTCAATGCAGGAAAGGTGAGGCACTGATGAACCAAGAAAATTCTGCCTCAGCAGACAAGTGGAACAAGGAAGAAAACAGCGCCCAGGAAATACAATCTCAAAATAACAGCGAAACTTCTGTGTGCAAAAACACTGAAACTTAAGTGCATAAAAACAGTAAACTCGAGTGCATAAAAACTTTTCTGTGTTCACTGCTAAAGATTCAATGATCACACCAGCTGAAGTCAAAAAGTTGGGAAATCAATCACAAAAACTAAACAGACCATTGCTAGTCGATCCCCTGAGAGTGAAAATTATAAAATACAAAAAAACATGTGTGTCTGGGAATACTCACGACTGGGAATATCCGCAGTGGTAAAGGAAAAATACAATTTCAAGGGATCTGAATTCTTGAAGCCTGGAGCTCCATTGTGTGAACTAGCAAACCTAACAAAATTAATTACAGAATGTATGTATAGCCACCTCAGTGGCATAAAATTGTTGTCAAATTGACCATGGTTTCAACAACACTAAGGCAGTGTTCATTAGAATTAGCGGCTCTATACCTTGATAAAAGTGTTTGTTGCATAATTGCAACCGTTTGTTAAGAATGAGATAGGTGTTTAAAAATCTCTAGCTCTTCTTAGTTCTTCAGCCTATCGGAAGAATTCAGAATTTTCATTTTCAAGTCTATGTATATCGTCACAGCCTTAGAGACCTCAGCAGGTGGGAATCATGAAATTTTAAACATTGATATTGGCTGACGTCCAGCAACCATGGGTTAACTTAATTATATGTATAGCTACCTCGGCTGCATAAAATTCTTGTCAGATTGACCATCGTTTTGACAGCGCTATGGTGGTCTAAATCAGAATGAAGGGTGGTCTCATTCTTAATGAACAGATGCAATTACGCAACAAAAGCTTTTTTCAAGATAGAGCCACTAATTCTGATGAAGACCGTTTTAGTGCTGCCAAAACCATGGCCAATTTGACAAATTTGTGCAGCCGAAGTGGCTATACATACATTCTGTAATTAAGTAAACGTGTGGTTGCTGGACATCAGTCAATAACAATGTATAAAGTTTCTAACAAAATTAAGTGAAGTATGTAACTAGTTTGACTTAGGACAATTTCATTGTATTGCTGGGAGGCTGTAATGGCTTCTATCAAAGTGAGATTTACAAGTCTAGCACAGAACTGATAAAATGCTTAAATAATTTAATTCATACAAATGTACTCGTTGTGAATGACCCACAACATCATGATTTACTGAATGGCTGGTAGGTCATGCATGAACCGTGAAATTAGTGTTGCAAAAAAGAGTTTCACCAAAATATATACTAATTTCCAGAATGTCGGTGTTATAGACATAGACATTTTGGAATGGAGTTTCTATACAGCTCATAGACTTCATTTAAATGCAACAGGAAATGGGATACTTGCTGATGAAATATTTATTCGTATTTCACGGGACAGTGAAGATATTAGGACAAGTGGCAATCAAATGCCTAACCACAAAGTGTTTCGCGAGCAGCAAACAGTAAAGCCATCAATCAGTTGCCAATTACAAAGTGGTTTAAGTCCAGTAGGTCAGAAAGTAACAATTCAACAGTAAAACAGATGCAAGTCATGAAATGGTTCAAGCCAATAAGAACAGAGGTGAACGAAGCACAGATTTTGCGAGCTTCAAAAATAGCTTCACCACTTGATGATCACCATGAAGCAGCACCTAAAAATACACCAAGAACTTCTTAGGCATAACGTCACCTGCAGAAGAAGAAGAAGAAGAAGAAGAAGTTCCAGCACCAACAGAAGTAAACACAACAGCAAAGCAGACTGCACAAGGAATAGTAAGAAGATGGAAAGTAGTGCACCCATCTCGTGTAAAAGAATTTTTAACTAAACTACAGATACAAAGAACAAAAAGCACCCAAGACAAGTGCCACTTCTACAATCAAGTCTAACCTGTTTATCTTTCATGAAAACATTAGAGGATTATCAGCAAAGCAGATCAGCTATCAGTTAATATAAATGAGAGAAATTGTATAAACAATGCTCAAATAGTATATTTTCCTAAATAATGTATCACAACTGGCATTAATTTATTACATTTAGAGTCTGACTACAATATTGCATGCTACTGTTCTAGGGAGAACAAGGAAAGAGGTGGTGTAGCTATTTTTGTTGAAAATAATATTATGTTTAGAGCTATAAATGTAAGGAAATACTGTTTAGAACAACTATTTGGAGCATGTGCAATAGAAATTAATGTAGATAACTCCCCAATAATAGTCGTGCTAATTTACAGAGCACCTGGAACTAATTTTAGGTGGTTTTTTTTTTTTTTTTTTTCAAATAGAATTGTAGTTCTCTGATTTATTTACTAAAAATAGTGAAATTATTATTTGGGGGTTTTGGTGTAGACTTTTTAACTGAAACCAACAGCAAAGCAGAGCTTCAGCATCTGATGAATTCATATAATCTTACTGCAGTTGATTTTCCCACTAGTATCACACCTTAGAGTCAGGCTTTGATAGACAATGTATTCATAGAATTAAGCAGGTACCACAGCTTCACTGTCACCCCTGAATGGGTTGTGTAACCATGATGGACAACTCCTCACACTGTATGACAGTACACCTCTCAAGAAATTAATCCCCATCTGGAAATCCATTACGTCAATGTCTAGAGTGGACATCTTTACACAAAAACTGCAACAGTTGGGCTAGAGCCCAATATACAGGGTGGCTGAGGTTAATGCTAAATTTAATATATTCATAAATGATTTCTCAGCCATCTCTGAAGAGGTATTCCCAAAACATGTTTGTTAGAAGCAATACTGGTACATTACCAAACAAACCTTGGATCACAATGGGAATTAAACAATCATGTAAAACAAAGAGGGAACATTACATTGCAGTTAGAATGACTAAGGACACAATGAACTGGCTATTATAAAATGTACTGTAAGATACTAAAGAAGGTAATACAATAATCAAAAGCATTGTTATTATGAGAAAGAAATTGATAAATCTCATAACAAAATGAAGACTATCTGGAATATTGTTAGAAGGGAGACAGGGAAGTCCATAAGAACTTTCGAAGATCTGAACATGAAGGAAGTCTAGTACATGATTCTGAAAACATAGTCAATATTTTCAACAACCACTTCTTGTCAGATTCAGAACAGATAGACTGAAAGGGCTGTGTTAATGAAGTTCTGTGTCATATGCAAAAGACTCTACCCAAACATACAGGTAAAATTTATATTACACCTGGCACAGCATCTGAAATTAAAAGAACAATCATCTTTCTAAGGAATACGTATTCCACTGGATTAGGTAATATCTCTAATAATTTACTGAAACAGAGCTGTGCTTGTATAAGTGATGTACTTAGTCACATTTTCAATGTAACCTTACAACAAGGAACTTTGCCTGTTGTTGTTGTGGTCTTCAGTCCTGAGACTGGTTTGATACAGCTCTCCATGCTACTCTATCCTGTGCAAGCTTCTTCATCTCCCAGCGGCTAGTGTAAAAATTCGTTGTGTGTGTCCGAGAAAAAGTGTGAATTTTGCCGTGAAAAAGAAAAATTGTGACAGTTGTAAGGATGAAATTACAAAGCTCAGCGAACGGGTGTCTAGTTTACAATTTATTATCAGTTCCTTGAAGATGGATATCAAGAAACTTAAAGAAGAAAAAAGTGAACGGAACATGAAAAACTCGCGCCATGAAAGTACGAATATGTCGGAGAATTGGACGGAAGTGAAGTACAAAAGACGCAAACAGGTAATACAAGATACAGAAAACGGCGAAAGAAACATAAATATAGTGAACGAAAATTACTTTCAAGCTCTTTCGACTACGGATTGTGAAAGTGAAGTTAACAGTGCGAGTGTACCATGTGGAAAATCAAACGACTTTGTGAATAAGGTAAAACATGGAATATTTCAGCAGCAGTTAAGTAAAAGATCATATGCGAAAGTGCTCACGAAAAATCTTCCACCGCTAAGCTGCTCTACTGAGACAATATCGACATGTGTTAGCAAAAAAGACACAATAAATAGTGCCAAACAAGACTTCGCTTACTGCAAAGATAGGCAGAAAACAGGCAATCTCGGAACAGCAAGTACCGGTAAAATTGAACTGTATGCCGACAGCCAAGGACGAAATACAGCCGCTGAATTTCGGCGTACAAGTAGTCAGAATTTTAGTTTTAACTGTACAATAAAACCAGGAGCAAAATTCAGTGCTGCTACGTCAATGAGTCAAGAAAAAATTTCCTCATTGAGCAAAAAGGACTTTTCCATCTTCCTGGCGGGAGCAAATGATATAGCTAGGAACGAAAAAAACGATCTCTTAATCTCGCTAAAAAGAAAACTGTATGATCTGAGAGGAACAAATGTTATTGTTTTTTCAGTGCCACACCGTTACGACTTGATAGAATGGTCCTGTGTAAATAAAGAAATTGAAACTGCAAATAAAGAGATGCAAAATATTTGCAAGCGGTTTGAAAATGGAACATTTGTGAACATCAGCAACTTAGGGAAAAGATTTCACACAACACATGGTTCCCATCTAAATGTACTGGGAAAAAACGTAATAGTAACCAAAATTTTAGAACTTGTAAATAAAATCTCAAATGTGCAGTGTGATGATAGAAAAGTCATACCTCTCATGGACAGGAAGTGTGTGTATCCTGTAGAATCCAATGTGAAATCTGCTATCAGTGAAGCTACACCTCTCCAAGACAACTGTGAAATTTTATTAATGCAAGTGAACACTCCAAATGTTAATAATTCACAGAAAGGCACAGCAGTTATGGAACAACAAACACCAGAAATAAGTGAAACAGCAGCAGCACCATCATTATCAGCAGAAGCAGTAACAGAACCAACAACGACTGGAGCAGCAACACAGCAATGCTTAAGGAGGAGCCAAAGGAAAAATACATCTGTGTCATTAGGTGATAATTTTTTATGGTTTCAAGTCAAGAAGAAAATAAAAATGTGAAAAACCAGCCTGCTAACTCACAGATAAGTCACAACAACATCCTATTTTTAAACATTCAGGGTCTTGAAAATAAAGTTGAAATTCTGGATGAGTCATTGCCACAGAATAAGTATTCTTTCTTATGTATATCAGAACATTGGCTTAAACCAGAACAAATACAATACTATGTACCAGAAGGTTATAAATATGGAAACAGTTTTTGCAGATCTCAGTACCGTAATGGTGGTACTGTTATCTATGTTTCAAATGAAATAGAGTGTAGAGAACTAGATCTTGGTTGGGCATGTGTAGAGAAACACTTTGAAATTACCGGGATCATATGTGATATAATGAAACTTATCATAGTATGTATCTACCATTCCCCTGACTCAGATGATAAAACTTTTTTAGGTAATTTAGACAGTGTACTCTGCTACATAACGAAATGGAAACAGTATGTAACTGTAATTGGGGGAGACTTTAATTCAAGCTTTGATGTAACATGTAACAAACCCAGTGTAAATAAGTTACTGAATATGCTGAGGCAGCACAACTTCCATCATGTAAATTCAGAACCAACAAGACTACAAGCGTGCTTGGATAATGCTTTTGTCAACTGTGCTCATGATATGTACTCCACCAAGGTAAAGGAGTTTGTTTTCTCAGACCACTCCATGTTAACAGTAAAGTTAAGACATTTTATAAAAGGAGATGAGAGCAAGGCTGGACAAAAGTTAACAAAATCTAATACCTTAATATTAACAAAACACAATCTCATAAAACTAACACACCAGTTGAGCATAACAAACTGGGACAAATTATTTCAAAACTGTGATTCCAGTGCCCAAACAGTTTATGAAACATTCCACAATTACTTAACAGGTATTTTAAAAGCCCATTTTGTTCAAAAGAAATACCATAAAACAAGAAAAGGTAAATTTTGGTACACCAAAGAACTGGAGAATCTAAAAAATAAGCTACTGCTGTGAAATTAAGGATCTTGAAAAAATCACTAAGAAACTGTATAAGAAAGAGTTGCAATTAGCGAAATTAAGATACAACACAAATTTCATAAAAAATAGTAAAATCCAATGCAAAACAGCCTGGTCAGTAATTAATACTGTTAAAGGTGAAGTCAGAAACTTCGACAAGACAGTCCCAATACCAGCAGATACATTCAATAAATATTTTGTAAGCTGTGCTGATGATATCAAAAAGCTGATCAGTAAACCCAGTGTAACATATATAGATTATCTGAAGAGAGCAAACCTAAATCATAATAGGGCCGGATCATCATTGAAACACTTCAGAGAGGTATGCCATCATGAAGTTCTTAAAATAGTCAAAGAAGTGAAAAATTCATACAGTACAGATATTTTTAATATGTCAAACAATCTATTGAAAGAAATCATACATTACATTGCAGCACCATTAACATATTCTATAAACCTGTGTCTCATAGAAGGGTTTTTTCCCGATCCTCTCAAACTATCCAAGGTAACTCCAGTCTTTAAGAAGGGTGTCAAATCAGATCCTGCAAACTACAGACCAATTTCACTAATTCCAGTACTAGGAAAAGTCTTTGAAGGCATAATATATAAGCAGATGTATGAGTACCTAGAACTAAATGGTATGTTAAGTGCATCACAGTCTGGTTACAGAAAAGGAAGGTCAGCTATACGTGCCATAGAGCTCTTAGTCAGAGACATTCTAGCAGCATTTGAGGACCATGCGCACGCACAGGTAACCTTATGTGATCTGAGCAAAGCTTTTGACTGTGTTGACCACTCACTTCTGCTCTCTAAACTTGAGTACTATGGAATATGTGATAAAAGTTTAAAACTCATCAAATCATACCTCAATAAAAGGAACCAGGTGGTGAGTTCAGGAAGTCATCTGTCAAACATACTCGAGGTTCAACATGGAGTGCCACAGGGATCTAAATTGGGACCACTTCTTTTCCTTGTACACATAAATGACTTACCAGGAAATATAGATGTAAAGACATATATGTATGCAGATGACACGACTTTTCTATCTGTAAACCATGTACTTGATAACCTTGTAAGTGATATGAAATTGGCAAAAGAAAATGCAACATCATGGTTTAATGCCAATGGTCTGCTATTAAATGAGGAAAAGACCCAGAATATGTGGTTCAGTCCATCAAAGACTACAAAAATAGAAAAACAAAAGGCAAAGTTTTTAGGTATTGTACTTGACAACAGTCTAACATGGAACTCTCATGTTGATCACATAGTGGTTAGGTTGTCAAGAGTTATATATTTGTTGAAGAGACTGATGTGTTGTGTGACATTTGAGTACGTAAGGACAGCGTACTTTGCCTTTTTCAATCTGTTTTAAGGTATGGGTTAATACTCTGGGGAAACAGCAGAAAAATAAATGAAATTATGGTGATCCAGAAGAAAGCAATCAGAGTAATGGCTAAGGTAGATAATAGAACACATTGTAAACCATTGTTCACTAAATATAGAATTTTAACAGTAATTAATTTATATATTCTTGACAGTGTTAACTACATACTTGCTGAACTACCTAATTTAAGTGTAACAAATGAAAGACATGGCTACTAGAACGTGTACTTCTCTGCTGTTGCCACAAAATAGATTAGCCAAAACTAACAATAGTCATAAGTATATGGCAATTAAAAAATATAACAAATTGTCTAAAAATGGGCCAATCAAGCCTGACAAATTATTTAAAGACAATGTTCATAAGTTCTTGTTAACCAATCCATTCTATTCATTAGAAGAATTTTTAGAAATGCCTAATATCAACTTAAATGTGTAAAAAAAATTTTTTTTGTAAAGTTAATAGGTAAAGTGAACTGACGAAGTCTATTGCATGTAACAATGCTGAATGACTAATAAAGAATCTGAATCTGAATCTGAACCTACATCCTTCTGAATCTGCTTAGTGTATTCACCTCTTGGTCTCCCTCTACGATTTTTACCCTCCACACTGCCCTCCAATGCTAAATTTGTGATCCCTTGATGCCTCAAAACATGTCCTACCAACCGATCCCTTCTTCTAGTCAAGTTGTGCCACAAACTTCTCTTCTCCCCAATCCTATTCAATACCTCCTCATTAGTTATGTGATCTACCCACCTTATCTTCAGCATTCTTCCGTAGCACCACATTTCGAAAGCTTCTATTCTCTTCTTGTCCATACTAGTTATCGTCCATGTTTCACTTCCATACATGGCTACACTCCATACAAATACTTTCAGAAATGACTTCCTGACACTTAAATCTATACTCGATGTTAACAAATTCCTCTTCTTCAGAAACGATTTCCTTGCCATTGCCAGTCTACATTTTATATCCTCTCTACTTCAACCATCATCAGTTATTTTACTCCCTAAATAGCAAAACTCCATTACTACTTTAAGTGTCTCATTTCCTAATCTAATTCCCTCAGCATCACCCGACTTAATTAGACTAGATTCCATTATCCTTGTTTTGCTTTTGTTGATGTTCATCTTATATCCTCCTTTCAAGACACTGTCCATTCCGTTCAACTGCTCTTCCAAGTCCTTTGCTGTCTCTGACAGAATTACAATGTCATCGGCGAACCTCTCCATGAATTTTAATACCTACTCCGAATTTTTCTTTTGTTTCCTTTACTGCTTGCTCAATATACAGATTGAATAACATCGGGGAGAGGCTACAACCCTGTCTCACTCCTTTCCCAACCACTGCTTCCCTTTCACGCCCCTTGACTCTTATAACTGCCATCTGGTTTTTGTACGAATTGTAAATAGCCTTTCGCTCCCTGTATTTTACCCCTGCCACCTTTAGAATGTGAAAGAGAGTATTCCAGTCAACATTGTCAAAAGCTTTCTCTAAGTCTACAAATGCTAGAAACGTAGGTTTGCCTTTTCTTAATCTTTCTTCTAAGATAAGTCGTAAGGTTAGTATTGCCTCACGTGTTCCAACATTCCTATGGAATCCAAACTGATCTTTCCTGAGGTCCGCTTCTACCAGTTTTTCCATTCGTCTGTAAAGAATTCGCGTTAGTATTTTGCAGCTGTGACTTATTACACTTATAGTTCGGTAATTTTCACATCTGTCAACACCTGCTTTCTTTGGGATTGGAATTATTACATTCTTCTTGAAGTCTGAGGGTATTTCACCTGTCTCATACATCTTGCTCACCAGATGGTAGAGTTTTGTCAGGACTGGCTCTCCCAAGGCCGTCAGTAGCTCTAATGGAATGTTGTCTACTCCCGGGGCCTTGTTTCGACTCAGGTCTTTCAGTGCTCTGTCAAACTCTTCATGCAGTATCGTATCTCTCATTTCATCTACATCCTCTTCCATTTCCATAATATTGTCCTCAAGTACATCGCCCTTGTATAAACCCTCTATATACTCCTTCCACCTTTCTGCCTTCCCTTCTTTGCTTAGAACTGGGTTGCCATCTGAGCTCTTGATATTCATACAAGTGGTTCTCTTCTCTCCAAAGGTCTCTTTAATTTTCCTGTAGGCAGTATCTATCTTACCCCTAGTGAGACAAGACTCTACATCCTTACATTTGTCCTCTAGCCATCCCTGCTTAGCCATTTTGCACTTCCTGTCGATCTCATTTTTGAGACGTTTGTATTCCTTTTTGCCTGCTTCATTTACTGCATTTTTATATTTTCTCCTTTCATCAATTAAATTCAATATTTCTTCTGTTACCCAAGGATTTCTACTAGCCCTCGACTTTTTACCTACTTGATCCTCTGCTGCCTTCGCTACTTCGTCCCTCAGAGCTACCCATTCTTCTTCTACTGTATTTCTTTCCCCCATTCCTGTCAATTGTTCCCTTACGCTCTCCCTGAAACTCTCTACAACCACTCATTCTTTCAGTTTATCCAGGTCCCATCTCCTTATATTCCCACCTTTTTGCAGTTTCTTCAGTTTCAATCTGCAGTTCATAACCAAGAGATTGTGGTCAGAATCCATATCTGCCCCTGGAAATGTCTTACAATTTAAAACCTGGATCCTAAATCTCTGTCTTACCATTATATAATCTATCTGATACCTTTTAGTATCTCCAGGATTCTTCCAGGTATACAACCTTCGTTTATGATTCTTGAACCAAGTGTTAGCTATGATTAAGTTATGCTCTGTGCAAAATTCTTCAAGGCGGCTTCCTCTTTCATTTCTTCCCCCCAATCCATATTCACCTACTATGTTTCCTTCTCTCCCTTTACTTACTGACGAATTCCAGTCACCCATGACTATTACATTTTCGTCTCCCTTCACTACCTGAATAATTTCTTTTATCTCGTCATACATTTCATCAATTTCTTCGTCATCTGCAGAGCTAGTTGGCATATAAACTTGTACTACTGTAGTAGGCATGGGCTTTGTGTCTATCTTGGCCACAATAATGCGTTCACTATGCTGTTTGTAGTAGCTAACCCTCACTCCTATTTTTTTATTCATTATTAAACCTACTCCTGCATTACACCTATTTGATTTTGTATTTATAACCCTGTAATCACCTGACCAAAAGTCTTGTTCCTCCTGCCACTGAACTTCACTAATTCCCACTATATCTAACTTTAACCTATCCATTTCCCTTTTTAAATTTTCTAACCTACCTGCCCGATTAAGGGATCTGACATTCCACGCTCCGATCCGTAGAACGCCAGTTTTCTTTCTCCTGATAACGACGTCCTCTTGAGTAGTCCCCGCCCGGAGATCCGAATTGGGGGACTATTTTACCTCCGGAATATTTTACCCAAGAGGACGCCATCATCATTTAATCATACAGTAAAGCTGCATGTCCTCGGGAAAAATTACGGCTGTAGTTTCCCCTTGCTTTCAGCCGTTCGCAGTACCAGCACAGCAAGGCCGTTTTGGTTAACGTTACAAGGCCAGATCAGTCAATCATCCAGACTGTTGCCCCTGCAACTACTGAAAAGGCTGCTGCCCCTCTACAGGAACCACATGTTTGTCTGGCCTCTCAACAGATACCCCTCCGTTGTGGTTGCACCTACGGTACGGCCATCTGTATCGCTGAGGCACGCAAGCCTCCCCACCAACGGCAAGGTCCATGGTTCCTAACCGACTCAAATGTGCTGTTGTAAAACCCCTTTTCAAGAAAGGTGACAAAACTGAAGTCACAAATTAAAAATCAATTTCCCTTCTACCTAGTTTTTCAAAATTCTGGAAAAGCATATATATAAGAGACTTGTGGAACATCCAGATAAATGTAACATTCTCAGTAAAATTCTATTTGGTTTCCGAAAAGGTCTGTCGACCGAACAAGCAATCTATGCTTTCGCAAATAAAGTTCTGGATTCGATTAATGACAAAATGGTAACAATAAAATTATTTTGTGACTTGTCAAAAGCCTTTGACTCTGTGAACCACCAAAACCCATTACAGCAAGCAGACCTATCAGGAATGACTGGTGTAGCAAATAAGAAAGGTGTCAAAACTGAAGTCACAATTTAAAAACCAATTTCCCTTCTAACTGCCTTTTCAAAGATTCTGGAAAAGCGTATATATACAAGAATTGTGGAACATACCTCAAAGGCAGAATTTAGTAGTAGATATTACTGATGAGACCCATACTGTCCTGCTCTCATCTAATTGGAGAACTATTAAATGTGGAAGTAGTATATTGATGAGAGTTCTGGACCAAAGAACATTTTGAATTAAAGATTCCAGGTTATAAATCAAAGTTATAATTTCACAGAATTTCCAAACCAAAAAATTTATCAGGGACTGATGACCAAGCGGTTTGGACCATTCCCCTCACCCCCTTTTAAACCAACCAAATAATTTATCCATGCCCACAAAACAAAATTCTCATTTAAAAATTTACAAATCTCATATTTTATTTTTTATAAATGTTGTGGTTGTTGTTGTGGCCTTCAGTCCAGGTACTGGTTTGATGCATCTCTCCATGCTACTCTATCCTGTGCAAGTTTCTTCATCTCCCAGTACCTAATGCAACCTACATCCTTTTGAATCTGTTTAGTGTATTCATCTCTTGTTCTCCCTCTACGATTTTTACCCTTCATGCTGCCCTCCATTACTAAATTGGTGATCCCTTGATGCCTCAGAATATGCCCTACCAACCGATCCCTTCTTCTAGTCAAGTTGTGCCACAAATTTCTCTTCTCTCCAATTCTATTCAATACCTCCTCATTAGTTATGTGATCTACCCAACTAATCTTCAGCATTCTCCTGTAGCACCACATTTCAAAAGCTTCTGTTCTCTTCTTGTGTAAACTATTTATTGTCCACGTTTCACTTCCATACATGGCTACGCTCCATACAAATAGTTTCAGAAACTACTTCCGGACACTTAAATTTATACTCAATGTTAACAAATTTCTCTTCTTCAAAAACACTTTCCTTACCTTTGCCAGTCTACATTTTATATCCTCTCTACTTCAACCATCATCAGTTATTTTGGTCCTCAAATAGCAAACCTCATTTACTACTTTATACGTCTCATTTCCTAATCTAATTCCAGCAGCTTCACCTGATTTAATTCGACTACATTCCATCATCCTCATTATGTGTTTGTTGATGTCCACCTTATATCCTCCTTTCATGACACCGTCCATTCTGTTCAACTGCTCTTCCAGGTCCTTTGCTGTCTTTGACAGAATTACAATGTCATCGCCAAGCCTCAAAGTTTTTATTTCTTCTCCATGGATTTTAATTCCTACCCCGGATTTTTCTTTTGTTTCCTTTCCTGCTTGCTCAATATACAGATTGAATAACATCGGGAATAGGCTACAACTCTGTCTAACTCCTTTCCAGACCACTGCTTCCCTTTCATGCCCCTCTTGTAAATGCCATCTGGTTCCTGTACAAATTGTTAATAACCTTTTGCTCCCTGTATTTTACCCTGCCACCTTCTGAATTTGAAAGAGAGTATTCCAGTCAACATTGCCAAAAGCTATCTCTAAGTCTACAAATGCTAGAAATGTAGGTTTGCCTTTCCTTAATCTATTTTCTAAGATAAGTCGTAGGGTCAGCATTACCTCACATGTTGCAACATTGCCATAGAATCCAAAATGATATTCCCCGAAGTCGGCTTCTACCAGTATTTCCATTCGTCAGTAAAGAATTTGTGTTAGTATTTCGCAGCCGCGGTTTATTAAACAGATAGTTCGGTAATTTTCACATCTGTCAACTTCTACTTTCTTTGGGATTGGAATTATTATATTCTTCTTGAAGTCTGAAGCTATTTCGCCTGTCTCATACATCTTGCTCACTAGATGGTAGAGTTTTGTTAGGCCTGGCTCTCCCAAGGTTGTCAGTAGTTGTAATGGAATGTTGTCTACTCCTGGGACCTCGTTTCAACTTAGGTCTTTCAGTGCTCTGTCAAACTCTTCACACAGTATCACATCTCCTATTTCATCTCCATTTACATTCTCTTCCATTTCTATAATATTGTCCTAAAGAACATCACCCCTGTATAGACTCTCTATATACTCCTTCCCCCTCTCTGATTTCCCTTCTTTGCTTAGAACTGGGTTGCCATCTGAGCTCTTGATATTCATGCAAGTGATTCTTTTTTCTCGAAAGGTCTCTTCAGTTTTCCTGTAGGCAGTATCTTACCCTTAGTGATATGCGCCTCTGCATCCTTACATTTGTCCTCTAGCCATTTCTGCTTAGTCATTTTGCACTTCCTATGGATCTCATTTTTCAGACGTTTCTATTTCTTTTTGCCTACTTCATTTAATGCATATTTATATTTTCTCCTTTCATCAATTAAATTCAGCATCTCTTCTGTTACCCACGGATTTCTATTAGCCCTCGTCTTCATACCTACTTGATCCTCTGCTACCATACCTTCACTATTTTGTATCTCGAAGCTACCCATTCCTCCTCTACTGTATTTCTTTCCCCCATTCTTGTCAATCGTTCCCTAGTGATCTGAATAACAATCATCAAACCTTATTTATCTATATCGAAAAAAGACGAATTCTCGTTTGCTCATTTAAAAGATTTACAAATATAATAATTTTTTTTCTTTACAAAAAGAATCGTCAAACATCATTTACCTATCCTGAGAAACTAAATTCTCATTATTCATTTAAAAATTTACAAATGTAATAAATTTTGTTCGTTATAAATAAGAAGCATCAAACTTCCTTTGCCTCTACTGAAAAAAGGTAGATTTTCCTCTTAATAAATAATGAACCATATCGAAAGTTACCAGTTTCACTCATATCCCATTAATGAGAAAACTAAAATTAATTTAAATCATCCTAACAAGGTAACAAATTCATATTAAATGGGTGATTGTTGCATTCATCCTATTGTTCAAAACTATACAGGGTGGGCAGAAAATGTGTGAAATGCTTGTAGGGATGTTACAGGGCAGGTTGTACTGAGATACAAATGTTAAGAAAGAAATTCGATACGTTGCGCCGTTTCCGAGTTATTTAGCATTGAAGTTAGCCAATCGGGGCATTGCGCACTTGCATTCAAGCGAGCTACCAGGGGCGGTGTAGCCCAACGAGTGCTTTGCCTCATTAGCTGAAACTTGAATTTACACGCGCGACTATCTGATTGGCTAATTTCAATGCTAAATAACTCGGAAACAGCGCAACGTATTGAATTTCTTTCTCAACATTTATGTCTCAGTACAACTTTCCCTGTAACATCCCTACAAGCATTTCACACATTTTCTGACCAACCTGTATATGACATTTGATGTTATTTGCACAGATGGAACTGATTTTTCTGCACGTGATGGTAAATCAGATATTAAATTAATTGATAATTATGTTTTAAAGGTGTTCAATAATTACAGTATTTTATCTAGAATCGAACATCCTTTTATTTCTTCTTCAGTGCTTATTCGATTAACTTCTTCTCTGTTGAATGAATTAAATGTGGAAGGACATATTCTCACAATGGAAAATTAATGCCAAACAAAATGAAAGTCTTTATCCCCTAGAATTATTTTGTGGCTTTTGTAAAAGTTTATTAGTAAATAATGTGGAATGGTGATTTTACTGTAATTTTTACTTGGAGTTCGAGAAAAGATGAAGAAGATTATATTCTTTGTTGGACTACTAAAAATGATAATACTACACTTCCAAAAGAAGGTAAAATTGTTGTCAAAGTGTGGAAATACGTGTTCCTTTTGTTAAATATGAGCCAGAATATTCACTTGAACTAGAATTAGAAAGACTTAAAACTCCAAAATATAGAATTTCTTTCTTCAAACTGCAAACAACTGAATTTGCTGAATTACAAGGAAAAATAAATTTTGAATTAGACATTGCTAATTACTATAATCTGACCAAAATTGATACACCTTACTTTATTTTCGTTGTTCTCCAAACTACCCAACAAAATAATGAGTTACCGGTACATGAGTCATCTTTATTCGATCATGTTACATCACAATGTAATTTTTTTAAAAATGGAGGAAATGTTTTGCCTCAATAATAATGGAATGTTGAACCACCAAATAACTTCTTAAAAGCTTATGATTCTTTTGAAGATGTTAAAAGATGAACCAATTAAATAATGATGTAAATGTAACTCCTTTCAACTTTATTCAAAATTATCCTATCTATGTAATCAGTACAACTAGAAGAATGAATGTTGTAAATACTCAAAAGACAACAATGAAACTATGTGCATTATTTAATTAAAATATTCCAAATGATACAAATGCGTATGTTATTGCATATGGTAAAAAGAATTTGACTGGAAATTTTTATTTCCTTAAATGAAAAAATTAGAAAAAAATTAAAGAACTTTTAACTTCCTATCTTCATTTCCTTTTGAAATATTTTCAGAAAAATAGAGAAGATGAAAACTGAAAAATTTACATTTTCAAAAATTAAAACTTTTTCCAAACGTTTTCAAAACACTTGAAAAAAGATTTTAATATTTGATTCTTTAAATTTTTTCTGTATAAATAAAAATGAACGTGAATGGTTGTATTGAAAATCTGTTAACTGAACTTAACAATATTGCATTTCTGAAATGGTCGCTGAATTACCTGGACTTAAAAAACGTAAATCTTACGCCATTTCAAAAGTCAAAATTTTACCAACTAAATTTGGGGATAAAGTCTTATTTCTTTTAGATGATAAATATAAAATTACCCTTCCACAATGTTATACACAAATCTTTACAAATGATGTTGATAAATTGGATAAAATTGTAGGATTACATTTTATTTATCAATGTAAAAAACAAAATAAATTTCGTCCCATTCATGGTATTTCATTTGAATAATATTTTTAATTTTTTTTTTTTTTGTGTTTTTCTTTCAGTGGAATTGAAAATTGTGTTTACCTTAATTTTCAAATTTTTTCTAAGTATCTCAACTTTGTTGTTCATTTTGTTTTGGTTGTAATTGTGTAGCATTTGGTTGGGACATTGTGTGAAATTAGAATCTTTCTTTATAACGTGGAATTTTTATTCCAAAATGCTCTTTGGTCATCTCTCATCAATATACGACTTGTGGAGTGCCTCAAGGATTCATTCTTGATCCTTCACTGTTCCTCATATTTAAAAATGACATTCCTCAATGTACAAAGCTACAGTGCTTTTTTACCATCTTTGTTGATGATACCCGGATTATGATTGATGGTCATGCATCTGAAGATCTTCAAGGATCTGTTAAGAATATTCTTATTGATTTAATAGAATTGTTCAGCGTCAATGGACTCTCATTGAACCTTAATGAGTTAACTGTGAAGTGTGGCACAGAGTCAACAGAAAGAGCTGAAATTGTAATTGATTCAAGAGTAAACTGGTCTCATCATATAATAAATCTTCAGAAGAGAGTATGAGGGAATATGGTATAGTTGTAGGTAAACAACTAGAATTCTCTCATATACAGATTCATTCACACTTAGTGTCTACACAGATACAAGTCCGGAAGCTAACTGCCGTTAGCGTCCAACATGTTCTCCAAAGCCATCTCCTCAAAGATAGCACACTTACGCACAGAACAAATATCGATTTTTATGGCACTCTACGCCACATAGCCCCCCCCCCCCCCCCCCCCCCCCCCGCGCAGTATGGAGTGCGTCCCTGTGAATGGGGGGGTGAGAAGTTAGGAAGGTAACGCACAGTTATTCTGCGTCAGGCGGAAGCGGTCGACTGGTAGGAGACCGGGGGGTGAAGCCCGGTACGTCGCCGGTGAAGTCAGCAAGCGACGCCGGTGGCTGAAGATGACGTCCCGTCCTGGAGTGAAGGTGTAGCACTTCGTCAGCCGGCAGGCGGAGAATCACCTTGCCAGAAGGCCTAACAAAGGCACGCAAATTGCCACACGCAGCACTTCTGCTCAATTTAAAGTGGCGCACCACACGAGATTCTACACTTCCTCCCTCAATATTGTCACACACGAGTACCACACACACTGTATCACCATCTACGACAACAGATAATTTATGTATGTCATCAGGGTGCACATGTGTTGTGAATTCTTGGATGGCACCTGTACGAGCAATGGTAGGGAGGCAGGGAGGTATGGGAAAGCCATGGCAGGGGGAAGCATCTGCTAAGAGGGGGGTGGCAGGTGCACTAGACTGTGCAGGAGACAACCTCGGGCGATCAGCTGACAGACGAGGGAGCATGACCGAAGGCAATGCGGAGCCAGCGTGGGTTGAACGGCGTGACAAAGAGCTGTCACACGAAGATGGTAACACAATGGTAGAATCCGAGTGGTTGGCGGTTCGACTGCGAGGGCTGTGAGGAGTGAAGCCCCGAAAAGATTGGCCACTCGAATTAGATGAACGCAGAGAAGGAGCAGTGCTCGGCAGAGAAACACGCTGTGGAAAATCAATACCCAAATGCATGGTGTAGGAAGATGGATGGCCGCTCGAAGCAGGAGTGGGAGAAATAGGGGCAGAATCAGGGAGGTTCACCTGAGGCTCAATGAAAGCTGGTTTCATTCGGTTGAGTGAGACCGTGGTTACAGAGTCTTTTATGAGGAGATCCATGTTATTCTCAGAGCGTTTGACGACCTTGTAAGGACCTGTGTAGGGCGACTGAAGCGGGGCTTTGACTGAGTTGTCTCTGAGAACACGTACTCACAAGAGTCTAGTGTGTGCGGTACGTACACGCGCGGAGGTGTATGAGCAGCCGGAGGTGGCGGCTGAATTTTGCTGCAGTGCAAGTGCACCCACGCGAGAAGTGAAGGGAGTTCAGAGGGCCGTGCAAGTGGGGTCGGAGTGACTAATTCTCCAGGCAAACCCAGAGGTTGGCCATATACAAACTCTGCTACGGACCCCTTGAGGTCTTCCTTGAAAGTTGCACGAAGGCCAAGAAATACGAAGGGCAGTGCCTCTGTCCATAGTGAGTCATGGCAACGCAGGGCAGACTTTAAGGTGCAATGCCATCGCTCGACAAGCCCATTGCTTTGGGGGTGGTGTGCAGAACTATGAATTTTGACAATACCACACATTTTACATAAGTCAGAGAAAACTGAAGACTCGAATTGTCGCCCCTGGTCAGTGGTGAGGTAAACAGGTGAGCCAAATCTAGAGATCCACGAATCTAAGAATGCTCAACTTACTGTCTCAGAGGTAATGTTCGGAATAGGCACAGCCTCAGCCCAACGAGTCAACCTGTCAATAGCTGTAAACAAGTAACGGAAACCCTCGGAGGGGGGCAAAGGGCCTACGAGGTCGACATGAGCATGGTGAAACCAGCCTGGAGGTTGGGCAAAACAGCCAAGGGGTGGAGAAGTGTGCCTGGAAACTTTGTTCTGTTGACACACCATGCATGCCCTTGCCCAAGACTGACAGTCACGGCGCATGTTCCTCCAGACAAACCATTCAGCTACCAGACGGTTGGAGGCTTTAACACCGGGGTGTGCTAATGTGTGTAGTTTGTCAAAGATCTAGCATTGAAGGGGCTTAGGAATGAATGGCCGCAACGTACCAGTCGATTCATCACACCACACTAAGTCAGATATGCCGGGGAAAGTAGAGCGTACCAGTTGGAGAGAGGAGCTGTGGTCTGAAATTAACTGCATGATATCGGGGTCTGCCGATTGCAACCGAGGTAGGTCCGTTAAGTCAATTAAGGTTGTGACAGCACCAACACGCGAGAGAAAATCAGCGACCACATTGTCCGCTGCTCGGATGTAGCGAATGTCATTTGTAAATTGCAAGATGTAATCGATGTCACGAAAACGTCGTGGGGGCGGATCAGGCGCAGAATTTTTTATCGCAGGAACCAACGGCTTGTGATCAGTGAGCACATAGAAATCTCGTCCCTCAACATCAGTTCTGAAGTGTCTTATGGCCTCGTAAACTGCAAGTAGTTCTCTGTTGTATGCTTAGTATTTCTTCTGCGCGTTGTTTAGCTTTTTTGAGAAAAACTGCAGGGGTGTCGTAACATCGTTGTATGTCTGACTCCGTACTGCGCCGATGGCATTGTCACTAGTGTCAGTAGTGATAAACATTGTGGCATCCACCTGTGGGTGAGCAATAGTGACAGTGGAGGCCAACAGCTGTTTGAGTTCATTAAATGCCTTGTCCATGTCTGGTGTCCATGGTACCTGGCGGGTGCCAGAAGTTTGTGGGCCAGCGAGAGCATCTGTGAGAGGAGCCTGCACTACAGAAGCGGCTGGCAAATGTTTCCGGTAATAATTAACTGTTCCGATGAACCTGCGTAATTCCCTGCAGGTCTGAGGGCGTAGCATCTCGGGAACAGACTTGATCTTGTCCTGTGGTGGTGTCAGACCGTCCGATGACACAACATAACTTAGGAATGTGACGGATGACTTGTGCAATTGAGTCTTTTTATTGTTCAGTTCAATACCAGCGGCTGCTAAAATATCTGCCACGACTCGAACACGCTCCTCACTCTGTTCTAAAGTAGAAGCAAAAATCAATATGTCGTCCATATATACGATACAAAGGTCTAGATGGGATAAAGTTTGATTGATGAAACGCTGCCATGTTTGGGGTGCATTTTTCAACCCAAACGGCATAAAGTTGTATTGGAACAGCCCGAAGGGAGTGGTTATGGCAGTCTTTTCAATGTCCTCCGGAGCCATAGGAATCTGATGAAATGCGTGCTTACAGTCCAAAACAGAGAAGTACTTTGCACCTGCGAGCGCATGATTGAAGTCTGCGATGTGTGGGACCGGATATCTATCAATGATGGTACGGGCATTTAAATGCCTATAGTCTCCGACCATACGCCAAATACCGTCTTTCTTTTGGTCAAACAGGATAGGACTAGCCCAGCAACCGGAAGAAGGTTCAATTATTCCCTTTTGTAACAGATCGTCCAATTGTTCTTTTGCAATTTTCATAAATTCCGGCTTGAGGCGGCGTGGATGTTGCGATATGGGCGGCCTATCGGTTAGATGTAACCGATGAACTGTGCCGTTAGTGACTACTGCAATACGATAGTCAGATGTCCGTGAAGCGGAGCAGGCAGTGGCGGACGGGCCAAGCTGTGGCGCTGTGGGTACGGAAGTACAGGTGTGCCACCTGCTCGTAGGCTGCGTAAAGGCCGCACACGTGTTAACATGGGCGAGGTTGGTACACTGGTTCTTGGTAGCGGGCCGTGTCGCTACGAGCGCTGTAGGCATGAGTGGGCGTGGCCGGACAGCAGATGGCCGTAGTTCATTGCCACAAGCTTGGCAAGTTAATTTTCCATTTCGAATGCAAGGAGCATGAGCACTTGGACATATCCTATCATTACAAAAGGGGGTGCTGACACAGTTTACAGAGTTCACAACATTGTCGTTAACGTGTGCGGGCACGGAAACACCAGATTAGCATGGACTGACCTTGTCTGTAGCCGACGAGTCGTCTGCTTGTAGTGCCGCGAGGCGTTGTTGTGTGGAGGCCAACTCGTGGTGTATGTCGCGGAGATGCAGCAGCATTTCCATACGTTCTATCCGCAACTTAGAAGACTTGGCGCACTCCACTAGCCACTTCTTTGTCCAAGATTGCAGCTCCAAGGATAGGTTTACACACTTCTTAGCACAGCACACATGTTTGGTGTTAGCCGAACTGTCACTCGGCGAAGCGAAAGGAATATGTTTGTTAAGGGAGGGGTAAAACACAGTATTTTGCACAAAATCTAGTGACAACTGATAGTGCTTGAGGAAATCTTTTCCGAGAATAGGTTCTTCAATTGTTGACACTAGAAACGTCCACTCCAGCTTGCACTCGCGCGAAAGTTTCACTGTATACAAAGTGGAACCCGGACACTGTAGGGTAGACAAGTTCACTGCATGAAGTACTGTTTTGTGTGGTTGCACTTTATTGGTTGCTAGGCGAACCGACAGCAAAGAGATGTCTGCGCCAGTGTCTACCAGAAAACATACGCCTGATCGTAAATCGCGAACATAGACTCGACCACACTTACTATTATTGTCCGAAACGGAGTGCAACGTGGGATGGTGCCCGTTGTTTACATCGCAGGAGGTGGCACCGTAGCCTACCTGCGGTTGTAGTTTGGGTAAGAATACGGTGACTGGCATTTGCGAGCTTGCTCCCCGAATCTCGCGTGGAAGAAACAGTAAGGTTGGGCGGACCTGTGCCCTTGTGGGTAGTTGCTAGGTGACGGAGTATGTGCCCCAGAGTCTTCCACAGAGGCCGATGCACTGTCGTTGCGAGGAGTTGAAGGTGCAGGCAGGGCGGCTAGTTTAAAAAACTTGTTATCAGCAGCACCAGACAGGGGCATGACATCAGAAAGTGTCTTAGTGCAGTCACGTCCAGAATGCAGTGCACGGAGCTCACGTTGTCTGGCGGAGTATGCTCTGTCGGCGGCTCATAAACGTTCATTTACTGGCCTATCTTCATACGCAGAGATTGCAGTCTGGACAGGCAAAGGCTGCTTTTCAGTCCAGATTTCTGCGAGCGTGTCATCAGGCATAACTTGCTCATCGACGAGAAGATGGATGCACCACCACAGCTGGGACGGAGACCTGTCGCTGAGACGCTCTTCGTAGATGAGCTGTCGCACATTTTCTCTCCTGGTTTTAGAGACGCGCTCCAGTATCGTTTGTTTCGCCACAGCATACTTCCCTGCTAGGGGGGGTGCTTTGACCAGATCATAAATTAAATCAACGCGGTCGTGAAGATGGTTCATGAGGCAGGCGAAGCGTGCGTCGTCGTCCAAAGCACAGACATTGAATGTTTGCTCAATCAGGTTAAACCAGAACTCCGGGTGAGCAGTTTTGAAGTCTGGTAATTTCGGCAGATTCGGCACTGCAGTCACTGCGGAGGTGCGCCTGTTACTTCGGACAGAAGTAGAGCATGCAGAAGATTGCGAGTCCGGATTATTGGAACCCGTAATGCGGGAATCGCAAAATTCACTTGACGACGGGGGGGGGGCGGCTGAGAAGCGACGGACGCTCGAACGGTGTGAGGATCGTAGTCAAAATGTGCATTCTCATTGACGTGGTAGCTCGGAGAGAAGTCACAAGTGCTTAAGTACGCCGGTGAATGTCCGTTATGCACACAGTATTCACTCGACCGTGAGTGGTGGGGCTGGTTGTAGATGTCGGAGTAATTACTATCCAGCACAGAATTGTTGACCTGATTAGAAGCAACACAAGGATCCCACACACGTCCACTAGAATGCACACTCGGTGTGATATTTGCTGTTGGGCGAGCATTGAACACCTGTTGACTAGCTGGCACGGAAGGATACACACGTGGCGGGAACTGATTCGAGTTTGAATTTACTACTGGATTTTCCAAAGTAGCAAAACCTCGCTCGACGCCGCGAAGTGTATTGAATTGTGTGTTTGACACAGGAGTAGAAAGGTTCTGACCAACACTCTGTGGAGAACACGTGGGAAGGTCCCAGCTAACAAAGCCAGAGTCTACGACCGTTGGCGGTTGGAAGAAACTGGCGGCACTCGATGAATTCCACTGCGTGTTCTGGCTGAAGGATTCCGAAGATTCTTGCGGCATGTCCACTACGGTGGCAGGAGTGCTGGAGAGATGTTGCTGGAATCCGGGCCGCGGTGAATGCTGAAAGGCCATTGTCTGGAGCTGAACAAAGGCCCTCGCGATCGCGGAGAAACCCGACACGGTAGGTGCGTAAATAACCTTCAGCCGGTAACTCGGACGTGTATTACACAAAAACGGGGTCACCAGTGAGGGAATGTGGTATAGTTGTAGGTAAACAACTAGAATTCTCTCATGTACAGATTTATTCACACTTAGCGTCTACACAGATACAAATCCAGAGGCTAACTGCCGCTAGCGTCCAACATGCTCTCCAAAGCCCTCTCCTCAAAGATAGCACACTTACGCACAGAACGAATATCGATTTTTATGGCGCTCTACGCCACAAGTACATCAAATTTTGCCCTACGTGTTCTCTCCAAGAGCGGAAATATATACACAATGTATGTAGCATACTACACATATTTCCATTCTCTTATAACATATTATATTTAGGGGAAACTTAACACTAGCAAAGAAAATACTCTTGGCCCAAAACCATGTTGTAAGACTAATGAGTGGCATAGATTGTAGATGCAGTTGTTATTTCCCAGTACGTATTTTCTCTTATGTGTTTCATCAGCAAAAACACTGAGTTTTGTAAAAGAAGTAGTGAATATCATAGATATGATATTAGGAGAAAGTATGATTTGCTCAGTGATTGTACAAATCTGACTATGGTGCAGAAGGGTGTGCAGTTCTCTTGTGCAAAACTTTTTAAAGATCTCCCTCCTTATATTAAAAGCAACTTTGATGACCATTTCTCTTTTAGGAAGTATCTGAAGTAATTTCTACTGGAGAGTGAATTTTATAGTTTGGAGGAGTTTTTTAGTCACAATCAGAAAACGTAATAGATTTGCGGACCAGAAATTTTAAGGGTGATATACCATAGTGTAAGTTTGATTAATGATGTAGTTGCCATACTCATGTAATATTAATAGTTATTTTCATTGGTTGTATTTGTTTTTCACTTTCTGTGGCTAATGTTTGCTGTAATCTGCCATTCTTACCAAATATGTGTAATGCAAACATGAAGTATTACTTTTGTATGATTGACTGCTTTTATATTAAATTTTTTGGCAGATTAAAACTGTGTGCCCGACCAAGACTCGAACTCGGGACCTTTGCCTTTCGCGGGCAAATGCTCTACCATCTGAGCTACCGAAGCACGACTCACGCCCGGTACTCACAGCTTTACTTCTGCCAGTATCTCATCTCCTACCTCCCAAACTTAACAGAAGCTCTTCTGCGAACCTTTTATATTACCTATGTATAGATTGTTTAGTGACACACACTATATCCTCGTGAGTTTATTACCATCTGAGCTACCGAAGCACGACTCACGCCCGGTACTCACAGCTTTACTTCTGCCAGTATCTCATCTCCTACCTCCCAAACTTAACAGAAGCTCTTCTGCGAACCTTTTATATTACCTATGTATAGATTGTTTAGTGACACACACTATATCCTCGTGAGTTTATTACAGTTAAGATGGAGTAAGAAATAAATAAATAAGAAGTTGAATGGAGTGGACAGTGTTTTGAGGAAAGGATATAATGATGAACACCAATAAAACCAAAACAGAGATAATGGAATGTAGTCACATTAAATCAAATGATGCTGATTAGGTTTGTAAATGAGACGGTTAAAGTAGTAGATGAGTTTTGCTATTTGGACAGCAAATTAACTGATGAGGGCTGAAGTAGATAGGATATAAAATGTACACTGAAAATATAAATTAACCCTGATCTTCAATCACACTGACATAATACACTATTACGAAGTTGAAGAATTCCGCTATAAAATTGGAAATTCAAGAAACATACAGACGGGGATGGTGTATGTGAGTGGGACGCCCCACAGTGGCACCTGTGAAGAGAGTGGGTGTTCAGCTGCAGAGGCGGCAGTTCTTCAGGAAATAGCTACCGCCAACTTGGCACCGGCTCAAACAGTCTACGCCTAATTTCAGGCGGGCAGCATTCACACTGTGCTATGCCGCGCTGCAGAGTGCTGCCGCTTGTACACAGCCGGCGGAATTAGGCTCATTTCTGTCTGACGTCTGAGCAGCCGACCGACCGGCGGGAACCTCACATGTGGCTGTCATGGTACCTCCAAGCAGGAGATGCAGTTGAAACGTGCTGTACGAGATGCAAGGGTGACGATGCAAATTTGTTGCTTTAGGTTTGCTAACTTAGAGGTAAGCTAGACCAGTGTTACCAAAAGACCAGTGTTACCACCCTGGGGGGCGTGAGAGTTGATTGGGTGGGTGCGGGGGTAAGGGGAGGGGGGGGTGTAGACATCTCAGAAGAAAGCAGATAAATACGGTGATACAAATAAAAAATTGTGCATTTTTTGTAGAGTTGTCAGCAACAGCTTTGCCTTGCATGACAACTAGTTATTGCTGGCACAACAGATATTTTAGTCTTTAACAAGGAAAATTGGCAAACAGCAACTTGAGAAGTTCCTTTATTTTCACAACCAGTTTCGGAAATTTTGTATGCCATCTTCAGGCCCCATGTGCACCTCATGTACTCGTATAGACACTCAAATGTATCGATATTGACATACTGGTGCCAACAGTTTCTGGATGCCATGAATTCGTATTTCAGATGCTCCCTTTGTAGCCTTTGAAATTAAGTCTTCAAAGGAAGCACTTGAAATATGAATTCCAACATCCAGAAACTGATGGCTTCAGTATGCAAATATCAATTCGTTCGAGTGTACATACATGACGTGCATGTCGGGCCTTCAGGCTGTGAAAATACAGTAAAATAGCTTCTCAAATTTCACGGCTGCTTGGCGATTTAGCAAGAAATGTGTTTGAGAATAAGAAGAGATATTTGTCTACGCCATACATAGATTTAAGAGTTAGGAAATCTTTTCTGGAAGCATTTGTATCGAGTGTAGTCGTGCATGGAAACAGAAAATGCATGATCAGCAGTTCAGGAGTTTAGACAAGAATAGAAGAGAAGCTTTTGAAATGTAGTACTACAGGAGAATAGTGAAGATTAAATGGATAGATCACGTAAATAATGAGGAGATACTGAAACAGAATTTTGGAGAAGAGACATTTATGGTACAACCTGAATAGAAAAAGGAATTGTTTAATAGAACTCATTCTGAGATATCAAGGGATCACCAATGTAGTATAGAAGGGAATTGGGTGGGGGGTAAAAATCGTAGAGGGAGACCAAGAGATGAACACAGTAAGCAGATTCAGAAGGATTTAAGTTGCAGTAGTTATTCAGAGATGAAGAGGATTACACAGGATATGTAGAGAGCTTCATCAAACCAGTCCTCAAATTGAAAATCACAACACCAATCATACCGCACTTCTCATAGAGACCTTTGAGCTATAAAAATAGTCTACTTAAACAATGACATAAAATTCACACTGTATGTTGCTGCTTGTTCAAATTTCAGCTATTTAATATTAACTAAAATCCCTGCATTGGCTACATAGTACGAACTATTTAAAATTTATCATACTGGACCACTATCAAACCTCATGACTATTTTCTGTGGTACAACAATTTAAATTTGTGTTTTAAGCTCTTTATGTATTAAAAATAGCTTTAAACTGTTGTGCCACTGATGTAGGGCATGAGACTCAACATTTGGCTGGAATATAAATTTTAAATAAATTGTACTATGAAGTTCATCTTGAAATCTTAATCACCACGAAGATCATGAAATACAATAAATAAATAGTGTTAATTTTATGGAACTACAAATATATAACAGCATTAATTACAAACCCCTTGTCATGTATTTAATGAGATGCCTTAGTTCACTTACATTTTCAGTACACCTGGTATGTACTATAAGTAATTTAAAAATGAAGAAAGTGCTTTATTCTGCATCTTTCCATTTAGTCACAGAAATCTTAAAAAAATCTGGCATCCTGACAACTATTACAACTTAGATAAGCACACTAGGCAAAAAAAATAAAAAATAAAAAATAAAAATAATTTTTTTTTTATTTTTATTTTTTTTTTTTTAAAATCCCAAGATATATCATGCTAATACTGTCTAACACCACATTAGCTTTGATAATGACATCATTTGAGTGAGGAAGAGAGGCCAGAAGCTTCTTCAGCTATGCCATATGCATCTTATTGCTGCATTTCATCCACTGTTCCAAACAGGCCCAGATATTTGTATGGAATTAAGATTGGGGGATTCCATGGAAAAACTGAGGCGTGATTGAATGCCTGAATGTTCATCAAACTGGGAGCATAGGCATGCAGGTCTGTGAACATGAATTTTGTCATCTTGGAAAAGAGGGTAGTATCTTCAGCATACTCATAATGAAGATGTGCAAGACAAAGCAACAAATGGTCAATGACAATGTTGAAATGCATTGTGTATTTCATGTGTAAGTAGATCCAAGTCATGAAATGAAAAACATCTTCAAAACATCACTTACCAAGCTTCACACACCGTGGGTCGAATGCCTCATTGGGCCATCAGTGCACTCAGTGCCTCACATCATTTGAAAAGAGGCAAAAATGTGACTAAGTGAACTGCACTGTAATCCTGCCAGTTAACTACTGTCCAGTTTCTGTGATGATTGACCTACTGAAGACATACAGCTTTATGTAGCACTGTGATCAGTGATGTTTTGTAAGGTACCCAACTCCCGGTATCCATTGCATGCAGTTACCTTTATAATATTAACTTGGACTCTGGTTGAGATGGACTGCATTCATTGACAGCATCAGTTCCTGTTAGTTAGTGAAACTGGCTGTCATTGGAAGAGTGTGACATTCATCTCTGGTCCCTTTCATTTAGAATCATTTTATGACCACTGTTCTTATGTCATGGTTGTGAGTGTACCCTATCTTATAGATGTCTCGGACAGTCTGTGTCAATACACCAATAAATTGTGCACATACATTCATGGTGTAATCATGGATGCCTCTGAACAAACATCATAGCTCCTTTTTTCCACTCTGTATGTCACCATGTCGACCCATCTTTACTGATTCCATACAATGGACTTCCATGTACACTTCACTTGACTGACATGACTTATGTCAGTGGGAGAGGGCCATGTGACTGCCTGGTATCAGTTCTGCAGCATATACATCACCCCCAAAGTGACAAGTGTGCTCCTTTAAAGGCATCACTAATATTTCTCCAGTGAGCTCATATTAATTAATTAATGCCCATTGTTGTTTCTGAAAAGTGGAGCAAAGTACAAATCTGATACCAGTATCTATAAAGCTTCAATACATTAACATTAATACATAAAAGACTCATGCACACACGTGTATAACAACCAACTAGAGTGTATTAGATGTTGTATGGATAATTCGGTGACGATTAAGCATGAATTAAGGAAGTACCTTTTGATCAACACATTCGAAGCAACTGAAGAATATCTGAACAGAATCTCTTAAAATTATTATTTTAAATCAGTTTTAATTATTGTTAGCACTTGATTGCAATAATATGTCATTATGTCAAGTCGTTTCATTATATTGCTATCATTGTACAGGGTGTATAAAAAAGAATCATCCAATTTATAAAAATCAGAACTGTTACACTATTTGCTATACGTGTGTTGGAAAGAGGGAACTCTGGAGTTTTGCATGGCTCCCACTAGGTAGCAGCAGTGTGTGCCCACATCAGTTCTAGTAAAAATGATCTCAGGTCAACAGAAAGCATATTTTGCTGTATGTTTTTCACAGTGCAGGTCAGTAATAACTCTTCAGTGTGACTTTCGTACTAGGTATGGTGTGGAGAAAGAGGTTGTTTGTGTAAAGGCAACCCACCAGGCCATCCCTGACTGTCAGACACAGACGTTGAAAGCGTGTGCCATAGTTTAACAAGGAGTCCGTAGAAATCCATTCTTCGTGCATCTCGACAACTCAACATGCCCCTGATGTCCATCTGGTGTGTGTTGCATTGATGTTTACCCATCAAACCATACAAAATTCAGCTACTGCAGGCTCTTCATGAAGGTGACAAACAACAACTTGTGGAGTTCTGTAATTTCATTCTTGGTGAGATGGAGGATGACAGTTTTCTTCCAGGCTTAGTGTTCAGTGACAAGCCAAAACTCCTTTTAAATGGAAATCTGAACTGTCATAATGTGAGAACACGGGGTACAGAACAACCATGCAAAGTTGTACAACATGAGACGGACTCTCCAAAATTTAATGTGTTTTGTGCAAAGGAAAACGTTTATGGTCCATTTTTATTTGCCGAGAACACTGTTACAGAAGGCATGTCTCTCGATATGATTCACAATTTTCTTTTCCCAGAGTTGGATACTGATTCAAATGACTTCATTTACCAGCAGGTTAGGGCACTACCACACTGTCATCTGGAAGTGCGGGAATTTCTAAGTCAAAAGAGTACTGAACTATGGATCGATCGCACTGGACCGAATGATCCAACCTTACATTACTGGCCTTCAAGGTCACCGGATCTGACTGTATGTGATTATTTCCTGCGGGAGTTTATAAAAGACTCTGTTTATCTGCCTCCATTACCAACAGTACTGAATTAACTGAGACATTGCATAACAGCACCTGTGGAAGCTGTAACTCAAGACCTGCTTGCTGCAGTGTGGGAACAATTTGAATACCACATTGACATATGCTGTGCATCTCAAGGGGGCATATTGAACACCTATAACAAGATATGAAAAAAAACTTTTTGAGTTTCCTGTTCATCATAAAACAAAATTCATTGTATATGTTTATTAGTTTCAGAAATACAGACATGCCAAATTGGATGATTCTTTTTGATACACCCTGTATTACTTTCCACAACCCAGAGAGACACCTCTCTGCAGCATGTGACTAATGCCATGTGTTACAGTGTTCAGATGTGCTATTTCATGCAGTTTCAGGGAGATGCTTAACATAATTGAGATTTTATTAATTTGGTGACTGATCAAAGTGATGAAATTCTGTACTGTGTCATTCTAACAATTCTAATATGAAATACATATGAGTGTTGGCAATAGCCACCTTAGCAAAGGCCCCTTCTGTTTGGAAAGGAGTCCAAAATTGTCAGTTTGGTCATTTCCATAAGGAAATCACAGTGCTGACAGACATTTCTCTCTACCTTACACTGCTGCTGCTGCTCTGCACTGTGTGCAGCTCAGATTGAAACACACTAAAAAATAAAGTTAAAGATACCCTTGCTAAGAGTTCATTATGGTTTAGAGCGAACGGTTTTCTACTAAATGAAAGTAAGACCCAGGCACTTTCCTTTAGCTTAAGAGAGAATCATGAGTTAGGAAGTATAAAATTTTTAGGTGTTATAGTAGACAACAAGTTGACATGGGAACCACATGTCAAACCTATATCTGCCAGACTCTCAACAGTTATCTATTTAATTAGAAACTTAAAAAGACATGTCCGTAATAGTTATATAAAATCAGCATATTTGTCTTTCTTTCAAAGTATCATACCATATGGAATCTTATTGTGGGGCAATAGCAGTCACGTAAAGGGCATTCTACGTTTACAAAAAAAATTAGTAAGAATAATAACCGACTCAGATAAGTTAGAACACTGTACACCCTTGTTTGTTAAATTGCAATGCCTGACCATAATAAACTTGTACATCTATAATCTTCTATTGTATGTTAGGAACAATATTTCAAATATATCATTAAGAAGGGATGTACATAGCCATAACACCAGGAACAAACCATGTTTAGATGTACCATATCAAAGACTATCCAAGTCACAGAATTCATATTTAGTTCTTGGACTTAAGTTTAGTAATTAATGTTAAAAATGTAAGTTATCTTGACGTTGTCTATTCCTTTATGAGCTGAATGACAATAAAATTTGATTGATTGATTGATTGATCATAGCTCTTCTTGCAGACTTAGGAGGTGATACCATATGTGCAAATGTACTCTCTACCCACAGAGCAGAATAAAACCTTGTACTTACCACATCACTAGACCTTTCTTCAGTCTACAATTTCACTGTCATAGTCTGTTGCACCAGATGAGATATATCTTCTAATGAACTTTCATGAAAGTTACTGTTATATGTATTTCTTATCATACCTAATTAGATAAGAACAGGAGAGAAACTGTTGTTGATGATATAAAATTAGTCACTTTGTTAACTGATAATATCTTCTTGTTCTTATTTTTCAGTGTTCTAACGGCCTCCAACAATATGATGCGAATTTTTCCGTACAATTTGTTTCCATTACATGAATTTGCTTTGGATTTGTCAAATAATCCATTCACTTCACGCTATTTTGTGATACCAGATAGACCTCAGAAGTATGAAGCACCATCTCTCAAAGAACTTGCTGCCCGAACTGTGGTTGACTACAGGTAATTTCTTGCATATTTTTTCTAGAGCTACAATATACTGGTGCACAATTCTACCAAACTTTCTTCCATGATCACTTATTTTTCTCCTGAAGTATAGCCCTTTATACATTTGCTTGCTTACTTGCTTGCACTGTTTCTTGCAGTATCATCTTTATAGATTTACTGAACAGAAAACTGTGTTCCTATGAACAAATTTGTACTTCACTTGGTACTTGGTACATATATGCTTCCATCTATGAGGTAGGCAACCATTCAGAATTGACACTTAATTGTTTGTGGAAAGTCTTGGTTACAATTTAATTTGTTGACACAATTCCGTGCAACATCATCAAGTCATAGCCATGTTAGAAGGAATTATGGCATGAAATACCACAGAACAGTTATGCGCTGAAGTGAAAAATTCATGGAATACCTCATATTACTGTGTTGCACCTCCGTTTGCCCAGCTTAGTGCAGCAGCTCCATGTGGCGTGGACCCAACAAGTCGTTGGAAGTTTCTTGCAGAAATATTGAAACATGCTGCCTCTATAGCTGTCCATAATTGTGAAAGTGTTGCTGGTGCAGGATTTTGTGCACAAACTGACCTCTTGATTGTCTCCCATAAATGTTTGATAGGATTCATGTCGGGGAAGGCCAAATCATTCACTCAAACTGTCCACAATATTCTTCAAACCAATTGCAAACAACTGTAGCCCAGTGACATGGCACATTGTCATCCATAAAAATTCTATCATTGTTTGGGAACATGAAGTCCACGAATGGCTGAAAATGGTCTCCAAGTAGCCAAACAGAACCATTTCCAGTCAATGATTGGTTCACTTGGACCAGAGGTCTCAGTCCATTCCATTGAACACAGTCCACATTATTATGGAGCCACCACCAGCTTGCACAGTGCTCTATCGACAACTTTGGTATGTGGCTTCTTTGGCTCTGCGCTACACTTGAACCCTACTACCATCTCTTGCCAACTGAAAGCAGGACTCATCTGACCAGGCCACAGTTTTCCAGTCTTCTACGGTCCAAGCAATATGGACGAGGAGAGAAGTTTCAGGTGGTGTCATACTGTTAGCAAAGGCACTTGTGTCAGTTGTCTGCTACCATAGCCCATTAATGCCAGATTTTGCCACACTGTACTAGTGGATACCTTCATCATATGTCCCACAACGATTTCTGTGGTTATCTCACATAGTATTGCTTGTCTGGTAGCACTGACAACTCTACACAAACAGCGCTGCTCTCGGTCATTAAGTGAAGGCTGTGGTGAGAAATAATGCCCAAAATTTGGTATTCTAATGATTCCTAAAATGGGATGTCCAGTGCATCTACCCCAGCTACCATTCCATGTTCAGATATGTGGCAGATATGATACGCGAGTTGGGACGGAAGTGATTAAAGCAAAGACATTTTTCATCGCGGCGAGATCTATTTACGAAATTTCAGTCACCAACTTTCTCTTCCGAATGTGAAAATATTATGTTGAGCCCAACCTACTTAGGTAGGAATGATCATCAAAATAAAATAAGAGGAACCAGAGCTCGAACAGAAAGGTTTAGGTGTTCGTTTTTCCCGCACGCTGTTCGGGAGTGGAATGGTAGAGAGATAGTAAGATTGTGGTTCGATGAACCCTCTGCCAAGCACTTAAATGTGAATTGCAGAGTAATCATGTAGATGTAGATGTAGATGAAAGTCCATTAATTCTTGTCGTGTGGCCATAATAATTTCAGAACCCTTTTCAAGTGCATCATCTGACTATAAATGACAGCTCTGCCCATGCACAGCCATTTTATACCTTGTGTATGCATTACTAATGCCATCTGTGTATGTGCATATCTGTATCCCATAACTTTTGTCACCACTGTGTACAAAAAATAGTCAGCTGTTATATCAATACTTAGAAATAAATACAAGAACTAACCACACAGCAGTGGGGAAATAAGGTATCAAAAACAAGTCATACATCTATGAAACTTAATGCCAATCTGAATGCACATGGGGACCAGTAGTCGTGAGAAAAACAACATTGGCAACTAATACCGTGCGTAAATAAGTATCAAAAAATGTAACCAACAGGAGG
The DNA here is from genome assembly GCF_021461385.2 of Schistocerca piceifrons. Classification (NCBI taxonomy): domain Eukaryota; kingdom Metazoa; phylum Arthropoda; class Insecta; order Orthoptera; family Acrididae; genus Schistocerca; species Schistocerca piceifrons. The sequence continues at coordinate 10,563,596 of NC_060149.1, forward strand.
TCACACAATGAACATTGATTGTGTACTATATAATTTGAAAACCATGAAGGAAGCATGCAGACATAGTATTCAAAAATTTATGCAATGCACAGAATAAAAATAAATAATACTACAGAGTATTCATATTTCATGTGGAATGTTAACTGGTACAATTACTAAACATTAACCATGTATCAGTTTTAAATCTTGAAATTCTGGTGCCCAACAGCTTTCAGAAACAGTGTCTGACAGCTTCCCAGTTGTCACAATCAATAGATTTGTCTTGCTACCACAGTAAGTAAGCAAGAGGCGCCAATAAAATAGATGTAGTTAAGATGCAGTAGAATCTCACTACGAAACCAACTCTTTCAAAAAAGTACAAAGTAAGAGGACAGTTCTGTTGCTAGGTAGCAGCCATGGAAGAGGTGTGGGCCAGATTTTGCATGGAACATTAGGTGACAGGTACCAGGTCACAAACTTTTTCAAGCCAAGTGCATGTTAGAGGATACAGGTTCCTTGTGCAAGGGTTTCTCAAAGCAGGAACATGTGAAGATAGTGAGTGGAGTTGGAAACAGTATTGATAGGGATCAGGGCTACAGTATTGAGTGTGACCTGGTGAAAATAGCCTTTACAACAACCCATACCACCATTGGGCTGGTGCCTGCATTAATGTGGCATGATCAGCCCCCGTTGCACCACTCTGTCAGGAGGGTAAATATGGAGTCGGATCAGTTGCGTGCGGTGGCCACTCTGTCAGACATTGGATTGGTTCCTGTCGAGGCTATTGATATGGGGGATTTCACAAGGAATGGCCCACAACTCAATAGGAAAGGGAAGGGTAAACTGGCAGGGTTGTTAGCAAAATCCATAAGGGGGGGACACTAGTACTCATGGACGTACCTCTTTTTTAGACTAATATCAGTGTCCAATGAGAAGTTCAGGCAGGTAGGTGCTAAAGAGGTTCAAACCTACAAAATTCTCACAACAGGAAAGTAAATAATAATGTTACCATATTTAACCAAAATATTGATCGATTAAAGAAAAAAAGTAAATTCTCACAAACGTAAAGTAAAAAATGATGTTATCATTTTTCACCAAAATATTCCGGGTTTGAAGAATAAATTAGATGAGCTCCTGGTTTGTTTAGATGACATTGAATCTGATAATGTAATAGATATACTATGCCTGTCTGAGCATCACATTGTGTCTGATATCTACAAGGTAAATATCAGTGGTTATAAACTAGCTGCACATATGAGTAGAGAGAATAAAGTGAGAGGAGGAGTTGTCATATATGTCAAAAGTTATCACTGTGTAAAAAGCTTGGGTACAAAAAAGTGTTGTCTAGAGCAACATATAGAAGCACCTGCCTGTCAACTTAAACTGAAGGAGGGCTCTTTTATAATGGTAACTGTATATAGGTCCTCTTCAGGAAACTTTCATTTATTCCTGGAAAACTTGGATGCCTTGTTGTGCTATCTGTCAGATAGTGGTAAGCAAATTATTATTTGTGGGGACTTCAATGTTGATTCACTGAAAGAGTGTAATAGGAAGAATGACCTGGAAGACTTGCTCGGTTCTTTCAATTTGACATCTGTCATTAATTTTCCTAATGGGGTAGTAAAAGATAGCAGCACATTGATAGATAACACTTTTGTAGACCATGATAAGTTTAGAAACATAAATTCATGTCATGTTGAGAATGGCCCTTCTGATCATGGTGTTCAGCTAGTTACAGTATATGACATAGCTCCACTCAGTAATTCAAAACTACCCTGCAAAGTTGTGCGTTCAATTAAAGACTCAACAATTAGAAATTTCAGGGAAAATCTTCAGCAGCTAGTCTGCGATGAGGTGTACAAGGAACCCAATGCTAATTTAAAATATAATTTATTTCATGATACACTTGTAAGATAATTTGAAAACTGTTTCCCCAAGAAAGTAGTTAAATCTAATTATAAGAAACCATGAAAAAAACCTTGGCTTACTAAAGGAGTAAAAATATCTTGTAACCACAAAAGGGAACTGTATCTAACAACAAGAAAGGGTAATGACCCAGAAACAGCCAAATATTATAAAAACTACTGTGCTACATTAAGAAAGGTTATTAAAAAGTCTAGAAGCATGTGAATCATGTCTGAGATTAATACCTCTGATAACAAAATCAAAACAATTTGGCATATTATTACAAGGGAGACAGGGCAACTGAGAGTACAGGATGACAGCATTACCATCAAAGCGAATGGAAACTTGACAAACAACAAGCCAGAAGTCAAAAACGTTTTGAATGGTCACTTTTTAAACGTTGTAGAGAAAATCGGATCTAAATGTTCATTAGAAGAAGCAACGCAGTTAATGGAAGAGGCCTTACCCACACAATTTGATACAATTGAAATTTTCACCTCTGCTTTAGAAATTAGGCAGATAATAAACTCTCTCAAGAATAAAAGCTCACATGGAATTGATGGCATTTCCAGGGTCAGACTTGGGTCCTTTGTTGTTCTTATTATATATTAATGACTTGCCATTCTATATTCATGAAGAGGCAAAGTTAGTTCTCTTTGCTGATGATACAAGTATAGTAATCACACCTGAGAAACAAGAATTAACTGATGAAATTGTCAATACTGTCTTTCAGAAAATTACTAAGTGGTTCCTTGTAAACGGACTCTCACTGAATTTTGATAAGACACAGTACATACAGTTCCGTACAGTGAATGGTATGATGCCATTAATAAATATAGACCTTAATCAGAAGCATATAGCTAAGGTAGAATATTCCAAATTTTTAGGTATGTCCATTGATGAGAGATTAAATTGGAAGAAACACATTGATGATCTGCTGAAACGTTTGAGTTCAGCTACTTATGCAATAAGGGTCATTGCAAATTTTGGTGATAAACATCTTAGTAAATTAGCTTACTACGCATATTTTCACTCATTGCTTTCATATGGCATCATATTTTGGAGTAATTCATCACTGAGGAATAAAGTATTTATTGCACAGATGCGTGTAATCAGAATAAAAGCTGGAGTCCACCCAAGATCATCCTGCAGACATTTATTTAAGGATCTAGGGATATTCACAGTAGCTTCTCAGTATATATACTCTCTTATGAAATTTGTTATTAACAACCAAACCCAATTCAAAAGTAATAGCAGTGTGCATAACTACAATACTAGGAGAAAGGACGGTCTTCACTATTCAAGATTAAATCTAACTTTGGCACAGAAAGGGGTGAATTATACTGGCACTAAAGTCTTTGGTCACTTACCAAATAGTATCAAAGTCTGACAGATAACCAACAAGTATTTAAGAAGAAATTAAAAGAATTTCTGAATGACAACTCCTTCTACTCCATAGAGGAATTTTTAGATATAAATTAAGAAAAAAAATATTAAAAAAATAAAAAAAAATAAAAAAATAAAAATAAAAAAACACAAAAAAAAGTAGTTATATTAACTTAAGTATGTTGTTAAATTAACCTAATTATGTCGTGTATTGGAAAATTCGACTCGTTCCACATCATTACAAAATATCGTATTCATGATCCATGGAACTAGTATTAATCTAATCTAATCTAATCAGCAGGATAATAAAAGCTTGTTCCCATGAGATAAGTGGGATTCTTAGCCATTTATGTAATAGCTCTCTGAGCAGGGTATTTTCCCAGATAGAATGTAGTATCCCATTGTTAAACCACTGCATAAAAAAGGGGATACATCTGATGTCAACAACTACTGCCCAATCTCTCTTCTGACTGCCTTATCCAAAATTCTTGAAGAAAGTAATGTATTGTAGAGTAGCTAAAAATAAAGTTTTAACAAAATGTCAGTTTGGTTTCCAGAAGGAGTTTTTCAACGGAAACTGCCGTATATACTTTCATTAATGAAATATTAAATGCTCTGAGTAACCGGAAGTCACCCGTTGGGATATTTTGTGATCTCTCTAAGTCTTTTGATTGTGTTAGTCATTGAATACTTCTAGATAAGTTCAAGTACTGTGGTATGAATGGGACAGCGCTCAAATGGTTTAAATCATACCTAACTGGAAGAGCGCAGAAAGTTGAAATAAGCAGTTCACATAATATGAAAAAAACTGGTGATTTCTCAAACTGGAAAACAATCAAGAATGGGGTGCCGCAAGGTTCTGTCTTGGGTCTTCTGCTGTTCTCAATATATATTAATGACTTGCCATTCTATATTCACAAAGATGCAAAGCTGGTACTTTTTGCTGATGATACAAGTATAGCTATCACACCCAAAAGACAAGAATTAACTGATGAAATTGTAAAAGGATGTTTTTCAGAAAATCATTAAGTGGATCTCTGCAAATGTGCTCTCATTAAACTTTGACAAAACACAGTATATACAGTTCCACACAGTAAATGGAATGACACCATTAATAAACATAGACTTTGATCAGAAATCAGTAGCTAAGGTGGAATATTCAAAATTTCTAGGTGTATTCATTGATGAGGGGTTGAACTGGAAAAATCACACTGAGGATCTGCTGAAATGTTTGAGTTCTGCTACTTATGCTATTAGGGTCATTTCTAATTTTGGTGATATACATCTCAGTAAATTAGCCTACCATGCCTATTTTCATTCCCTGCTTTCGTATGTCATCATATTCTGGAGTAACTTGTCATTGAGTAAAAGAGTGTTTATCGCACAAAAATGTGTAATCAGAATAATTGCAGGAGTTCATGCAAGATCATCCTGCAGACACTTATTTAAAGAGCTAGGGATCTTCGCTGTAGCCTCACAATATATATATTCACTTATGAAATTTGTTATTAACAATCCAAACAAATTCAAAAGTTTATTTATTCGTTCGGCATATACAAGGCAAATATTACAGTGTCATTACAATCCACCAGGAAATTACAACACTACACAATGCTACTTACAGTTTTGAGCCAATCTATGGCTAGGTCAGGCAAGTAATGTATGTCCTTCAGTTCACCACTATATCCTACCACTTCACACACCAGTAGGTGATCCATTGTCTGGATTTCACCACATTCACACACGAGACTCTCCGCAAGTCCCCACTTATTCATTAGATGTTTGCATCTTCCCACGCTTGTTCTAAGGCGATTTAAGGCAACCCAGAGCTTCTGAGGGAGATCAAATCCATTTATCTTCTTGCTGGGGTCATCGATAAGCTTTTGGTTCTTGTGTGTCCCTTTGCGCCATGATTCCCCCCAGGCTAGCTTTGGGTCGAAGTCCTGTAATTCCCTGCCAATCTTCCAAAAGGGGGACCTAGATTTTAGCCTGTTGATGGGTGATAAGTCTTGGTGTATAGGGAGTTCTGGATTGTGTACGATCTTCCTATATATTCTTGAGGTCGCCATGGAGCGCCTTATATCAGGGGGTTCTATGTTGGCAAGGACTGGGAGCCAGTCACATGGGGTAGCCCTAAGTGTGCCTGAGATAATTCTCATCGTCTCTTTCAATTGGGTGTCTGAATTTACATGCGCACTTTTCGCCCAGACTGATGAACAATATTCAGCCACGCTGTACACGAGGGCTAATGCTGATGTCCTTAGTGTATTAGCTCCGCACCCCCATGATGTTCCAGCCAGTTAAGACATAATGGCATTTCGAGATTTTAATTTCTGTTTGGTGTCTTCCAGATGGGAGCTAAACGTTAGTGTACGGTCTAATTTTACTCCCAGATATTTGGGCTTATCTTCATGTCTGATATGCCGGTCATTCAGGGAAAGCTGTAGTTTCCTGCTTGAAGCTCTGTTATTAAGGTGCATTATGGTACTCGTCGTTTTATTGGGGTTGGGATGCAAATGCCACTTAAGGTAGTAGGTGTTCAGCGCTTCAAGGTCCGCATTGAATGTTTTTTCAAGATCTTTGAAATTTTTGCTTTGGTATGCGATGGCCAGATCATCCGCATACGCAAATTTACGCGACCTGGTGCTTGGCATATCAGATATGCATAAATTAAAAAGGGTCGGCGCCAGGGCTGACCACTGCGGCAGGCCATTGTTTATGACCATGCTTTTGCTGCTCTTTCCATAGAGATAGACCTTGATCTTCCTGCCTGTCAGCATATTTTTTAGTAATGTGTACGTCTGATTGCATTTGATAATTCGAGTAAGCTTGAGCAGTAGTCCTTCAGTCCAGACAGTGTCATAGGCTGATGTAAGATCTATTAATACCAGGCCCGTTTTCAGCTTGTTCTGATAGCCTCATGGCCTCATGGCTCTGAGCACTATGGGACTTAACATCTATGGTCATCAGTCCCCTAGAACTTAGAACTACTTAAACCTAACTAACCTAAGGACAGCACACAACACCCAGCCATCACGAGGCAGAGAAAATCCCTGACCCCGCCGGGAATCGAACCCGGGAACCCGTGCGTGGGAAGCGAGGACGCTACCACACGACCACGAGATGCGGGCTCTGATAGCCTTTCTCTATATATGTTGTAAGGGACAAAACTTGTTCACAGCAGTTCCTTCCTACACGGAACCCTGCTTGATAGTCCGGGAGGTTTGCCTGAATGTATGGTGCTAGTCTGGCCAGTAATATTCTCTCAAATAGTTTGTAAGAGGTACAAAGCAGTGAGATCAGTCTATAGTTCTTTGGATTATCTCCACCCTTCCCTGGTTTCAGTACCGCTATTACCTTAGCTTCTTTCCATAACTTCGGGAGTGCACCTGATTTAATGCATTCCGTGAAGAGCTTGGCCATCCATTTCCTCCCAATGGGTCCCAGTTCCCTCAGAAATTCTGGGAGGATTTCGTCAGGTCAGGCTGTTTTCCCTGTTTTCATTAGTGTTAGGGCGTGGGTGATCTCCTTGACGTCTACTGCTTTGACAATATCTAGATTAGTTGGATTATTGGCTAATTCCTTGGTTAGGTTCCTGGAGATCCTTTTCCTCTCCTCAGTCTTCAGGCGTATTTTGGAGGTCTGTTTCATGGCAGTCGCTATTTCGGATGGGCCCACACCCGCGGCCGATCTTCGTGGTGTTGTGGCACCACCCAGTTTCCGTAGTAGACCCCACCTCTTCCTGCTAGAATGGGTAAAGTCCAGATTCTCCATTGGCATCTTCCACCTGTTCCTACGTTCCTCATTCATAGTGTTGATCAGTCATTCTGCAGTCTAGTCCTCCCCACTCCTCTCATACTGCTCTAACAATGACTCGCACTACTCTGACCAGCAAGGAATGTATTCCCTCCGGGCCCCTCGGGGGATAGGCTTTAGGGCCCCTTTATATATCAGGTTTACAAACCTTTGGTAGTTCTCTGGACTTGGTGGTATTCAATTTATTGTCTACATCTACATCTACATCTACATTGATACTCCGCAAGCCACCCAACGGTGTGTGGCGGAGGGCACTTTACGTGCCACTGTCATTACCTCCCTTTCCTGTTCCAGTCGCGTATGGTTCGCGGGAAGAACGACTGTCTGAAAGCCTCCGTGCGCGCTCTAATCTCTCTAATTTTACATTCGTGATCTCCTCGGGAAGTATAAGTAGGGGGAAGCAATATATTCGATACCTCATCCAGAAACGCACCCTCTCGAAACCTGGCGAGCAAGCTACACCGCGATGCAGAGCGCCTCTCTTGCAGAGTCTGCCACTTGAGTTTATTAAACATCTCCGTAACGCTATCACGGTTACCAAATAACCCAGTGACGAAACGCGCCGCTCCCTGCACCAAGTGCCTATCCGCTGCAGATCTTCCTGTATTTCGCTACAATTTTCTAATGCAGCAACTTCTCTGTATACTACAGCATCATCCGCGAAAAGCCGCATGGAACTTCTGACACTATCTACTAAGTCATTTATATATATTGTGAAAAGCAATGGTCCCATAACACTCCCCTGTGGCACGCCAGAGGTTACTTTAACGTCTGTAGACGTCTCTCCATTGATAACAACATGCTGTGTTCTGTTTGCTAAAAACTCTTCAATCCAATTGTCTTGTCAATAAAAGATTTATATTTCCCCCACTCTGCTTTTCTCAGATTCCACCGTGGAGTCGGGGGGCTCTTTATGATTGGGATGGAAAGGCCGATCTCCACAATAATTGGGGGGTGTTGGCTCAGTGGGAAAGCTTCGAGGACTCTTCTTGTAGCTTGCATTGGTACGCCCGTTGCGCCGCGTGTGACAAAGGTCAGGTCAGGTGTCGTCTTTGTGCCCCATACTTTTGAATTAAAGGACGCTCTGTCCTTGGGATCAAACAGGAGGTGTAGGTCCCGGTTGTCAGCCCAGTCACTTAGTCCAACGCCTTCCGGAGTGGTTCTCTGATATCCCCATCTGGTGTGCTGGGAATTAAAGTCGCCGGCATAGATTGCTGGATGATTAGCCTGCGGTAAGATTCCTATAGGCCATTGCTGCGAAGGTGGTTTGTAGACATTGTAGATTGTCATCTCTCCCAGTTTAATGCCCATTGCATGTGGAACCGATTCCACATTGTTCTCGAGGTTTCCTAGAAACTCATTTTTCACCAGGGTCGCCATACCATGTTTGTCGTGTCCTGAGTATCCCACATTGGTGAATCCTGGTATGCATAATCGTTCGATGTTTTCATCCGTCAGGTGTGTCTCCTGCAAGAGTATGATACTTACTCTTTCTCTTGTTACAATTTTTTCAAGGATTTCTCCTTTTGTCCTTGTGTAGCCTTCTATATTGAAGTGGCGCACTCTCACCATCTTCGTGGAGTCATTCCGCTTCTGAATCGTTTGCCTTCTTGTGGGCCGGGAGGCATTTGAGCGTCCGGTCGCCGGAATTGTGTAGACTTTTTGCCGTTGCATTTTACTGCAGCGTTGCCCAGGGAGCACCATCTTGGAGGTTGTCTACACGTCACTCCCCAATTCAAAAGTAATATCAGTGTACATGGCTACAACACTAGGAGAAAGAATGATCTTCACTACTCAAGGTTAAATCTAAGTAAGGCTCAGAAGGCGGTAAATTATGCTGCCGCAAAATTGGTCACTTACCTAATAGCATCAAAAGTCTGACAGATAGCCATATGGCATTTAAAAGGAAATTAAAAGAATTTCTGAATGACAACTCCTCCTACCGATTAGATTAATTTTTGGATGTAGGAAGTGGGTAATTTCCCACCCCCAAAATCAAAAAAAAGTCATGTAATATTTCGTGTAATGTAATATTTTGTATATACACCTTTTATTAACCTGACACATTCCACATCATTGCGAAGCTTATTAGAAGTTGGCTCAGTGAATTTCTGTACAATGTGTAAAATATAAATTTAAAAGAAAGCTCAGGCTCTACAGTTTTGCTTCATGCCTTCTATCACTGATGCTAATTTTTACGATCAACAGTGTATGTAGTTTTTGCAACTATATCGTGCCAGATTTGAACATGAAAGTCTTTCAAATGTGCTATCATGGAAACCTTGTTCTATTTCTGTGTGACATCCCTGCCATAGCAAATGATCTGCACAAAAAGTATATTTTCAGCACTTCGCAGAATGCTTTCACCCCTACCTGCACTCCCGTTGTTGATGGGCCACTCTCCCTCTTCCACATCAAGCAAGTAAGCTCATTTTATGTGTGTCAGTGTGGTGTGGTAGCTGCACTGGCTGTTGTGTGGTGTAACAAGTTACCAACCAATAACATCTCACTAGCTGGAAATAAGCAATGTTTCCTTGATTCTGATCAAGCATATTCTTTGAGACTCGGTGTTTCCATTTAAAAGATTGGCAATCAATATTGTTGTTGAATACAGTGCATCAGCAATACATGCAAAAAGATGAAACTAAGTTGTAAATGACACAAGAAAAGGTGGCAGCTGGGCTTATTTGTCACATATTGGCTCAGTCCAGAACACTTCACATTAACTTGCATTTTTTTCCATTCCTGCCACAACCTAGCAGTAGTTGTATTATAACTGCATGGTGAAGCTAAACATTGTAGGTTGTGCTGGCAATGATGGTAGTAGATTTCTCTGGTGCATTTTGGTGCTGGTAGTGTATTTCCTCTTCATGTCTCCCCTCTTTGCAATGGCCTAAAATATTGTGTTAACTGTGCCACCACCCACAGTGCAAACTGTCTGTCTTATGTGCCACTAGGAATGTCAGTAGGAAAAAAAATGGGATGAATTCAAGTGAGACATCAAGTAGGAACGTAGAATTGAGATAGCCTGACATACCTCATCTGAGAGCTCATATTTCTATATTTCTAAAGAACATGTTATCTTTTCTGACAACATGTAATTGCTTGTACTAGTTTAAAGACATTGAGCTACCATATTTACTCGAATCTAAGCCGCACTCGAATCTAAGCCGCACCTGAAAAATGAGACTCGAAATCGAGGTAAAAAAATTTTCCCAAATCTAAGCTGCACCTGAAATTTGAGACTCGAATTTCAAGGGGAGAGGAAAGTTTTAGACTGCACCTCCAAATCGAAACAAAGTTCGTCCATTGTAACATGAGACACAGTTTAGGTTGAATGGATGAAGATACAGCTACAGTAGTTTGGTTCAAGTAGCAAGCTTAGCAGTTAAACTTAACCAGGTAGCCATCGCTATGCGTCAGGCGCTCTGTCTATATTTATATGGGTTCCCTTCCTTTTTCATGTGCTTCGTCTGGTTTAAATTGATTGCTTATTTTGCTTTGATCTGATAAGTGCCATTCTCTTTGTTATAGGTGTTTATGTCACTCTAAGCTGAAAATGCATGATCATACCTTGTCATGCACTGTTTGTTGCATTCAGATAATGAGTGTATACGATCTGTTGCCGCTCGCGGCATGGCTTGCTTTTGTGTACTCTACCGCCGCTTACAATAAAAAGAAGAGAGGAATTGTCTCATTAGCGAATCAATGGCAAGGGACTGCTATTGGCTGTTACTTACACTGCTGCTTTCTTTGACAGTGATCAACAGGAACCAAATAATAGACTGCGTATGAAAGAAGATGTTCTGAATGAGAGTTAAGCAAAAATTTTTCTCCGTTTCAAAATCTTTGCAGATGCCTCTTTAGTACATTGTATTCTGCACTGAAATTAGAGTCATCTTAGATTTAAAAATCTAGTCAGTCGTCATTCTTAATTTCTGACTGTCACTATTCAGCATAAGAATAAAACTAATATAAACATGACATGGTATGCATGTTCTTCCGCATTTGCTGCTCTCTCACACTAGTTTTGTAGTTTATTAGGCAGACAGCATTTAAATGAGATAGCAGCAAACACAAAAGAATACATACCATAATGTTTAGATTCTTCTACCTTTTTCATTTTTTATTTATTTACTGACGCAGAGGTTTTGGCGCTAGTATTTATCTTTATGCCTGCACAGCATGCCTGTGTAGCGCTACACATATTCGACGGCAGAAGTTAGTTGTGGCGGCACCTACCAACATTTTTCAGAACTTCTGCTTACGTTGCACTCACTCACAAAAACCAGGAAAAAAGTGTGGCTTAGATTCGAGGAAATACGGTAATTGTTAACCAAAATAATATCTTTACCTAAAGTGAATATATATTGTATACTTTTTTTGTCTTTCATATAAATATCTAAAAGGTAATAGCTTTATATTTTAACATTTTGTAATATCTGTCCTACACATATTTTTAAAGAGACATCACACAAAGTGGCAATCAGTCAGCAGCAAGCATTCAAAGATAGCAGTTACTGTGGTTGTTACTGTGGTTGTGTGTCCAGTTGGCACAATGTAAGTGCATAGGTATGTGTGGCTGTGCCTGCAAGCTTGTGTGTGTGTGTGTGTGTGTGTGTGTGTGTGTGTGTGTGTGTGTGTGTGTGTGTGTGTGTGTGCGCGCGCGCGCACATGTGTGCACACGCACGCGTGTATGTTTGTTTGTACTCTAGCTCAGTGCTTTTCAATCTGTGGGTCGCGAGCCCAGGACTTTGCAAAGTCTTGCTCGGTGGCCACAGTTGCGGGAGGAAGCAGTAGCAGCATAGCCGATAACATATGCTTCATGATAATCATCTGCTATGGTACAAATGTCACACAGGAGTGACAAGGTTTTGTGGAAGAACGTTGTAAAGACTCTCACATTCAGATTTGGTACTTATTTGTAGTAATGACTATGAAATTAATTTAAACCTGTTGAACAGTTCAAATTGACAAACACTTGCAGTGGTAAGATGTGACAATGTCCATCAAACTTATCTAACACCTAAAAAACCTGACTAGAGTGGCGAGTGTCAATAAGCCCTGTTCAGACCATATCCAAGAGTTCACCTTTGAGAGGTTTGTGGGGAGAGGAGAAAGACCACATTAATTTCTGGGTGGAAATGGCTTTCTCAGGGCAGCATCTTGTGCTGCACTGACAATTTAGTTTCCATGCTGATCATCTGCGCTGGTAAAAATATCACACAGAACTACAACAGCTCATGAAAGTGCATTTAAAAGATGCTCATGTCGAAATGTGATACAAAATGGCTGCAACAACACACACACAGTTCATCTGCAGGACTTTGCTCCACAGTTACTTGAATGAATTTCAGTAACCGTGGTTTGAATCAAACAATAGATCACTAGGATTGGCACCAGTTAAATAAGGCATCAACTACAGCAGTTTCTCCCAAGTGGATCTAGGACTCTTGAGCTCACCTCAGATTATTATTGACACACTGTGTGTTGACATTTCCATTTTTCATAGCTCTGTGGGTTGATCGGGATTCCAACAAAATGTTCATTACTTCTTGCCTCAGAGCATTTAATATTTCATTAGTGAAAGTAGACATAGCATTTTCCATTGAAAAACCCTTCTGGAAACCAAACTGACATTTTGTTAAAACTTTATTTTTACAAAGGTGTGAAGCTACTCTACAATACATTACTTTTTCAAGAATTTTGGATAAGGCAGTCAGAAGAGAGATTGGTCTGTAGTTGTTAACATCAGATATATCCCCTTTTTTATACAATGGTTTAACAGTGGCAACTTCAGTTTATCTGCAAAAAAAAACCCTGCTTCAGAGAGCTATTACATATGTGGCTAAGAGTCCCACTTATTTCTTGGGAACAAGCTTTTATTATCCTGCTGGAAGTGCCATCAATTCCATGTGAGCTTTTATTCTTGAGAGAGTTTATTATCTTCCTAATTTCAGAATCAGGGGTGGGAATTTCAATTGTATCAAATTGTGTGGGTAAGGCCTCTTCCATTAACTGCGTTGCTTCTTCTAATGAACATTTAGATCCTATTTTCTCTACAACATTTAAAAAATGATTATTCAAAATGTTTTCAACTTACGGCTTATTGTTTGTCAAGTATCCATTCTCTGTGGTAGTAATGCTGTCATCCTGTCCTCTCGGTTGCCATGTCTTCCTTGTAATAATATGCCAAATTGTTTTGATTTTGTTATCAGAGGTATTAATCTCAGACATGATTCACATGCTTCTAGACTTTTTAATAACCTTTCTTAATGTAACACAGTAGTTTTTATAATATTTGGCTGTTTCTGGGTCATTACCCTTTCTTGTTGTTAGATACAGTTCCCTTTTGTGGTTACAAGATATTTTTACTCCTTCAGTAAGCCAAGGTTTTTTTCATGGTTTCTTATAATTAGACTTAACTACTTTCTTGGGGAAACAGTTCTGAAATAATAGGATCTGGCATAGCAAAAAAATTAGTCATATTTTGTGTGTACCGCTCTCCCAGTGGAGACATTGATATATTCTTCTCAAAACTGAATCAAAGCTTAGACAAGGTTTCTGGACCAAAAGCAAATGTAATTATCTGTAGTGACTTAAACATTAATATGATGAAGCCTGATAAGGCTAGCAACATATATGTGAATGTTCTAAGCTGTTATGGAATATCCTCCCTTGTTAATTGTCCAACTAGAATAATGAAAGAATCCTCCTCATCTATAGATCATGTAGCTACAGATATTGATAGTAAAAAAATGTCATATTGTTGTCCAAAACCTGGGCATAGCAGACCACCTCTGCCAGATCTTAAAAACTAACATTCATGTAGAAACTCCTCCTAAACTTTGTACATACAAAAGAATGTTTTCCAAATCAGCCCTGCATCAGTTTAAATCCCAGCTAGAATATGAAGTTTGGAGGGAAGTCTATGCAGAAACCAACACAAATCAGAAATTTATCAAGTTCATGTCAATTTTTAAACTCAGATTTGAAGAGATGTTTCCCAAAACTCTTTATCAAATTAAAACTACAAAGAGCAATCAGTGGGTGACTACAGGTATCAAAAAATCCTCAGAAACTCTTAGATATCTCAACTCCATAAAAAATAATCAATCTAACCCAGAAGTCCTGCAATCCTACAAAAAGTACAGGAAAATTTACAGAAAGGTGTTGCTAGCCGCAAAAAAACTTTCAAACAACAAAATATAACTTGAAGCTGAAAACAAGAGCAAAGCAGCCTGGAACATCGTCAAACAGGAAACATCTAACTCTGCTATAAGGACCTCAATTCACGTATTAAAAACAAAGATGTACCAGTAGGTAACCCTAAAAAATTAGCTGATTTTGTAAACTCATATTTCAGTAGTATTGCAAAAAAATTACAGCAGAAATTTCCAGATACGTATGATTTACCTACTCAGAACCAGCCAACAAACTCAATGGTGCTGTTGCCAACTACAGAAAGGGAAGTGGCACTAGTAGTACAACAACTAAAAATTAAAACTTCAGTAGGACTTGATGAAATCCCAGTCTGCGTAATTAAAGATTGTATAGACTCCATAAAGGGACCATTAACAGACATAATTAATGAATCTTTCGAATCTGGATACTTTCTGGAGTACCTAAAACAAGCAAGAGTTATACCTATCCTTAAAAACGGAGATGTGGAAAATGTAGAGAACTACAGGCCGATCTCTATACTGTCTATCATTTCTAAAATAATAGAAATACTAGTCAAAAAGAGACTGCTAAATTACCTGAGTAAATATAATCTTCTTTCCAATGACCAATTTGGTTTTAGTCCCGGAAAAGGCACACAATATGCTATAGCACAGTTCACTAAAGTAATTTTAGAAGCACTGGACAAAGGTGAAAATGTAAGTGGTATCTTTTTAGACTTGTCCAAGGCCTTTGATACAGTTGACCACAAAATCTTACTTCATAAATTAGGGCAAATAGGAATGAGAGGTGTGACAAAGAAGTGGTTCAAATCATACTTGGAAAACAGAGTTCAACGAGTTGAGATATCACAAGTTTCAAACAATTCCCTTATAAAACACCTGTCTGACCCAGAAAATGTGAATATAGGCGTCCCACAGGGAAGTGTATTAGGCCCAATATTGTTTCTTATATACATTAACGACTTCCCACAAAGTATCAGACATGGCGAAAAAATACTTTTTGCTGATGACAGCAACATAGTAATAACAGGTGAAAATCCAACACAACTCTCAGAAAGAGCAAACGAGGCTCTCAATGATGTCCATAACTGGTCATTCAAAAATAAAGTAACCCTAAATGTAAAGAAAACTAACTATATTAACTTCCAATTGAACAAAAACACAATGCCACTAGAATAAAAGTTAATAATAATGAATTAGAATGTGTAACAAGTACCAAATTCTTAGGGATGAATGTAGACAGCCAACTGAAATGGACAAACCATGTCAACATTTTGGCAAAGAAATTATCCACAGCATGCTATGCTCTTAGAATCCTTGCACCGGTATGCGGTAATACCTGTCTTAAAATAACATATTACGGATATCTACACTCAGTCCTCAGCTATGGGATCATGTTTTGGGGAACAAGTGCCAATAACATACAAACTGTGTTCAAAGTACAAAAAAGAGCCATAAGGATAATAACAAATAGCAACAACAGGGCCCACTGTCTAGAATTATTTAGAAAGCTAGGAATTCTAACTGTTTCTTGTGAGTATATCTTTCAGAACATATTGTTCATTAAGAAAACTCTCAACATGTACAACACAAACAGCCTAATACATGACCACGAAACAAGAGCTTGTCACCACCTCCATCTAGATAGAACAAGGCAAAGACGCAAAAAAGTATATTTTACAATGGGATAAAACTGTACAACAATTACCACAAGAAATTAAAGAAATAAATGAGCCCCTCACTTTCAGACAAAAGCTTAAAACCTTTTTAGTAAGTAAAAGTTGTTATACTGTAAAAGAATATTTAACATAGATGTAGATTATTAGCAACATATGACATTATCACCAAAATATTATGTAATTATAAATATGTGTATGACTAGTTATAAAAACTACACAAAATATGAGAAACCTGTTTAATTGTAAAATTAAATGTGTGCTCATGTGTTGTAATCTGACGACATCCATACAATATTTATTGTTCCACGGATGAATAAATAAATAAATAAATAAAATTATCTTACAAGTGGAAATAAGTTATATTTTAAATTAGCATTGGGTTCCTTGTACACCTCATCGTAGTCTAACTGCTGAAGATTTTCTCTGAAATTTCTAATTGTTGAGTCTTTCATTGAACGCACAACTGTGGAGGGTAGTTTTGAATTACTGAATGGAGCTATGTCATATACTGTAACTAGCTGAACACCATGATCAGAAAGGCCATTCTCAACACGACAAGAATTTATGTTTTTAAACCTATCTTGGTCTATAAAAGTGTTATCTATCAATGTGCTGCTGTCTTTTACTACCCCATTAGGAAAATTAATGACAGATGTCAAATTGTAAGAACCAAGCAAGTCTTCCAGGTCATTCTTCCTATTACACTCTTTCAGTGAATCAACATTGAAGTCCCCACAAATAATAATTTGCTTACCCCTATCTGACAGATAGCACAACAAGGCATCCAAGTTTTCCAGGAATAAATGAAAGTTTCCTGAAGAGGACCTATATACTGTTACCGTTATAAAAGAGCCCTCCTTCAGTTTAAGTTGACAGGCAGGTGCTTCTATATGTTGCTCTAGACAACACTTTTTTGTATCCAAGCTTTTTTACACAGTGATAACTTTTGACATATATGACAACTCCTCTTCTCACTTTATTCTCTCTACTCATATGTGCAGCTAGTTTATAACCACTGATATTTACCTTTTCCATATCAGACACAATGTGATGCTCAGACAGGCATAGTATATCTATTACATTATCAGATTCAATGTCATCTCAACAAACCAGGAGCTCATCTACTTTATTCTTCAGTCCCGGACTATTTTGGTGTAAAATGGTAACATTATTTTTTACTTTACTTTTGTGAGAATCTACTTTTTTCTTTAATCCACCAATATTTTGGTTGAATATGGTAACATTATTATTTACTTTCCTGTTGTGAAAATTTTGTGAGTTTTGGACCTCTTTAGCACCTGCCTGCCTTAACTTCTCATTGGACACTGATGTTAGTCTAAAAAAGAGGTACCTAAATGAGTACTAGTGTCCCCTCTTATGGATTTTGCTAACAACCCTGCCAGTTTACCCTTCCTTTTCCTACTGAGTTGTAGGCCATTCCTTGTGAAATCCCCCGTATCAATAGCCTCAACAGGAACCAATCCAATGTCTGACAGAGTGGCCACTCTACCCAACTGATCCAACTCCATATTTACCCTCCTGACAAGAGCTCCAAATGACTTCATCTTGGCAGAAATAGAAAAAAAGGAGAGGACCTAGTAATCAAACTGACCTAAAAATATAATGTCTCAGGGGATGGGATGAAGGAAGTAGAAACTGAGAACAAACACTGTACTCACACTGTCACTGTTGGGCAGCCACACAGTATGAATGCTAACAACGGCTAAGTGGAGGGCCACACTGGAGATCTGGAGGTGTGGTGTGGTGCAGGCACCAATGGTGTACAAGCAAATAAAGTAGCATTATTAGCGAAAATATAGACAAACTGGACTGACTGGCCCGAGCACTTGCAATACTTTATTTAAAATCATAATTGAATATGAATGAAGCCTATAATTGAATATGTTATTAGCTTACGTAACTTTCAAATATTAACACCATGTGACATTTTTTGCAACAAGACAATGTTAGATAGGAAAAATAAATGAGCAAAAGATAAAAACAGAACAACAATGATAAAAATTAATGATAACATAGACCATGCTTAGTAAATCATCACAAATATTACACATTATGTGCTCGTCTAACAAGGGGCACTCAGCCTGAGCACAGTATGGTTGCAAAGTTTGTTCTTGGTTTTTGTTTCCTTCATCCCACCTGCCCGTATATTACACTTTTAGGTCAGTTTGATTGTTAGACCCTCTCCATTTTTCTAGTTCCATCAAGTACTCTTGCACTTACTGGACCAGTCATATTTTATACATTACCAAATACACTAAGTGAGTTGCCTTGTTTCAGTAGTCTGCTCTTTTGGTTTTTACAGGTATGTCATATTATATTTCTTCCCTCCTTTCCTTTGTATGTTTCTTATGCCTAAAGATGAGATTTTAAAATCCTGAAACTGCTCACTGTTTGAATACATAATTAGTGCAACTGACATGGATCTCTCTAAATTAATATAATGTAGATTGTTTTTAACTATATCATGTTAACAATAAGTAAATGCAGCACCTGAGAACTATTTCAGGAACTGATCAATAACTAAATGAATGAGATACAGTGAGTAACTTTGAGAAATTTGAAAAAGATCTATCTCTTTAATAGCTGACTCTACAGTGGGATTCGCTTAATGAGCATAGTTCACTTTTCAGTATTACCTGCAATATGAAACACTCATTCTGTGAAACTTGTTTTTCTGTAGGAATTCACTTAAAAATAGGATAATGTGTTCCAGTCTGAAAAAATTAAAACAATTTATAAAATAGTAATATAATATACAATAATGTATGCTTTTTTTTATAAGACTGTTGTCTAAAGACATTTGTTTTTGCCTTCTCCTCAAATGAGTTCAAAACACAGTAGACAGCTAGTGAAATGAAGCATCTCTTTATGTATTGGTTAATGGGCAGCTTTATTGAATTCTTGTTGGTTAACAGTGACAACTCTAAAATGGAATTTTTGAATAGGTATTTCAAGACCATGAATTAATATGAGTTAGCAGAGCATGGAATATCATCACAGAGAATTTGCAACATTGTCAGAAAGGCCAGAGCAGAAGTACTGGAGACAACAATCGCAATGCGAGAAGTCTTGCTAACAATAATAGGTAGGAAGTGGTGAATGACACTAATAATTTCAAAGCTTCCCTTTTCAGCTGTGGATATTCTTCTTTTCTCTTCACCCAGATGTCAGCCTCTTGCATGTTAAATGCCATTTTAAGCATGCCATCAGTAGCAAAATCTATTTGTGTTTCATATTTGTGCTCAGATCAGCCAGTTGTACTGACATATCCAAAAAAGTATTTAGTATCTGTCTATGCCCATTTTCACCTTCAGAGTCCAGCTCAGGTTGATACCTTAAAGTTTTTCTTCCAAATCATTATAGGAACAGAAAGCTGACTAAATCTGGAGATAAATTCTGCCGAAATTTTTACAGAGGCGCAATCCGTGTTCAGAAAAGATAGATTAAATTAAGTAGGTGGTGGTGTGTTTGTGTCTGTTGGTAGTAGTTTATCTTGCAGTGAAGTTGAAATAGATAGTTCCTGCGAATTACTATGGGTAGAGGTTATACGCAACAGCCATGCCAAAGTAATAATTGGCTCCTTCTACCAACCCCCCGATTCAGATGATATAATAGCTGAACGCTTCAAAGAAAACTTGAATCTCATTACAAATAAGTACCCCACTCATACATTATAATTGGTGGAGCCTTCAGTCTACCCTCGATTTGTTGGCGAAAATACATGTTCAAAGCTGGTGGAAGACAGAGAACATTTTCTGAAACTGTACTAAATGCTTTCTCTGAGAATTACTTTGAACAATTAGTTCATGAGCCCACGCAAATTGTAAATGGTTGCAAAACCACACTTTACCTCTTAGCTACAAATAATCCTGATCTAATAGAGAGTGTCATGACGGATACAGGGATTAGTGAAGGCAAGGTCATTGTAGTGAGGCTTAAAATGATATAAACCAAAACCACTAAAAATAAATGCAAAATATATCTATTTAAAACAGCAGATAAAAATTCTCTTGACGCCTTCCTAAGAGAGGATCTCCATACCTTCCAAGCTAATTATGTAAGTGTAGACGAGATATGGCTCAAATTCAAAGATACAGTATTGATAGCTATAGATAGATTCATACCGCATAAGTTAATAAGAGACAGGACTAATCCATCATGATACACAAAACACATAAGAACACTGTTGCAGAAGCAACGAAAAAAGTATGCCAAATTCAGAAGAATGCAAAATCCCCAAGACTGGCTAAGTTTCACAGAATCTCAAAATTTAGTGCAGACGTCAATGTGAGATGCAATAGTTTCCACAATGAAACATTGTCTCAAAGTATGGTAGGAAACCCAAAGAGATTCTGGTCGTATGTGAAGTACACCACTGACAAAAAACAGTCAATACCGTCACTGAATGATAGCGATGGAAATGTTATTGATGATGGTGTCGCTAAAGCAGAGTTACTAAGTACAGTTTTCCATAATTCCTTCACAAAAGAGGATGAAGTAAATATTCCAGAATTCGAAACCAGAACAGCTGTTAGCATGAGTGACATAAAAGCAGATATCTCAAGTGTTGCGAAACAACTCAAATCACTTAAGAAAGGCAAGTCTTCTGGTCCAGATGGTATACCAATCCGATTCCTTTCAGGGTATGCAGACACAATAGCGCCTTTCTTTGCAATCATATACAACCGCTCACTTGACAGAAAGTCTGTTCCTAAGGACTGGAAAGTAGCACAGGTCACACTAATATTCGAGAAAGGAAATAGGAGTAACCCATTGAAATATAGACCCATATCACTGACCTGGAGGACAAATGTAAGGATGTAGAAGCATGTATCACGAGGGGTAAGATAGATACTGCCTACAGGAAAATTAAAGAGACCTTTGGAAAGAAAAGAACCACTTGCATGAATATCAAGAGCTCAGATGGAAACCCAGTTGTAAGCAAAGAAAGGAAAGCAGAAAGGTGGAAGGAGTATTTAAAGGGTCTATACAAGGGCAATGTTCTTGAGGACAATATTATGGAAATGGAAGAAGAGGTAGAAGAACATGAAATGGGAGATATGATACTGCGTGAAGAGTTTGACAGAGCGCTGAAAGATGTAAGTCGACAAAAAGCCCCGGGATTAGACAACCTTCCATTAGAACTACTGACAACCTTGGGAGAGCCAGGCCTAACAAAACTCTACGATCTAGTGAGCAAGGCGTATAAGACAGGCAAAATAGCTCCAGACTTCAAGAAGAATATAATAATCCCAATCCTAAAGAAAGTAGATGTTGACAGATGTTAAAATTACCGAACTATCAGTTTATAAACCATGGCTGTGAAATACTAACACAAATTCTTTACAGACAAATGGAAAAACAGGTAGAAGCCAACCTTGGAGAAGATCAGTTTGGATTCCGTAGAAACGTTGGAACACGTGAGGTAATACTGACCCTACGACTTATCTTAGAGAATAGATTAAGGAAAGGCAAGCCTATGTTTCTAGCATTTGTAGACTTAGAGAAAGCTTTTGACAATGTTGATTGGAATACTCTCTTTCATATTCTGAAGGTGGCAGGGGTAAAATATAGGGAGCGAAAGGCTATTTACAATTTGTACAGAAACCAGATGGCAGTTATAAGAGTCGAGGGGCATGAAAGGGAAGCAGTGGTTGGGAAGGGAGTGAGACAGGGCTGTAGCCTATCCCCAACTTTATTCAATCTGTATATTGAGCGAGCAGTAAAGGAAACAAAAGAAAAAATCGTAGTAGGAATTAAAATCCATGGAGAAGAAATAAAAACTTTGAGGTTTGCCGATGACATTGTAATTCTGTCAGAGACAGCAAAGGACCTGGAAGAGCAGTTGAACGGAATGGACAGTGTCCTGAAAGGAGGATATAAGATGAACATCAACAAAAGCAAAATGAGGATAATGGAATGTAGTCGAATTAAATTGGGTGATGCTGCGAGAATTAGATTAGGAAATGAGACACTTAAAGTAGTAAATGTGTTTTGCTATTTGGGTAGCAAAATAACTGATGATGGTCAAAGTAGAGAGGATATAAAATGTAGACTGGCAATGGCAAGGAAAGAGTTTCAGAAGAAGAGAAATTTGTTAACATTGAGTATAGATTTAAGTGTCAGGAAATCTTTTCTGAAAGTATTTGTATGGAGTGTAGCCATATATGGAAGTGAAACGTGGATGATAAATAGTTTGGACAAGAAGGGAATAGGAGCTTTTGAAATGTGGTGCTACAGAAGAATGCTGAAGATTAGATGGGTAGATCACATAACTAATGAGGAGGTATTGAACAGAATTGGGGAGATGAGAAATTTGTGGCATAACTTGACTGGAAGATGTTATGAATCACCTAGAAGAAAATGACTTATTGATACATAACCAACACAGATTCAGAAAATATCATTCTTGTGCAACACAGTTAGCTCTTTAATCCCATGAGCTAAAATTGCTGTTGACAAGGGATCACAGATTGATTCCATATTCCTAAATTTCCAGAAGTCTTTTGCACCATTCCTCATAAGCGACTATTAATCAAATTGCATGCATATGGAGGATTGTCTCAGTTGTGTGACTGGATTTGTCATTTCCTCTCAGAGAGGTCACAGTTTGTAGTGATAGATGGTAAATCATCGAGTAGAACAGAAGTGATATCTGGTGTTCTGCAAGGTAGTGTCATAGGTCCTCTGCTGTTCCTGATTTACATAAATGATCTAGGTGATAATCTGAGCAGCCCCCTGAGATTGTTTGCAGATGATGCTGTAATTTACTGTCTAGTAAAATCATCAGATGATCAATTCCAATTACAAAATGATCTAGAGAGAATTTCTGTATGGTGTGAAAAGTGGCAATTGGCACTAAACAAAGAAAAGTGCAAGGTCATCCACATGGGTACTAAAAGAAATCTGATAAATTTTGGTTATACAATAAACTGCACAAATCTAAGTGCTATCAATTCGACTAAATACCTAGTGATAAAAATTACGAGCAACTTAAACCGGAAAGACCACATAGATAATATTGTTGGGAAGACGAAACAAAGTGTGCGCCTTATTGGCAGAACACTTAGAATATGCGACAAACCCACTAAAGAGACAGCCTACATTACACTTGTCCAGCTCTGCTGGAATATTGCTGTGCTGTATGGGATCCTTACCAGGTGGGATTGATGGAGGACATCAAGAAAGTGCAAAGAAGGGCAGCTCATTTCGTGTTATTGCACAATAGGGGTGAGAGTGTCACTGATACGATACACGAGTTGGGCTGGCAGTCACTGAAACAGAGGTGGTTTTCTTTGCTGCAAGATCTATTTAAAAAATTTCAATCACCAACTTTCTCTTCCGAATGCGAAAATATTTTGTTGTCACCCACCTACACAGGGTGAAATGATCATCATAATAAAATAAGAGAAATCAGAGCTTGAACAGAAAGATTTAGTTGTTCCTTTTTCCCACTCGCCTTTCATGAGTGGAATGGTAGAGAAGTAGTATGAAAATGGTTCGATGAACCCTCTACCAGGCACTTAAGTGTGAATTGCACAGTAACCATGTAGATGTAGATGTAGCTGCAGATGAAGCAAGTGAAACTGTGTGCCTATGCAACCACTGATCCCTTCTCACCCCTACATCTCCGCTGTGGCAAAGAATATATCACTGCCTGCAGAGCAATGCACTTGATTTCTCAGTCAGTATAGTATCAACAGAAAAAAACTAAATATGTTGTCTTCGAAATCATTAAGATAATTTTATTATGGTTCTGTGCATCACCAGAATTTTTTAGTTGGAAAATAGTCACTTATTCAAAAACGTTGAAAAACACTGTTCTAGCTCATCAGATGTTTTCTTCCAAAAGCTGTCAAAGTTTTCAGTCTGTTTTCTATGTGCCTGCCATCAACTCAACACTTCTAATATTTGGTGAGTGGTCACCTTTACTCCCAAATTGTTTACTTGTTAGGCAGTTGCTTCATTAAGTCAGTCCATAGCTAGGTATCAATGAATGCCCCCACTGTATAACATTCCATGTCCACAGTGATAATTTGGGCCATGTAAATACAGCACCTTGTATGGAACAGACATCATGTGATGAACAGAGTGCTATTGGCACTTGCATGTAAGCTTATTGACCTGTTAAATGAAGTGTTTAAACACTAATCTACAACTGATCATCATTGTGAGTGATAACATGAATAAAAATACATTAATGTGAAAGTCTAATCCAATGATATTGTGTGAAATTCATAAACAAACAGCGTCAAATTAATTTTCAAGCTAAGGCCAAATGTTGATCCAATAAAGGCTAATTACAGGCGTCAAATCAAGCCTGTAAGGTTACAAGTTGTGATGTAATTTGTATATTTCTCTTTGTCTATCCCATTTTTTGAAGCCTATTGTTATGTGATATTTACAGCATTGTCTGACATAGTAAGGCACGTGAAAAAACTACATTATAGATTAGATTAGATTGGATTATATATACTTTTTGTTCCAATTGATCAATAGTGAGTAAATCCTCCAGCATGTAGAACATGTCAGAAAAACAACAATACACAATAAATGTTTACAAGGAAAAACAAATATGCTAATGTACCTTCCTCAGATCCCAAGTGAAATGATTGTCATGAATGTCGAGTGAGTGAAAATATTTAAACATATTTTCATTTAAAAGATATTAAACACTAAATTGAAAAATAATTTAAAACACTTGTTTACAGTGATTGCATTTTGCACTGAATTTGTACAGAAGTCAGACTGTACTAATACACAGAATTATTTGATATTATTAGTAAAACACACACACACACACACACACACACACACACACACACACACACACACATCAATTGGTTCCACTAAGAAATTCATCAATAGAGTAGAAGGAGTTGGCCACCAATTAATCCCTTAGGCTCATCTTTAACTGAATGTTACTTGTAGTTAAACTTTTTGTGTCTGCTGGAAAACTATTGGAAAATTAGTGTGCCTGAATAATGGACACCTTTTTGGGCAAAACTAAGTGACTTTTAATCTTTGTTAAGCTTATTCTTATTTCTAATATTGGTTCTATGAACTGAGCTGTTAGTTTGTAAAAGAAATATATTTTTAATAACAAATTTCATTAAGGAATGTATATATTGGAAAGCAGTAGTTAATATTACTAGTTCCCTAAACAGAATTCTGCTAGATGCTCTTGAGTTCACGCCACAAGTAATTTGTATCCAGGACCTCTGTCAATACTCTTATTTGGCCACCCACTGTAACTACAGTGTCTTCCATGGTGAAATCTTTGCAAAGTGATCCTAAATCCTCTGTCACCTTCTCCTTTCCAACACTAGGTTTAAAAAAATTGGTGATCTGGTATTCTGATCCTAGTTCATTCTGCATAAACTAACCAACACCTCTAGCACAAGAACTACTTAATAATAAAACTTACTTTCTCTTTACAGCTTTCCTGCATTTTTAATTTTCAATTTACTGCTGAAAGTTTTTTTTGTGCTCTATCTACACCTACATCTGCTTGAGGGTCGTCAGTTTTAAACTGAAGCAACAGGTCAAACATTCACCACAAAGCTGTCAGATGAAGTCATAAGCCTGTTCTTTCTGTTGTCTATTGCCACTTCCCACCTCTACTTGTCCAGATCTTTCCTGGCCTTTTCTAATTCAGCCTGTTCCACTGTCCTCCTATCTCTGCTATGTATCCTGAAGAGTCTAGATTACTTCCCCAATTCCCACACCACTACATTTACTCACGTGAAAAAAACTACAGCACCTGGACCTAACAGTTCTATGGCAAGTCAGGTACTTTTAATTCATTATAAATATAATACTTCAGTAATACTAAGTCAGTTAAATTATTGATAAACAAGATAACACATTTAGAAAAATTAGGCCCAGACACAACTGTATGTAGACAAACAACTAGTGCAATTTTTCTGAATCAACATAAAATTTACACTACTTTCTGGAAATGTGAACTAAATAGTGAAGATATGCACTCTACTTAAATTACTGGAAAGCAGAAAGAACAATTAAATGAAATTCTCTAGGTTTACTACATCGGAACATAAACAAGACTATCTTGATGCAATAATTTACCAACAGCTGTATGTATTGAAGAAATTTATTTTATTTTATGAACTTCTGTGTGCTGCCAGTTTCGGCATTACATTGATGCCATCTTCAGGCCCCTGTACAATGAGTAGAAGAAATGTACTATCATAAAAAATATAGAACATACGTTAACAATTGACAGGTATTGTGTTAACTATGTAAGTGGCTCAAAGAGATATATTGTATATCATTAAAACTATATGTAACATTAGGACACAAATGCTTCTGCCTATGTCATGCCGTTGTTAATAGTTTTCACTGTTTTACTCAAATAAAGTATGATATATGAACATATGTGTACGCTGTTATTCATAAAACCATTACACACAGTTGTAATAGGCTATGCAACACATCAGATGAACTGCGTACATTCGTATGTCCAGAGGAACAGTGGAATAATTTTTTTTAATAAAAATTAACTAATATAAATAACAATAAAATAAATTAAAATACAAGAAAATGTGACAACCATGTCAGACATCATACTTACTTATATGTGGTCTAAGTCGTATTATGTGTGGTACGACAAACAGCTCCCGCAATATTAACAATAAAAAGCATAAAAGATTTCTTCTTAAAATCCAAATGCATTCGCAAAGTAAATCAATGCAATCGTACTATAAAATCATCAAACACCTGGTCATCGTAGACACTTCATTAGGACCCTTATGTAAGACAACCCCACATTGTGCTAGATTAGATTTACTTTCATTCCTATCAATCCATAGTGAGGAGGTCCTTCAGGATGTAGAACATGTCAGAAAAACAACAATACATGACAAATATTTACAACTCAAACAAATAAGCTTATGTACCATTCCACAGGACCCAAGTGGCATGGTCGTCATTTTTTAATGAACGCTATATGAAAGAATCATTTCACAAATACTAATGTACTGAATTTAAAATAAAAAAGTTTTTTGGTTCTACTGAGAAATTGATCACTGGAGTAGAAGGAGTTTGCCACCAACAAATCCTTTAGGCTTCTTTTAAACTGAATTTCATTGGTTGTTAAGCTTTTTATGGCTGCTGGCAAGTTATTGAAAATGTGTGTTCCTGAATAATGCACACCTTTTTGTACAAGACTAAGTGACTTCAAAGCCTTGTGAAGATTATTCTTATTTCTAGTATTGATTCCATGAATTGAGCTGTTGATTTGAAAAAGTGATATATCTTTAATGACAAATTTCGGTAAGGAATAAATATATTGTGAAGCAGCAGTTAGGATCCCTAGTTCGTTAAACAGGCTTCTGCAGGATGTTCTTGAGTTCACACCACATATAACTCTTACTGCACGTTTTTGTGCCCAGAAAACTTTAGCTTGGCTTGATGAATTACCCCAAAAAATAATCCCATATGACATTATGGAATGAAAGTAAGCATAGTATGCCAGCTTTTTCATTTTTATGTGCCCTATGTCTGACACAATTCGCATTGCAAATAGAGATTTGTGCTGAGTGGATTAATGCAACGCCAGTAGCTGCCTCATGTAGTCATGGATACAAAGAAGTTCCTCAATCTCTGTATATCAAGAAATGTCTATCTCCCTACATATAAGTCCTATACAATTATGCAGGATTATACCAAGTGGAATCGATTGAATAAAAGGAAAGGAAGAAAAAGAGAAATATAGGACGCCGCCTATATCTATGAAGATAAATCTCGAAATGAAATTTATACAATCCCTAAGACTAAGGGTGTGACGTATAACCATGTCAAATCATTCTGAGGTTGCATTAAGGGCAGGTGTAGTAGTGTATGAGATGACTATCTGGATCTTAAGTGCATCATCCATTGTTATCATATTCTGTCTAATTATTTGAGTAAAACAGTGAAAACTATTAACAACAGCGTGAAATAGGCAGAAGCATATGTGCCCTAATGTTACATATAATTTTAATGATATACAATATATCTCTTTGAGCCACTTACATAGTTAACATGATACCTGTCAATTGTTAATGTATGTTCTATATTTTTTATAATTTTTTATAATAGCACATTTCTTCTACCCATTGTAAAGGCGACTGAAGATGGCATCAATGTAATGCCGAAACTGGTAGCACATAGAAGTTCATAAAATAAAATAAATTTCTACAATCCATACGCCTGTTTGGTGAATTATTTGCATCAAGAAGTTCATGCCAGCCATCGTCCCACGATCCATAATGGATCAACGAAGATTAAACAAGACTATGACAACAACACTGCTGTATGAGTTTTCACGTTTTCTGAAATATTACAAAGAAAAGTGAAACCTTTTAGCAGTAACATTAAAAACATGCTAATATATATATATATATATTTAAAGACCAAATATGTCTGCTTGTGTCTGTATGTGTGGATGGATATGTGCGTGTGTGCTAGTGTATACCTGTCCTTTTTTCCCCCTAAGGTAAGTCTTTCCGCTCCCGGGATTGGAATGACTCCTTACCCTCTCCCTTAAAACCCACTTCCTTTCGTCTTCCCCTCTCCTTCTCTCTTTCCTGATGAGGCAACAGTTTGTTGCGAAAGCTTGAATTTTGTGTGTATGTTTGTGTTTGTTTGTGTATCTATTGACCTGCCAGCGCTTTTGTTCGGTAAGTCACCTCATCTTTGTTTTTTTTTTATATATATATATATATATAAAAAAAGGGTAATCAGTGCTAAAGTAATTATTACAATCTACATATCTTATCTGTATGAGAATACAAAAACTTGCCCTTCTCGCCTGGCAAAAGGTTGAACTACTCCTATAAGTTATATTGTTCAGAGACGCTTTGTTTCTTTATTTATTTAATCATTAATCCTTCTGTAGTCCATTTCCTTTGTATAGATGTAGCCAAGACATACACAATTTCAGTTCCATTTATACAAATGTCATTACAAAGAATCACCTAATTTAGTCAAAATTTAATTTATCATACCCAACATCAAACCAGTATTTCACTAACATAAAATGAATTAAATAAAAATATGAATAACAGTAATTTGATGTCCACAATAAATTCACACACACACCTTCATATTTTTGTGATTTTGATCTTTCATCATTTAACTTCTGCAGTGTACATGATGCACCCACTGATCTTTACTGTCTAATGCTATGTCATCCTCACTTTGTATCACCATGTCTCTCTAAGGCACCCAGAATGATAAAAAAAGAGCAAGCAACAGCAGGATCATTCTTATACAACAAGAAAATATGTATGTTGTATGTTCATGCTTCCTGGTTTATGGACACAAAAACATTTTATGATGTTCTTCTTGTTTTGTGGGAGATCCTCTCTACTGTTTAACTTCTAGGTATCCTTATAAGCTGTACGAAATAAAGACTTCAAACAATGTCTTAATTTGTTTCTAAAAACTGATGTCTTTTCAATGCATTTTATTTTGTGTGATAATTTATTGTACAAAATGTGTCTAACATTTATGGGTTCTTTTTCAGGTAACTTGAGCCTCTTCCTGTTTAGATAATAATCAGCCCTATTTCTTGTATTGTAGTTATGTACATTACCAGTCAAAATTTTTTGATCACCCACAAGAAAAAAATGTATACTTTATTTCATTGCACAAACATATCACACAAACTAAATAGACCAACAAAATAAATATTTTCTCTCTCTGTCATTAAACGATACAATGTGGTTTAGATTTTAGTCCCTTCAAAGTACCCACCCTTTGTCCTCAGAACAGTTGCACAAACTCGATATGAGATATTGCTATATTTTTGCAGGTACTTTAGTCCAATCTGACATATCTGTAAATTACTACATATATCTCAAACATTAGATGGCCTCAATTTCCTGATATTCCTCTCAAGTCCATCTCATAAGAGTTCAGTGTGATTAAGCTAGGTGACTGACATGGCCAAATCATATCCTTCAGTTCCCCACAGTTGTCTTTTCTGTTGACATACCCGCTTCACAATGTAGAAGCATGTTTGGGATCACTGTGCTGCTTCTGAACAATTCCATGACCAATAAGTCTCATGTCAGATGGAACTGCATTGTTGGTCAATATCCTGTGATACCCTTCCTTCTTTAATTTTTCATTAATCCTCACGAGATCACCAGCTTTATCACCCACAACTCATGTCAACACCATGACCAACCCTCCACCATGCTTCATCATTGGTTTCACAGACTGACTCTTCATATGTTCTTCAAAAACTCAATGAATAAAGATTTGATGGTGGCTTCCAAATATTTCAAACTTAGATTCATCCATGAATAACACCGTGGACCATTGCTGCATGCCTCAGTTTTTATGTTGCTGTGCCCATTGCAATCTTTTCACCTTATTTTGTCTGCAGAGTAAAGGTTTGGTGGCCCCCTTAAAACTTATCCACACTGACAATATTGCACTGTTGAAATGGACATTGGAGCTGCTCATATACTATTTACTTCCTACAGAATTTCAGGTGCTGTACATGTCTTCTGACATTTACTCTGTACACATATAAGTTGATCTTCCCTGTATGATATCAATTGAGGTCTTCCAGAACATGAGACACTTGGAAGAGCACCAGTTGGCTTCAACTACTGAAAAGTATACACCACTGTAGATTGGGCTATGCCAACCTTTGTTGCTACTGTTCTACTAGAATAGCCTTCCTGATGCAGAGCTACAATTACAGTGTGTTTTTCAATTCCAGTCTCCTGCTTCTGCCCCATTACAAGGTAATATGGTATGTACTTGATCAGGTATACAAACACACTGCTAGGTGCACATAATGTATTGCAAACTAGTGCAAATTGTTCGATACACAGACAATTGAAGGAATAATGGTTATTCGAAGGGACCATCTTAGATAAAGGCATGTCAGTATTGTTCTTGATACTCATCACCACCAGTCTATGTGAACAACCAGTCAGATACACAAGGGAGGCAGTTAGTCTCTACATGATTATACTTGTTTTGTTATCAGATTTAGGATTTGATAGAATATTCAAAATGAAATCCCTGTTTTAACCACAAATCCATAGTTGTGATAGTTGATCAAACACTTTTGACTGGTAGTGTATATCTTTATTTAACTGTGCAGTACTATTTGCTTTGAAGTGCATTATTGTTGCAAATAAATATAATGAATGGATAGTCATGACATTAAGTTCTCTAAATTTATTTTCACATGATTGTCTTGGGGTAACATTTCTAATGTATCCAACAGCCTTCTTTTGAAGCTTCAGTAACCTATGAATATGTATGCGTGCTGCATATCACTAGACTGTAATGCAGTATGATAAGTGAGCATAGACTAGGCCATAGCACATTGTTAACTGTATACATGTGTTCACTGCCCTTGTCATTTTTCTCGTTAAGAATAGGGTAGCAATTGCTTTAGAGCATACTTTCCTGATATCGTCCTTTGGTGTCAAGTGTTTATTAACAATGATATGAAAGAATTTGTGATTCCCTACTTTGCCGAGAACTGAATTAACTAGTTCAAAGGAGACATTGTCAGTCTTGGTAGTTTTAGTTGTTTGTAACTGTATGTACGTTGTCTTATTGGCATTTACAAGCAAGTTGTTTTCCCTGATCGGTCATGTAATGCATTTTAATATTTAAAATTTCACATCATGCCGGAACTTGCTCCATATTTTTACAACAGACTGAGGTCAGTGATACAGGCCTATAGTCATGTACATATGTCTGATGACCCTGCTGTATAATATGAATGATCTGCACATTTTCGTAATAATTTGGAACAGTTCATTACTCCAATTGCCTATAATAAACAGCTGCTGAAAGTGAAATAATTTCTTGTGCATATCTGACATAGAATTGTACAGGTGTCCCATTAGATCCACATGCCTTTTTTCTGTTGAATGATTTTAGATGGCTTTTGATAGTGTATCCCTTTATTTATCTGTCAGTTTGGTGTTTGTACAATGATTGAAATAATGGAAGGTAACAGAATTCACTAACGTTACCTTCTCTGTATTATTCTCTGTTTTGGTGCCACAACCACTGAAGAGCTCGATTGGTGTGTTTGACCAGTGTTTATGTAAGACTATTGTAGATTGATTGGCCAGCCAAAACATCCAGAAATATCTCCTCTCTATGGAGTACCCATAGGTTGCTCAAAACATGGAAAGAGGTTACCAGGGCAAATGAGTTGTAATAAATGTTGGCTGCAGGGTAGGTTTGTATTGAAAAGCACATACATTTACATGAGCCCTCATAAGTCTGCCATTGTGTCTCACCAGTCAGTGGTAGGGAAACCTACTGCATAGTTATGTACTTCCATTTGTACTAATCTGTACTTCAGTATTCTACAGCTAACTTGTGCATTCAGCAAGGCTATGCACCACTCCATTTCTTGCAAGTTATTGTAGAGTTATTTGAAGAAAAATTCGTATACATGGAGATACTGTTGTGATGCCCAGCCCACTTGACCTCAGTCATATCAGGGCATCTGTAATGCCCTGTACATGTGCCTTGGACCCAATTCCTATTTCCATAGCTGTGGGCAACAGTTAAGTCATCCTGGAGCAGAATGGCTCGATTCACATACAATGTCTTCTAAAAATCCGTATGTTGCCAAAATTTAGTTTGCACTCTATAGCCTCGATTCAGTGTTTTCTTTTCTTTTTTTTCTGGATGTTGACGATCCCTTGTCTTATATATATGAATATAAAAACTAGCTTGGTAGTAAAGGCTGTTATATGCAACATTGGCTTTGTTTCAAATAGTGCAGTTCATGACATAAGTTCATGGCTTGTAGAAAATAAACTAAAGCTAAATCACAATAAGACTCAGTTTTTACAGTTTCTAACACACAATTCAACAAAACCCGATCTTTTAATTTCGCAGAATGGGCATATGATTAGTGAAACTGAACAATTCAAATTTCTAGGTGTTCAGACAGATTTTGCAAAAACGGACATATTGTCTTATGGGTTAACAGCAATCAGTGATTTTATAACGTTACTTAAAATCCGTCTTGATTGCAAATTTTTTTATTCATATGACTGGTTTCGGTTCATTCAGAACCATCTTCAGATCTGTAAAAATAATGATACTAATTTACTATTTCACGGAAGCAAATCTTTTTCATCCCATCTAATCAACATCAAATGTACCAGAACGTACTGATATTTCAGTTACAGGAGTAACCCGTCCAATTCCAGCAACTTTCACATGCTACGTCACATAAAATTGGTTGGCAGAGTGCGCATCATTTATATTAATTATAACACTATTACCGACAGGTGGCGTCTGGTACATTTGTTACATTCCATTTGCACATACTGTATTCAGTAGATCTTCTTTCATATTAAAAATACTTAATTAAAATATGTAAATGTCAAGGTTAAAATCTGTACTTGTCAAAATTAAAAAACAGTAAAATTATCATTTTTATATGATCTAAAAAGCATAGGGTGATTTATATATCTATGGTGCTGGTGTGAACTTGTTTTCCTCTATGGTCTGCTTCCGTGGTTCAGATAGATAGTAAACTGTTGTGGAAATCCCATGTTCAGGATCGTCTTCAGAGTCTTACTGCCATCATTTTTACTATTGAAACACTATTTGAAGTAACTGATATTTTGACATGAAAAGTAGTTTACTTTGCTTATTTTCATTCGCTTATGTTGTATGCTACTATATTTTGGGGTAGCTCTTCCCATTCTTGAAGGATATTTTTGGTTCAGAAATGGGCAGTTTGGGCAATAAGTGGTGTGTGTGTGTCTATATATATATATATATATATATATATATATATATATATATATATATATATATATATATATATATATATATATATATATATATATATATATATAATTTTTCCCACGTGGAATGTTTCCCTCTATTATATATATATATATGGTTATAATAGAGGGAAACATTCCATGTAGGAAAAATATATCTAAAAACAAAGATGTAGTGACTTACCAAATGAAAGTGCTGGCAGGTCGTCAGACACACAAACAAACACAAACATACACACAAAATTCAAGCTTTCGCAACAAACTGTTGCCTCATCAGGAAAGAGGGAAGGAGAGGGAAAGACGAAAGGATGTGGGTTTTAAGGGAGAGGGTAAGGAGTCATTCCAATCCCGGGAGCGGAAAGACTTACCTTAGGGGGAAAAAAGGACGGGTATACACTCGCACACACACACATATCCATCCACACATATACAGACACTGGTGAGGCAACAGTTTGTTGCGAAAGCTTGAATTTTGTGTGTATTTTTGTGTTTGTTTCTGTGTCTGTCGACCTGCCAGCACTTTCATTTGGTAAGTCACTACATCTTTGTTTTTACGAAAGCGCTGGCAGGTCGATAGACACACAAACAAACACAAACATACACACAAAATTCGAGCTTTCGCAACAAACTGTTGCCTCATCAGGAAAGAGGGAAGGAGAGGGAAAGACGAAAGGATGTGGGTTTTAAGGGAGAGGGTAAGGAGTCATTCCAATCCCGGGAGCCTTAAAAAATTAAGTTGATTGCGTTTACGTAAACTTATGACTTGCCTTTTTTTGGGTTCATAAATATTTTATTTTATCTGTTATTACTTTTTATGTTGTAATTTCATGTGCTGACACATTCCATGATCTTGGTGATTTGCTCCAACCCCCATCCACCATTGAGCTGTGGTTTGAATCCTCATCAGGTTTCCTTTTTACTTTTGTCGTGTCCGTTCCCTAGTTCTCTTTGTCTACAAGTGGGAAGTCATTTTGTCACATGACAAAAACCTACAACACGACATTGGGATTCATTAAACTGCATCTGTGTGTCAACTAACCGTGCAGTGCACAACTATAACTGGGCCTGTTAAGTTCATGTGGGGCGGCTTCCCAGATGAGAGCACAATTGTGAATACATTGATACTCATTTGGTGCTGGGTGCATCTGATAACAATGCTACTGCTGCTGCTCATGTGCATGCTGCACGGTACCCTCAAAGGTGCCATCCCAATGAGAATCTTCTTTGCCACATGGAGCAATGCCTTTGGGAAACTAGTAATGTTCATGCACAAGCAATGAGCAGAGATCATCCAAGGACTATATATACTCAACAAACAGAAGATGTTATTTTTGGAACTGTTCACCAATCACCTCAGCAAAGTACCTATGATACAGCAAGACAGTTCCAGATGTCTCAAATACTGGCTGTAGAAGAGTTGTACGATGAAGAACTGCATCAGTGTCATTACATGTTAACTCAGTACTAATGGCCAGAAGATTGCATTTCATGACTACAGTGTTTTGCACCAAGTGGAAGATCATGAACATTTTATAAATAATATGATATGATATGATGCAGCTTCACTTGTGAAGGTATTTTCAACCTCCACAACAGCCATTGTTGGCCAGAACACAACCCACATGTCTCCCATGAATGTGGCTTTCAGGCAAGCTTTGGCATAAACCTGTGGGCTGGAATCGTGGGAGGGGTGCTTTTGGTCCCTTATCTATTGCTGGACAAGTTGAATGTGCCCCAATATCATATGAGCTGCTCGGGGGAAGAAAATGGTAAGCACCAAAATCACAGTTTCGAGATACAGCGCATCTAAAGTTTCGATTGATCTGCAAATCTGAATAATTTTTTTTTTTTGAACAATCCTTTTATTCTGTAGTGATTCTAACATATATCTTCTACTATACAGACATAAATGAAACTCAGAACTGACTAAAACAAATGAAATATACAAAAATTATTACATTACCATACACCATTAACAACACATAGTGATAGAACATTACATATTAAATTTTACAGTAAGTCTTCAACACTTTACTGAAACTGCAAAATCATTCCTCACTCTCATTACTAATGTCTTTTTCATCCAAAACTGTTGGCTTTAGTGACAGGAAAAATCCACGGTGGACAGGAGGTATGTAATTTAGGAGCGACAGGACGTCAGCAACTTTCTTCTTTTCAATAAGCCTTGGCCCATTGTATTTAAGCCGACGCGTAGGAACTGGTCCTTGCCTTCCACGTTTCCTGAAGCTTATTTCATGCCAAATGTCATGACAAAATGTCTCGCTGATGAATAAAGATGATGGATATTCGGAGGTCACCTTCCACCTACATACTTTCCTTAGGTTGACATCTCGACCATCAACTGTCTTCTTTCTGAAGACAAATGCTTCTTTAGAGTGTTATATTTGATAGAAATCCTCTCTTTTCATATTATATACAAGCAATGGATTCTTCTTAGCTGATGTCTTGATGATCTTGCACCACTGATCTGGACTGTACACATGTTGTCCTTGTCGGCGAACGTAATTTTCAATTGTCGCGAAATCTCTATCGGACGGCAACGTTGTGTGCCCGCTCACGGGGAAGTGGTGTTCAATCACATGAACTCTACCAGTTGAAATTAGACATTTCCAAAACAGTACCATGTTCCAGTTCTTATTTTGGCCACAGCAGTTATCAGATTTTGCAAAGTAACGTAAAAGGCAGCTCAAAATTTCCTCTGATCCACGGGCAGTAGTAGTCTCATTTCACAAAAAGCAGCGCCCTTTCTTCTTGACACAATCATGAACATTGAGATTATACAACCAAATCTTCCTTTTGTAAAAAGCTGGAACACAACTGAACTTAGGAACTGGGAGAGTCTGCTGCAAGTCAAAAGTCACAACATGTACATTACTGTCTGCTTCTGCTCATCTTGTGTGGATGGAAATGTTAGCTTGCCCTGCTTCTGCCCGACATTGGTGTAATTCCAACTGATGCTCCAGACATACTTTCAGTTGGGGGGCATCAGTGCTCTCAATTTGCACTATGAGCATATCACAAGTCTTACACATATCATTCTTTGGTGATTTTACTCCTATGTTATACTCTTCAGTGAAAATTCGCCTGTGCTTGTCTACAGATACAGGCTCATAGGACATCTCCTTGCAGAAAACATTCTTATAGTGCTCATAACAGGAGGTGATTGTTGCATCTGTGCCCAGGTACACTCTGGCATGACTGTTTGAGCATCTGTAATGACTCTCGTATTTCGGTATTTTGTCGATGTGTTCCCTGATATGTTTAACACTAGTTTCAGAGTAAGCATACGGACGTACAGTATGCTTGCGCCACTTGTCCTGGGGTGGCGTGGTCGATCCGGATGCGATTTTCTTCTGTACATTTTCGACACGACCACAATTATTATGTAGACCATGAATGGCAAGAAAAGCTTTCTTGCATACTTTTATATCACTGCCACTAACTGTTACAGTGTAGGAAATGGTACAATTTCTCCAGGAATTTTCTCCAGCTGCTTTTCGGCGACATGCAACAGTATTAGATTTCATTGCACCAAATAAGTATGCATTTTGAATGTTAAAATCACCTACTTCCCAAAATGTTTTGAATACTTTCATCACATTCAAATCTCCTACTTTTTCGAAACATTTACGAGGGCACTGGCAATTAGGTCCCACAGTTGTTTTACTTACAGTTGCTCCTGTACAAGAAACACACTCTTCGCCCAAATTAAGCCTCTTCTGTTTAATTTTGCATTCAGAATCAACTCTCAGCCTTTTCCGAGATGACCTCATTGTCTGTTCGAGGGCCCCTTCCTGAATGGTTTCTGCAGGAGCCATACACTGTTCGTTGTTTTGGGCAATATGATCTGATTCGCTATTAACCTGTATAACAACAAAAACTACTATTACCATTACCATTATTATTATTACATGTAACAATATATATGAGAAATGCACATTCACACACCACATAGCCAAAAAATTGTAGCCATTCTAAAATAACCTCAAAATTAATGTACTTCAGGAACATAATGGTATGTACATGCACTTACCATTATGTTCGTGAAACGTACTAAAGACAGTATATTTACAAAATAACATACCTCTGAGTCATCTGAATCATTAGGAATGTATTCTGGATCCCTCTTGAAGATATTAGTATCATTGGAAGTATATTCCTCGTCTTCTGCCATTTTCACTGTTGCCATAATCTCGGATATGTTTTTACTTGC
The DNA here is from genome assembly GCF_021461385.2 of Schistocerca piceifrons. Classification (NCBI taxonomy): domain Eukaryota; kingdom Metazoa; phylum Arthropoda; class Insecta; order Orthoptera; family Acrididae; genus Schistocerca; species Schistocerca piceifrons. Next base: position 10,601,604 of record NC_060149.1, read on the forward strand.
CACCATTCTCTCTGTCACTTACCATTATGTTTCCGCAACAGACGGACAGTGGCACTTACCATTAAGCTCCGCCCTGACATCTGTTGAGTGAATTTGGAACTACTAGTAAGTTTACTGCATTGTGCATCCCACAGGTGGTATCATTAGCCATCTACCGCAAAATACACGGCGATGGGGCTTACCATTGTGTTCCCCCGAGCAGCTCATTTGTTTCTTTGCAATACTTTGTCTGATGCACTAGAAAACCTTCCACTTGATGTTCAGCAACAGCTATGATTTTAGCATGATGGTGCACTGCCACACTTTGGAATGTTGCTTGTACAGTTACGTACTAGCTCTGTGAAGATAAACCCAGATGTCAAATGTACAGACTGGAATTATTGTATGTAGCATAATATGCAGTCTAGTGTATCCTATGTATTGTATTTTTTGTACATCATTGGACATAGATGATGCTACTATATTGACTATTATTTCTGCTGGCATTATGCGTGTCACGAACGAAACAAAGTGGTCATTTATGTCTGTAATAAGTTCATGTTATGTCTTCATTCTTAAATAAATCTAGCAGTAACAGAAAGAAATATACATGATACTGTAATGTGGAGGTGTAAATGAGATACAATTTGATGTTTTAGCTGAAAAAAAAAGTTTGGCGCAAACACAACACAAACTTTGGCCCGTCTGCATATCTGTTGCCCATGACATTGCCTCACCTCACTGAGCTAATGGGACAGCTTTAGCACAGCATGGAGCTCGTGCTATCTGTTTTTGACCATGCTGTATGCAGTTACAGTGTTGCCATAGCCTTGTTTTTTTAAACTCTCATTTCTATTAAACCAACTGGTGGGACTAGGTGTTGCTAGATACACTTTTGTCTAGAACTGGGATAAGGAATTGCATACCAAACACCAAGTGCAGAATTTTTTTCTTCACCCTGTGTACTATGTAAGCTGCCTTGTGATGTGTCTTTGAGGACACTTTGAGCACCATTGTCACTTCAACCTTTCCTGTTCCAATTGGAAATAGTTTGCAGGAAGAAAAAATGCTGATAAACTTCCATGTGCACTTGACTCTCCCTAATTTTATCTTGATCATCTTCATAGGTAGGAGAAAGAAATACATTTTTTGACTCTTCTAGGAATACACCCTCTCAGAACTTTAACAGTAAATCACAGCAATTGAAGAATGCCTTTCTTGCTGTGTGTGCCACTGTAGTCATTACAGTGCGACCTTCCTGTGTGAAACACTTTTGGTAAAAGACATTTAGTAATTCTGCCTTTTCTCTGTTATCCTCCATTTCAGTGCCATTATGGTCAAGGACTGTCTGGACAGATGGCTTCAATCCGTTTACCGTTTTAACATCATACTAAAACTTTTTAGAATTTTCTGTCAATTTGGTGGACCGAATTTTACTTTCAGATTTGTTGAATGCTTCACACATGGCTCTACTTAAACTAATTTTTGGTTCATTTAATTTTTTTCCTCAGCTAGTATCTATCTAAAGCATATTGTGTAATAATCATGAACTTTGCCCATTGATATGCAACATTGTTAGTACTGGAGATGAAATTTTCGTGCTTACCACTCAAGTAATGTAAAATTTGTTTCTTGTCGCTCTTGCTAAGCAGAAAGATCTCCTACCTTTCTTTGTATTCTCATTTATAACTATATTCAGTGATGCTGTAATGGCCTTGTGATGACTGGTTCCCTTTCCTATGCTAACTGGGTTGAAAAGTTTGGGTCTTTTTCTCACCATCAGGTGTAAGATGTTACCTTCTTGCATCAGTTGTCTGATTAACTGCTCAAGGTAACTTTGGATGAACCACTTAGAACAATTTTGCATGATTCTCTTTCCCTGTTATCCACCCTAGTTTCTCATATCTCCCAGTCTATAGCACCTAAGTTAAAATCTCCACCTAAAACTATAACATGACCAGGAAACTTACATGAAATATTCTCAAGGTTTCCACTCACCTGTTCTACCACAATGGCTGTTAAGAGTGCCGTTGCCCTTCCTTATACTAAGCGACATACTGCACAAGCTGTTCAGCTGATATGTGCCCCTCTTGCTCTAAAATGAACTGGTTTATGGATCTCAACAGACCCAATTCCAGAGTTTGATTTAACAAGGTCACATTCTGCCTTGGCAAAAGTTGCTTCTGGCCACTACAGCTGCGGCTGTGTCACATTCAATTGCATGACTCCTGAAATTGACGCTGGCAGATGGAAGGTTGGTCCTGTTATGTTGCACGCAGTTCCACTGATTAAAATTCTGCTCCCCTCGAGCTCTATATGTTTTGCTTCTGCCAATACTACCCACTCAAAACAACTTGCTGCTACTAAAAAATTCTTGTAGGTGGAGAAGATCCAGTGCATCTCGACCCATTACAAGCTCAATTTTGGCTCCACGATGTCCCTTGGACAGTCTATTTCTTCCCTCCTGGCTAAAAGTAACTGCACCATGCACATGTCTGGATTGGTGCTTATCACCCTGGCTGGACATGCCGTTACCTTCCCTCTATGGCAGCTCCATAATTCCTCCCTTGGCATACTGGCTGTTAACTGCTGAGATCAGTAATACCTCCTCAGTTCTTTACTTCTACCAACTTGCTCAACGCTCCCCTTTTCAGTGACCTGAGGACAGGATCACTATCACCCTTTCTCCCTCTTCACAAGGACTGCTGTCCCTAGGAGGCTCACCACACTCGAAAATACATATAAGAAAATACAATGCCTAATTAATCTACACAAACCCAATGATAAATAACAAGAAAACAAAAAGAAAATCTACAAATACTCTACTTCTTTCTGGATTGCAAAGCATATGGTACTTCATGCTGTACTCTTATCTTCTCTGTGCTTAGCACCTCTCTTCAGTCTCACTTTCTTCCTCTTTACTTCCTGTGACACATCTGGAATCACTTCCGGGTAACCCTTAAATGGCCGCAACTGCCCAATATGTGCTATTCTTGTTCTAGTTGGCAGCTGAAGCTTAACATTAATGGGGGATATGGTTTCAACTATTCGGTATGGCTCGTGATACCTTGTAAGGAACTTCTTTGTTTTCCCTTTTGGCGTATAGGAGCTGGATAGCATTACCCATTGCCCTAATCTATTCTCCGGTAAACTTCCTTTCCACTTCACTGTGTCTTCCTGCCTTTCCAAAGCCTTCAAATTCGCCTTTTGTACATGTTTCCAAACATCCCGCATTGTTCTCACGAACTGATGTACAGATTCACTGGACCTTCCTTTCTGTAGCCTAACCAAATCAAACGGTGACGCCATTTTTTGCCCGTACACTACCTCATACGGAGACAAACCGGTATTTGTATGGATTTCTGCATTATATGCGCGTACAATATGCTTCAAATACTCGTCCAACTGATGGTGATGAGAATCCACATAAAAACTCAGCATCTTCCTGATTGTTCTATGTACCCGTTCAGTACTTCTGTTGGACTATGGATGCAACGCATTCATCTTCAACTTCTTTACGTTCAGCAATTTACACAGTTCCTTCATTAAATCCAACATGAAGTTGGTTCCTTGGTCAGTAATTATTGTCTCCAGTACACCATACTTCAAAATCCAGTTGTTTACTAACGCTTGCGCGACCATTGGTGCCTGTTGATTTGGCATAGTCACCATCTCCACATACCTTGAAAAATGGTCTATTATTGTCAGAACAAATCTGTTCCCTGATGGTGTTTGCCTGAAAGGTCCTAAGACATCAATCCCCAACATAGAGAATGGACATGTCGGTTCTGGCAATCGTTGTAGCTGTATCTGTTTCCGACTCAAATCTGCTCTCAGCGCACATGGTATACAATTCTGAACATACTGATCCACGTCTACTTTCCTACCTCTCCACCAATACCTCTCCATCGCTCTCCTATTCATTGCTCTACACCTTCCATGACCAGATAACACATGATCATGTGCTTCCTTTAAAATCTCATCCCTCAGTTTCGCTGGTGCTACTACCCTTGCTCCTAACTTTGTTTCCCTGCACAGAAGACCGTAGTACATATTAAATTGCGACTGTGTTCAATACAATTTGCAATTGTTGTCTGTGTCCTGTAATTCTTGCCATACCAATAGGTCATAACCTATGACTTCTACTTTTGCCACCTTCCTACTTAGTGCATCCACATTACCGTGCTTCTTCACCTCGTGGTCGAATTCACTAAGCCTCCCAGCCCATCTACCGAGTCTAGTTGACGGATCCTTCAACCCCAACAACCACTTCCACGCAGCATGATCTGTCATTACCTGAAATCTTCTTCCATATAAATAACATTTAAAATATGTGATTCCATAGATTACACTAATCATCTCCCTCTCTGTAGTTGAGTAATTCCTTTCTGCTGCATTAAACTGCCTAGATGCATAGGCTACAGGATGTTCTTTCCCATCAATTTCCTGACTAAGAACACACCCTAATGCTTGAGTCAATTCATCACAGGCTAGTATAAACTCCTTTTGAAAATCTGGAAACACAAGAACGGGACTTGATGTTAACACTTCTTTAAGTTTGTCAGACGTTTCCTGACACTTTTCTGTCCACTCAAATTTCATACCCTTCCGTAACAATCACGCCAATGGCTGTGCTAAATCTGCAAAACCCTTCATGAACTTTCGATAGAAATTGCAAATTCTGATGAATGACTGCACTTCCTTAACTGTTTTCAGTCCCGAAAATCCCTTACAGCCTGTACCAACCTTGGATCTGTTCGCACTCCGTCCTTACTGATAATATGACCCAAATATTTTACTTCTTCTAATGTGAAATGATACTTCTCCTGGCTCAACGCCATACGAGCTGCTCTTAACCTCATAAAGATTTCCCTTACCTGCTGTCTATGTTGCTCCATACTACCTGAAAACACTATAATGTCATCCAAATAGACAAGACACTGCTGTGGTTTCAAACCCCTGAACATAGTGTCTACCAACCTCTGAAACATTGCCAGAGCATTTTTCAAACCAAATGGTATTCTGATGTACTCCAGGAGTAGACAACGCAGTTTTTGGATGATCCTCTGGAGTCACCTCTAACTGATGATAACCACTTGTGAAATCCATTGTAGAAAAGTACTCGCACTGTCCTAAGTGATCCAAAGTCTTCGATATGTTTGGAATGGGGTATGCATCTGTTACTGTCTTATTATTGAGGTATTGGTAGTCACAACAGAACATGTAGTTCTTAGTTCCACCGATAGATTTTATAGGTACAACGACAATGCCCGCTCCCCAGCAACTATCACTATGCTCTACAATACTGTCCGCAAGCTTGTTAATCAATGAAATCCTCCACAATCAGCTGCAAATACCTCAGTATTCTGTATGGTTTATGGTAAACCGGTGCTTCATTCCCTGTTGGTATCCTATTATGAACTAATGGAGTTGTTGGCAATGGGTCTTGTGGAAAAACAAATCCTTAAATTCCCACAATAATTTTTCCATATGCTCTCTTTCCCCTTCTGTCAAATGCTAAATTTTGTCATGCATTGCAGTTCTACTGGCATTTAGTGGTTGATTGCGTTTCCTACCTCTTGAACACCAGTTTTCATCATCTGGCACATCCAAATTTGCTACTAAAACTCCTTTTCTCAAACTCACGTCTACAGCGCTAAAATTATCCACATTCATGGGAACTACTCGCTCGTCATTCCCCTCCTGTATACGTAAAATACTGTGTTTCACAAAACAACCCAAAGGACTCAAAACTTCATTATCCTCCAATGGCTCAATAACACATACTGTACCCACAGGTAGATTCGACCCCACACTTACCCAAAACAATTTCCCGTTGCCACCAGACACACACTCATGTGAATTAAGCCTTAATGCTAGTGTACGTGGTTCAATTGGTTTGTTCATTATGTTGAACGCCCCTTGAAACAGCTTTGCATTGACAACAGTTTCCCCTATCTGAAATAACATTACACCAAGTTCCACAGTTCGTTGCCCAAGGCCAATTTTGGCATGATGTTGATGCAAGAAATCTATTCCTAGGATCATGTCATAGCCCTCATTTACCCATGGTACTACTACATCCATGCATGCATCAAATTGGACTTTCCCTATGCAAAAGTCAACTGTCACTGACCCCAAAGGTGTGACCTCCTTATCCCCCAATCCACACAACCTATAATGTGGTGGGCCTAACTGTCTTCGTCCCATTAAACTCTTAGTAGCTACTGACGCTTGCACCCCTGTGACCAACAAAATCTTAAACTTTTTATTTCCTATGGAACCTACCACTGAATATCCCACCTCTGCATATGTATTTGTAGCATTTAAATTAAACAGTAGCTCCCTTAGGTGGGCCTTGGGCCTGCTCTGCTGTTTAACAATTGTCCACCTCTACTAACTCCACTTCTCCATCCTCCACACTGTTTATTTCCACCTGTTCATCTATTCTTTGGGGACTGGGTACATTTCCTCTGCACATGTCCCATACTACCACACTCTTAACATTTTATACCTGCTGTAAACACTGTTTATCTATCACGTACCCCCATTACCACGTCTATTTCCTCATATTGGATTGCCAGCTGAATGGCCGAATAAAAATTTTTCAGAGTCACTTCATGGACTTTCCGCAATATATTCGCTTGTAATCCCCTCAAAAATACATCAAGTCCCCTTTGCTCGGCCTCCTGCAACAGAACACCATTTGCTTCATCACTCTAACCCAACTCGTAAGTGTACTCATGAATTTCTCTTTTTCTGTCTGCAAATTTCTCTACTGTCTCCCCCTGTCTCTTTGTCATTGTACTCAACCTGTCCCTAAAGTAAGGAGTGCTGTTCTGTTTCTTGTACCTTTGTACTAGCCCCTCCTTCAACTGCTTAAACTCTTCTGCCTTCCTTAAGGCCTCAGAACACCTTACATATGTCTTCACTTCACCCATTATCTAATCTTGGCTACATGTAACAACTGTGCATCTGACCAACCATTCATCACAGCTCAAGTTTCTAAGTCCTCCACAAATGAATGCACATCCTCAGATGCCTTGCCAGAAAACAGTATAATCAAACTCGCAGCAGCTGGATCAATGTCCTGCTGCTTCATTTTAAGCAACAGCGACTGATCTGATGTGGTTTCCTGCTCAGTTCCAGACGTTAATTCACTCCTCAACTATGTATTGTCCACTGTCAACTGTGCTACCTTTTTTAACAAAATCTTTACTGCTTCTGGTTCCAACACAGCTTGCATTCACGAATCTGCCATTGTTTCGCTTTCATTCCTTGTTAATCCCAAAATAAAACAGTTAAGTACAGAAATAACCCGACCCTCTACACCTCAGTGTAATCATACTCAGTAACATCATACTCAAACCAATACAAAAGTAATCAAATGCCACAAAAAACAACATCTTACTGCCCCAAATACACTAACACTTACTCTGACAGCAAAAAATACTACGCCCATGCAAAACATCTACAATGGCCTGCCACGAGCCGTACTCAAAAACACAAAAAAAGAAAAACAAATGTCCAACACTCAAAATAAACTGGTCAAAACTCACCGCATCTCGTGACAGTAATGCAGGTGGTGCACTCAAACATCGTACTGTACTGACGACGTCCAGCTATTCTGACACCAAATGTAATCGGAACTTCTGACACCGAATGTAACGGTAACACCAAATGTAGTGGGAAGAGAAAGAAGGTACCGTATTAAGACTCGTTCGAGCTTTCCTAGTGATTTATTGTTTCCAAATACAGTGCCACCTTCCCCTCAGTGTGTGTCACCGGGTCCCGCGATGCTGAGGACACTACTCGGCTGTCTGCAAAACACTTTGGTGTGGAATGGCTGCCTCAGTGAAGCGTCCACACACTGCTGTGTGATGGCCTCGTACGGCCGCGACGTCAGGATGCGCTGACAGTCCACTCGGTGGTCTTCGCCCCTGCTGCCTCAGTGCCGCTCGCCGGGAGCCACAGGCAGCTCGCTGCTCGCTTCTTCGCTGTCGTGGTTCAGATCAAGGGCGACAACAAGTGCCTGCGATGCTGTGTCCGAATCTGCTGCCCTCGCCTCGGGATGCCTCCGGCGTGTGTCGGCAGCTGACAAGTCTGCCCACGGTAGCGAGCCGTGGCGTGGCCCACCGCTGGATAGCTGCAGACTCTGTGTCGGCCTCAGAGGGTGAAACCAGTGACCCGCTGTGGACTGGAATGCTGGCACCCCATCTGCTGCTGTGTGTAGCCAGTGGTGTGACACGCGCCACCATCCAGGAGAGCTGCCACACTTGAATGCCTTGTTAGTGAACCGGCACCTATTTATATGCTGTTGTGTGCCTCTGTTTTGTTAAATGCACCACTCTGTGTCAGGTACTCGTAACGCTTAGGTTGGCCAACGGGTCCCTTCTGCCTGTGACTTGAGCCGTGCAAACTGCTGTGTGTACTTTTTCCGGTAGTTCTACGCCCCTGTGACCTCTGTTTTACTTTGCAGCTGCTGGTGAGCGTAACTCACTGTAAACAGGCCCACGCCTGGCTGTAACTTGCATGCTCAGAAATATTGCACCAAAACTGACTTTTCCTATCCCGAATGGTAGTGCCGCTACACTTTTAAAATTTGGTGAGTGAATGTGTAAATGATATTCTCAGTCAAGTAACTCTTCCGAAACCCAAACTTTGATTTACAAAGAATGTTACTGTTATTCAGACAGAATACTGTTGTCGAATACATCACCTCCTCAAACATTTTGGCAAATGATGTCAGTAGTGAAATGGGTTAGTAGATAGTGACATCTCTCCTGTGACATACTGGGATTTTAACAATGGCATATTTCAATTTCTGTGGACAAAAGTCCTGAGTTAGTAATGTCCTACATACTTCAGTAAAGACAATGCTCATTACACGATATCAAGTATATAGCTCTGTGTCGGAAACCCTAGAAAATCCAGGTGACCTATTATTTTTGAAAGAATATGTAATTTTCTCAGTTTCAGAAGGAGAAATGAGTGAGACAACCATATGATTATGTTTTAAGGAAGGTGCTTGATCAGGAAACATTCATTGTTCTCTTAAATTGTTTGCCCCTATATTTTCTATTACATTTAAGAAATTATTATTAATATATCAAGCTGTTATTGCTTCTGTACCAACCACCTACTCAATGAAAAGAAGAATAACTGGTTTTTCTTCCTTACACTTTCATGTGATAGGATGGCAACATGTTTGTGGTAAGTAAGACTGTTGAAATTGTTTTGTTCACATTTTTCAGACATAATGCAATGCACAGCTGTGTTTTGGCATCTAGTGCAAGTAACTGATATCACACATTTTGGAGAAAGATCATCTAAGATGAGTAGTAACAGTATATGGTGATAAAACATTCTTATTTTAAAAACTGAGAACTAGATCCCAGATATTAACTGAGTTTGTCTGTACTAATGCTCAAAACCAACTAAATAAATGGAGTTAAAGATGATTGCACAAACACTACTTATTTGGCACATTCCAGGTAGTCAATTAAGGTTCATTTAGAAGGTAGTGCATATTATCCTAAAGGAAGTTCTGCCTATGAAAATTTCAGTGCACAGAGTACTTTTCAAAACTTTGGTTAGGAAAATTTAAGTCAAATTCCCAGGCAGAAGCAACCAAGAGTAGCATTTAAAAATCTACTTTTGTATCACAGTGGTTCAGATTGTCAACCATCATCCATTATAATGGGAAAAGTGCAAAACCTTGGCTTCAAAGTAGGTTCTTGCCAACCCCGTGCTTTAGATATCCAATGTATTTTTTCCTGTTTCGAACATAAAAAAGTTGCTTGGAAGTAATAAATTTGTGTTAAATGAAGAGGTAATCTGTTGATATGGGGACTATGTTGAGAGTTGAGGTTTCATGTTACTGACTGTGTAATTTATTACGTTTTTACCAAGTTTATCAACCCACTTTCACAAAATTAGGGGTTCGTGATTGTTAAAAGACACTTATAGAAAGGAAACAAAATGTACCTTGTTTTTGGAACCGTTAGTTCTGTTCTAATCCTACAAGATAATACCACATGATGGCTGACATAACAAACTTTATTAAATCTAGAAATCAATTTATTATAATGGGTACACTAGCCATGGAGTAGCTCACAATAGCAATGTGATAACACACATGCAGAGGTAAATATGCAACGGAGTAAGAGCTGGGTGGACCTGTCTCTAAAAGCTTTCAGACAGCTCGTAGAATGTGTGGATGAGAGCCTGTGCACACATTCGTGAGTGACACTCCCTGACAGTCGTCAGACTTCTAGCTACATCTCGTAACTTCGGTGGCACACCTTACGACTACGTGCCCCGATCTTGAGTGCGTATCTACGTGGGTCAGCTACACCCCTCACCCATCGACATTGTCTCTGATCCCCGAGTTGAATTACGGGCAACTGCGATTTGGAGGCCGCGCAGACAGGACGAGCTGGCAGCGAGCAACTGCTGAAGGCCAAAGACCCAGGGATACGAGGGCGAAAGTGGCCAGCATAAGGAGAGCCGGCCTCTCCCCCCTGCCTCCCGTCAGAGCACGAGATGACAAAACCAGAAACGAGCAGTCCGAGTCAAGATCCACGGCGACGTCGAGCGTCAGTGCGGAAGGTGGAAGTGACACCACAGCGAGCTGAGGCTGTTCCTGTGACATCGAACCAGTGACGGATACATGCTACGGCTGGACTGTTCCACCAGAGCTCTTGCCAGAGTCTGTGAAGGTGGGTGAAAGTTTTGCCAGTGGTGGAAAAGGAGACCAGAATCCGTGAGGGTAGGTGGTGCCCAGCGACCGGGGTACTGGTGAAGATGGTGTTGTGGCCAGGACTGGGGGAGGGGGTGGGGTTGCTTATTCAGACTCAGAGCTGATTTTGATGGCACTTGACCTCCCAGTCCTCTGGCCATTGGGATGTACATGCGTCAGCCATCCTGGTGCATGGCAATGACCAAAACCACGCCCCAGTGTAAAACCCAGTATGCCAGAACATGATGGGGTGGGGGAGGGGGGGGGGGGAGATCCAGGATGTAGGAGATGGAGCAGTGTCCTCAGCCGGTGAGTGTGCAGAGGCTCCGCTGGGCTACGGGAAGCGATATGAGTAGTCCAGTAGGTTGTTGGAAAATAATTTAATGCTTCTTTGGTGGGGAAGTCTTGCAGATATTTTTTTCTGCTGGGTCTCAAGGGTCAAACCACGTGCTCAGCTTTCCTGTTAGAGTGTGGGTGAAAGGGGGGGAGAGAATGTGTCGAATGCCTGACTGCAGAAAGAAATTACGAAATTCCCGAGATAGGAACTGTGGCCCATTTTCTGAAACGCGGGTAACTGGAAGACCTTCCACAGGAAAAATTTTGGAGAGAGCTTGAATAATGACCTCATTAGTGGCTGAGGGCACCAGACCTAACATGGTAATTGTGAAAATGCATCATTGAGAACCTACCAGAACACATTCAGAAATGTACCCACAAAATCAACATGGATGCATTCCCAGGGCTGGGTTGCTGGAGGCTATGGAGAGATCAGTGACCTGGGAACTGCCTGTTGACTAGCACATTGTGGACGTGCAGCAACCATTTGTTTCAGCTTTTGGTCAACACCAGGCCAGTAAACATATCTGCAAGCCAATGTTTCGGTGTAGGAAGCACTCCAATGCCCCTCCTGTAAGAGCTGTAAAACGTCTCGCCGAAAACTGCCGAGAGTGGCCACTCGGGGAGCTGTGTCGTCTGTGGAGATAAGGAGGACCCCCTCTGAGACTGTGAGACAATGGCACAAAACGAAGTAGTTGCAAAGTGGATCAGACGAGTGGCCTGGAGGACAAGAAGGCCAACCCTGTCGGATGAGGCAGAGTACCTGACTGTGGATTGCTCTAGTGATCAGAAAACCGTCTACTGCTTGGCAGGAGGAGACTTATGAATTGAAACACTTGAGGTCCTCCTAATCAAATTCAGGGTCCGGGCCTACGGGCAGTGGGGATAAGGCATGCACATTGATGTGTCATCCTGAGGTGGGAAAATGAATGTCATAGTTGTATTTGGAGATGAACAAAACCCACTGCTGCAACATATGGCCTGCCTCTTCAGGAACCCAGGTGGACAGACTAAATAATGAAATTAAGGGCTTGTGGTTCACAATTAGTTGAAATTTTGTGACCACATACACAATGGCCAGAGCCTCTTTCTCAACCTGAGAGTATTCAACCAGTGCTGGGCTGAGAGTTTTGGCTGTCTGCATTCCAATTGACAAGGACTGTGCTCATGCTGTGATGTGCCCGTGGCCAAAATCAATGGTTTGTTGAGATCAGAGATAGATAGACACAGTGCTACTGGAAGCATTCCTTCGGCACAGTGGAGACCCGGTCGCATGCTAGGGACCAGACAGGGGGAGCATCTTTGTGGAGAAAGAGATGCAGTATCTGCATGATGGTGGATGCCCCAGTAATGAACCAGTGATAATTGGCAATTGTACTTTAAAAAGCCTGCAGTTCACGCAATCACGAGGTATGTGGTAGGTCCGTATTCCTTGAGCTGAGGAGGCCCAGATAATCAAGAGATAGTTGAAAAACATGGACTTATGCAGATTGAATTGGAGATCCACAGTCCAGAGGTTTTGAAATAGGGTCCAGAAGTTGTGCAGGTGGTCTCTCATAGTATATCCTATAATGATGACGTCATCCTGGCAGTTAAAGCCGTGTGAAGTCCGCCCCCGGTAGCTGAGTGGTCAGCGTGACAGACTGTCAATCTTAAGGGCCCGGGTTCGATTCCCGGCTGGGTTGGAGATTTTCTCCACTCAGGGACTTGGCGTTGTGTTGTCCTAATCATCATCATTTCATCCCCATTGACACGCAGGTCGCCAAAGTGGCGTCAACTCTAAAGAGCTGCACCCGGCGAACGGTATACCCGAAGGGAGGCCCTGGCCTCACGACATTATTATTATTAAAGCAGTGTGAAATATTAGACATGACCTGTTCAACAGTGTTGAAAAATTGCAGGAGCACTTGCCACCCCACACATCAACTGTTGGTATTGATGAAGGTCGAATGGCATGTTAATGACAATGATTGCTTGTACTCATCATCCAGGGGTAACTAGTGATATGCTTTGGAAAGAGCAAATTTTGAGAAGAATTGACCTCCTGCTATACATGTGAATAGTTTGTCAGGATATGGCAATTTCTAAGTGTTGACCACATACTGTGAATTTATGGTAGCCTTAAAATCACCCCCAAAGGTGCGTTTTCCCAGTGGATTTCTTAAAAATGGAAAGTGGTGTGACCCATTTACTAGAGTAAATGTGAACCACAACGCTGAGAGAGGTGAGCTGGTCCATCTTCACTTTTACTTTGGAGTGGAGGGCTAGGGAAATCTGCCAAAAATGAAAAAAATTGGGAAGCGCCAACTTCTTTGAAGTTATGTGGGCTTGAAAGTCTGTGGCACACCCTAGGACTTCCTCAAAGGTATCCTGAAATTCTGAGCACAGAGATTCCAAAGACTGACAGGGCACCTTGGCAGATTCCAACTGTATGGAGTCTGTGACCAAAAAGCTAAAGACATGAAAGGTTTACTGAACTAGTGTCATAGATGACAATAAACGTAATATGTTGAGTCACTGATTGATAGGTGACATCCCTCATGTATTGGCTACACAAGGGGATGTGCTGTTTACTGTAACCATGAGATGCCTGTTACTGTTGACAATTGCAAAGAGCCGAAGTGCAGCTGTAACAGGAGAACCAAAATGTCAAGAAAAAGCTTGTTGGAATCTTGATTAGGAACTGGACTTGATGACAATACTTCCTGAATATCCGTATCCATGGCCTCTGATGCTGTTTTCTGTGCAGCTGAGTGGCAGACTACTGTAATGTGACCTTTTTTCTGACACTTACAACAGATGGCCTAACAATGTGGACACTCTGATCTGCCATCTTTGGAGTAACATGACACACAGGACAGCAACAGGAAGTGGTGGCTGCAACACTACAGTACCTCGCAGGAGCTGCCGGACTGGATGGATTGTACCACCACAATGTCATTCTTTCCAGATGCAGTTGGACACAGCTGGGCCAACTTTCAGTGTCACAACATTGCACCAGGCTTCCAGATGCTGACCAGCAGCTTGTGAGACTTCATATGACTGAGCAGTTGACAAAACCTCTTCGAAGGAAGGGTTCTCTAGCTGCAGGACCCATTGTTGGGATTCCTTATCTGGGATGGAGCAGATGATTGTATTGTGAACTACGGCATCTGCATATGACTCTTTGGATTTAGTTGTGACAAAATAACACTTGTGATTAATGCCACGGAGGATCATGACTCAGGCACAATAAGACTGATGGGGCTGCTTCTTGCACTGGTAAAATTCAACCCTAGTGGCCATGACATCTGTGAGGCACTGATAATAGAAAGACAACAATGAACATAAGGTGTCAAACAACAATGAGGAAGGTTCCTACAATGGGTCCAATAGTTGCAACACCTGACAAAAGGTAGGGGTAAATCCATGTCAAAAATAGTCCATTACATATCTCTGCACCTGTAATGTGGAAGGCATGAAAATGCTGCCATCGGTGGTATTTGTACACCTCCCAATCTTCTGCTGCCCTATTTAACAGCATGAACTGAGGAGGAAATGGAAATGGAGATGAATTTTTGGATAGAAATGCTGGCAAAGCCTGTTGCCTGGCTGTTGTGAGGTCGTTCTGTTGCTGCACCAATGTTTGAGTCAGAGAATCCATGCTATAACAAAATACAAAAAGCAACTGTACAATGAAAAACATGTGAAGATATGACCCTACCCTTTGCCAATGTGTCCCATAAGAGAATACCACACAATGACTGACACACTAAACTTTATTAAGTCTAAAAAACAACTTATTATAAGGAGTGTCTCACAGTAACAGTCTGATGACACATATGCAAGGTAAACATGTAACTGAGTTAGAGCTGGCTGGGCCCATCTCTAAAAGCTGTTATCCAGATGGTGGAGTGTGCAGACAAGAGGCTGCATGTGCATCTATGAGTGGCAACCTCCGATTGTTGTCAAACTTGTAGCTGCATCTGCTGACTTCTGTGGCACACCTTACAACTGCGTGACAGGATATCACGTGTGGCTCTATCTGGTTCACTACAAGTTCTCCTTTAAGGATAAAAAAACATACAGGTTGGGAGAGATTAGACAGAAGGGACAGGTCACACACCCCAGACTGAAAGGGATCCATTTCTTGTTGTCCATGCAACATGTGAATCCCCGTCATCCTTGATGCTGAATGAACTGTCCCTCCTTTCTAGCCTTCACCAACCTTTCTTTCCTGAGGGAGAAACTAACCATTCAAAAAACTAGTCATAATTTGCCACCACTTTCCCCCCCCCCCCCCCCCCCCCGCCTCCCACACACACACACACACACACACACACACACACACACACACACACACACACACACACACACACTTTTAAAAGTGTCTATCAACTGTACTTAAAACTTCATCTCCTGGAAGTAAGATTTTTTTTAAGATTCAGCTTATGTATTAAGTGGTACATTACATTGATATGCATCGTTAAATGTGCTTTTTTCTTTCAGATTACCTGTGACCTCTTTACCATGGAGTCTTATAGAGTATCTGCAAAGCGTGCAATTTTGTGCAATATGTTCTGGTGGATATTTTGAGAGCTCTATTGCATGCCGTTATATACCCAGTTTCAGAGTCTACATTGAGGTTTTGCCAGGAAATGGACACTTACATGGTCCAGGCTTCATTATAAACTTGTGTTCAAGAAGCTGCATGCAGCCAGAGAAAGTTTTGTGAGGTTCTCAATCATTTCACCGCAGAACAGTATTATGATTGGATTAAAGAAATGTTTTGAGCTGTACGCACTCTAAGTATGCTGACAGAGTTAAAGTTTTGTGAGGTGGTCAATGGCTGTGGCTACTCTCTTTCTAGCATATCACTGACATAAGCAGGTCTATGCACTGTTATGAGCCCTTGCCATATTTTATTTTTGTAATTTTAGAGGTAGTTTTCTAGTGCCCATAAATTAAGAAAGAAAATTGTGTTCTTCACTATATAAGTTATAATTAGGAAACTAACAATTATATTACAGTGTAAAAGTATTATTCAATTACAGAAATAAAGATTATTATTCTAATAAATGAGCTTCCCAGTCTCATTCATCGTCATTAAGAAAAATGTTAGCTGTTTAAAAACAAGCCCCCCAAGTAAATCATTCCTTTCCTGTGTTCCTATTTCCCACCTATTCTCCTTTCTACTATTCATGTCGTCCTGTCTTTCCAGTTTTCTGTCATAATTTTTCCATTTATCTGTAATTTACATTTAATGAAATTTCCTTAATGCCTAATAGATGTCTATGCACCATTACCCTAATGAGGTATTTAACAGATTCTGCTTTGATAGTGAACCAGCCACTCTTGTTGGTATGTTTTTAAAAGTATTGATTTTTATTTTTTTGATGCTGCAAGCACATCATAGTAGTGATGCTGGAGGTAATACCTATGACCAACAGGACTCATAATAGTCTCAAAAGAGGATGTAATAGAGTATGTGAGCTTGGTATTCACAGTGTATATGCAAACAAGAACCCAATAAATCCTCAACACACAGGGAAAAAATTGTTTAATAATGTAATAATTGTTGATAGCATTTTGTAACACAGCAGTCATACTTAATATTTTATTAAAAAGTAGTCCAAATCACAATAAAATTTAATTTTTAAATCTGGTTACTGGTTTCCATCTATGTGACCATCCTCAGTCCAAGTCTCCAGATGATCTAAGGAGGCAGAGCAAGGAACTGCTGTTAGTACTGACAATTCTGGACCAGCTCCAGGTGCCATGGGCAGACAGTGCACAGAGTCAGTATGTAGTACTGGCATACCTGCCAAGAAGTGCCCAGTTCTGGAGCAGTTCACGGCATGTAAAAGTCTGCACTATGCAGCGGGTCTATAAACTGGTTTCTCATGTCATCTGGAGTCATGATCTGAAGATGGTATTATAGACTGATAACCAGAATTAAAAATAAAAATTTATTTTGACCTGTACTGCTTTTTATTTTAAAAAAATCAAGTGAACCAATTTACGTTTAGTTAGTTACACATGTTCCACAGATCACAATAATGTGTCAACTGAAAAAACATAGACTTAACTTCATTTCTGTGGCCTCTTTTGGGGTATATGGCATCCAGGAGAACTCATCATCCACATCTGTCTTTGCTCATTTCCCTCAATTCCAACCTGAACTTGCCAACCATCCTTGCTTTCCCTTCCACCATCCTCTTCCATGTAGCTCTGGGCCTCTTTCTCTTCCTTAGTCCCTGAGGGTTCCATTCAAATGCATCCTTCTTAATTGCTCTGTCTGGCTTTCTCAGTGTGTGCCCCATCCATGTTTGCCCTTTTCTTTTTAATTACAAAAACCACAGTACATATATTTTAAAAAATAAAGTTGAAAAATATTTATGTACCTACATGCTCTCCATTGACAGGCCTTTTCTCTATACTCAACTATTTATTTCTACCCCAGAATTGCTCTACAGTATAGAAATAGTTGTCAAGGAGAAATATCTTTACTCTACATTTGGAAACACTGCTATTGTCTGTCACACATTTATTTTCATGTGTAGATTTTCAAAGAGTTTTAAAAGTTAGATTCATTAAAGGGTGTCTCAGATCATTTTTCCTTCTAATTTTATGGCAGCTAATATCACTGCTACCCTCAAATGCAGAAGAATTGTTTATAACAAATTTCAAAAGTGTATAAATGTAATGTGGGGCTTTGGTTAATATTCCCAGTTTCATAAAGAGACGTCTGCAGGAAGATGGCCAAGTGTGAATTCTAGACATAATTCTAATTACTTATTTTGTACAATGAGTACTTTTTACATAAGTGAGGAGTTACTTTAATTTATCCTGCAAGACATCAGTGAATTAAAATATTCAAAATATATTAACTTAACCAAGTCTTATATCTCCAAAGTTAGCTATTATTCTAATGTCAAAAGTAGCCACATTTAACATTTTAACAGGTCAGTTACATGGATTTTACAGTCTAAGTTTTCATCATCATACATTCCTAAGGACTTAGAAGTTTCTAGCATGTTTATTACTTCTTGTTGATGTAGTATGTTAATAGGAGATGCAATATTTTTTATAGTAGAAAACTGGATGAGCTACTTTTTTTTCAAACTTTAAAGCTAGCCCTTTTATGCAAAATCAGTCAGTAACTTTCACAAAAAAGTATTTGCTTCATCTCTAGTAATGCTCATTTGCTCTCTCTCTCTGCCATGCATTTCACAGTGGTTCTCAGACTACAGATGTGGGCATAGTTTCACGTCAGTGCTTGTATCATCTGCAACCAGGACTGATTTGCACCCCTTTGTAGGTATAGTCTGAATTGGAAAGAGGTGCAGGCTTTTAATTAATATATAGTACTGAGGTTTAGAAAAATAAACTGTATCTGTTTATTAGCACTTTGGGCAGGGGGGATTATATAATTATATGGCAAGGATTGCCTGGGGGTGACAGAAGATAACTGTAATAGCCCCAAAGCCATCTTAAAAGAGAATGGCAAATACAAAGGTGAAGGAAATAAGACAATAAGCATCTGCTCCAGGTGGTGGAACAGAAGAGAGCGATGTTTTTCAGCCACAGCTCCAAGAGTCCTCAGTCTTACAAGTCTGGGGAACCAGCAACATGTTTGGTAAGGTGGCTTTACTGAAGGTGATTCAACATATTCTTGCAGGAAGTGGTCAATTATAGTTGGTACAGCTGGAGGGTGATGGACAAAAAAAGCAGCCTCTTTGTAAAATTTAAATAATGAAAATTACTTATGGTCTGGGGCCACCTTGTACATCTCCACTCCTCTCCCTGAAAGAGTTCACCACGCATCAATTTCACAGTCTCAATGGGGTCATAATTCTAGGCAATAACAATATTTCATTTTTATTAACAGTACAATACTTATATTGCATTTAAAAATTAAAGTCTTGGAGTGTGAATATAATTGTTATGACAAAGTGCAATGACTACAGTTGTTGACACAGTACTGTGACAGTGGTGGCACTACAAATATAGTCAAAGCTGGTTTCAGAGGCAGCTTTGAGGAGTACAAGCAACTGAAACACTCGAATGACAAGGATTAGTATATAACTCAAAAATAATCAACACATGTTTACAGGTCAGTTTTTCTTTTAATATTCTCTAATAATAATGGAAATGAATGATTGACTTCTATCATTATTAGAGGAGATAACAGATGCAATGTAATTTGTGATAGAGCAGGGGCCACATGGCATTGAGAGGCCTCCTCATCAGACTGCAGACAGTTACCATTTTTTAAAAAAAAAAAGAGTGATGATGGGCATACTGTGTGCAACATCCTTACGTGGGGCCTGGGTAACCATTAGGGTGGCACAAATTGGCTGCTGACCTGATGACAGGACAGGTCAAAGTCGCAGAACAGAATCATGGGGATGCAAGCATTGCAAGTAAAATTCATTTTGAGTTTGTTAGCCACATGAGTTACATCCTCTGACTAACAGTCTAACTACTTAACTGACCAAAGAAAAATTGCACAACTGAAAAGTATATTAATGTGTGTAAGGCATCATGTCAACTGCCTGATTAAATCTTTCTGAGCATCAACCAGAGTGATGTTTGAAATTAAATAGATTTAACCCAGAAGTATAAATTTACAAATACAAAACATGATAATCAAAATATCCACGGGTGTGCTGCCGGTCTATAGTGTCCAACGGGCACAATATTTCGGGGAACATACATGCCGCCATCATCAGGTGAACTGACGGACTGAGCTCCTGTGAACGTGCCCGCACGGAGATCCGTACGCTATGGCTGCTCAGAGGGAACTGGTTTCGGTCGCGGCAGCAGCCGATTTAAATACCCTCCGCCCGCGGCGCGCTCCCTCTGCCGTCCGCGCCTCGCGCCACGCTCGCGCGGTGAAACAGATTGCGACGGCGTCTGAGATGTCGTTGGTGTGATGGCTCTGTCCGCTGTGGTCGTCACACTATAGACACTATAGACCGGCAGCACACCCGTGGATATTTTGATTATCAAATACGCTGGAAGAAACTCAAGATGATGGCGACATGTATGTTTGCCGAAATATTGTGCCCGTTGGACACTATAGACTGGCCGCACACCCGTGGATATTTTGATTATCAAATATGCCGGGAGAAACTCAAGAATCACACAAAACATGATGCTTCTCATTGCATTGATGCTTCTTATAAACAAATAATAAATAATTTACAACAAACACCAGAAGGATTATTCTTTCAACCTAATTTTACATGATCACAAAAGCTAAATCATTAAGTTCAGTTAAACTGAACAGAAAGGTCATAAAAATAACCAGTGACAATAAAAAAATATCAAATGAACAAATTAGCACATAATAAAAGACTACTGTCTGAATTCACAGAACTAAGCAGTTTGTAAAAGAAATACAAAGTAGTAGTTCTAATTCAGGAAACAACTCTAAGCCAGATTATAAAATTACACTTCATGACATTAGAAAAATAAAAGTCATAAATATCTTTTGCAATGGAACTTAGCCAAGGGATGTGGTCAGCTGGAGAGGCTGTATTTGTTTCACTACATAAATTGCATATGAAACATCATTATATAATCACACTCACGTAGCCAGCAGGGTTAGAATCACTGCGGGAACAGTTATTTCTTGTAAAATATGGTAGAATGCCATCATATGGGCAGCAGCTCAATCTAGTGAAATTTGTTAGTGCTACTGTGCTATCAACTAATCCAAGGACTTGAACAATTCATTGTTTTTGGTATCTGGCAGAGCTGATAAGGCAGGATGTGTCCCGAGAGAGAAATTAAATTCTGGCATGAATAGCAGGAATGATTTGATGAGGCATTTAAAGTTTCTTTCAGCTGAGTGGACAACCAGAATTCAGCTTGCAGGATACAGCAATGAATGCTTTGAATAGAAGTCTGTTACTCAGAGTGTATGTGGAGCGAAATTCTGATGGGAACACAGGTGAAACCAGAAAGGGGTGTGGGATTATGTATAACTATCTGATTCTAATGCCACAGAAAAAAGATTGCATCAGTTTGACTATCAGCTGAGGACCAGTTTAATTTGCCATGTATGAGACAAACTGTATTCTGTATGTTCTAAGGAGAAACAGAGTCCACAAAAGATTCTGAATTGCACCAGCAGTGTCTACTCAGATGCCGGGCACATGAAGCTGGGTTGAGTTGCACTTATTCAGTGGCAGTTGAACAGTAGGTTATTTGGTTCAGCAGAGAGTGAGATCCTATTTCTGCGGATTCCTTCAAAACAATGTGGTGGCATTCTCCATGATGATGGCATGTGATCTGTGCTTTTGTAAAATAAGTTTTCATGTTCTGTAAACTTTGAACATAACATCATTATACCATGCAACAGTGAAAACTATGTAGCAACAATGTCTCAACATAGCAAAATAATGCAAACTATATGACAAAACCATTCACTAGTAGAGGCATATAATGAAATATAGAGGAATAAGTAAGAGAGTGAAATCAGGCTGAATAGGGCATACCAGTTAACAGAGAGAATGGAACATACAAAAGTAAAAGTAGTGGTGCATCAGTAGCACAGGTACCTGCTAGTCATGTGGAGCTCAGATGCGACCACATTAGAATGCGAGAGTGGCACGCAGTGGGCAAAAGGTGCCAGCTTTGTGTCTGGCATTGATTTACAAAGTCCAGACGTTCGTAACAGACTGGCTGTTGTCCATAGCAACAATCCAATGGAGGAGAAGTTTTGTAGAGGCAGAAGTGCTGTCAAACTAAAATGTTTTATGTGTAAAATACCTATAAGGCATAAAGGCAACTTTACAAGAATGGCAGAAATGCAACTATTAAGAAAAATATTCTAGTTATGAGGGCCTGACTGAGGCAAAATCACAACAGAATCTTGAAAATGTCAAAACAATAGACTGGCATAGATAATAATAACTCTACCTCCAACCTATGACTTGCAATAAAATTTGTTCTCAATCCCTAGACCATGAGTTAACAAACTTTTCCTATTTTGAGAGTCTTGGTACTTGGACAGAACACCTCATTTATTTTTAAGGTTAATAAAATTCTGAAACAATGGGAAAGACTCATTTTACTCAGTCATTAGTCCAATTCTAAATTACAACTAATAACACAAAATTCAGAATAACATTTTTAAAAAATAAAAAAAAATATTGAAAAAATGCCATTATTATTAAGCACTTATTCACTTCTTGTGGAACACCAGTGCTCCCTGACCGAGCGAGGTGGCGCAGTGGTTAGCACACTGGACTCGCATTCGGGAGGACGATGGTTCAATCCCATCTCCAGCCATCCTGATTTAGGTTTTCCGTGATTTCCCTAAATCGTTTCAGGCAAATGCCGGGATGGTTCCTTTGAAAGGGCACGGCCGATTTCCTTCCCAATCCTTCCCTAACCCAACCTTGCGCTCCATCTCTAATGACCTCGTTGTCGACGGGACGTTAAACACTAACCACCACCACCACCACCACCAGTGCTCCATGAAATACGATTTGGGAAACCCTGCCCCAGACATTAAATTGTATGGAGGCATGGTATGTAAACTATAGTGCTCAGAACTCATTGGCTGCTGTGTAATAGTTGTAGTGCACACTGCTTTTGCACCAAATGATTCTTTCTGAGTTTCAATGGATCTGCTACAGGAGACTGTATGTCTCAATCTTTACATCTGGTTAAATAATCAAAATGGACTACAGTCTTCCCATCTGGGAGCTGTAATTTGGCATTGGTAGGTGACATGAAATGCAATATTTGAAATTATCCCTCCCAGGGCCACATAAATTTCTTAGTTATGTCTGGTTTTATGGCAGCTTGTCGTGACATTATATAATCTCCGACTTGGTATAGTGGTAACCTAGCATTCTTTCAACTATGGAGCTGTAGCCTCTACATCTACATCTACGTCCATACTCCGCAAGCCACCTGACGGTGTGTGGTGGAGGGTACCCTGAGTACCTCTATTGGTTCTCCCTTCTATTCCAGTCTCGTATTGTTCGAGGAAAGGAGGATAGTCGGTATGCATCTGTGTGGGCTCTAAACTCTCTGATTTTATCCTCATGGTCTCTTCGTGAGATACACATAGGAGGGAGCAATATACTGCTTGACTCCTCGGTGAAGGTATGTTCTTGAAACTTCAACAAAAGCCCGTACCAAGCTACTGAGCATCTCTCCTGCAGAGTCTTCCACTGGAGTTTATCTATCATCTCCATAACGCTTTTGCAATTACTAAATGATCCTGTAACGAAGTGCACCGCTCTCCGTTGAATCCTCTCTATCTCTTCTATCAACCCTATCTGGTACGAATCCCACACTGCTGAGCAGTATTCAAGCAGTGGGCGAACAAGTGTACTGTAACCTACTTCCTTAGGATTTGTCCAATGAATCTCAGTCTGGCATCTGCTTTACTGATAGTTAATTTTATATTATCATTCCATTTTAAATCACTCCTAACGCATACCCCCAGATAATTTATGGAATTAACTGCTTCTAGTTGCTGACCTGCTATATTGTAGCTAAATGATAAGGGATCTTTCTTTCTATGTATTCGCAGCACATTACACTTGTCTACATTGAGATTCAATTGCCATTCCCTGCACCATGCATCAATTCGCTGCAGATCCTCCTGCATTTCAGTACAATTTTCCATTGTTACAACCTCTCGATATACCACAGCATCATCAGCAAAAAGCCTCAGTGAACTTCCAATGTCATCCACAAGGTCATTTATGTATATTGTGAATAGCAACGGTCCTACGACACTCCCCTGCGGCACACCTGAAATCAATCTTACTTCGGAAGACTTCTCTCCATTGAGAATGACATGCTGCGTTCTGTTATCTAGGAACTCTTCAATCCAATCACACAATTGGTCTGATAATCCATATGCTCTAACTTTGTTCATTAAACAACTGTGGGGAACTGTATCGAATGCCTTGCGGAAGTCAAGAAACACGGCATCTACCTGGGAACCCGTGTCTATGGCCCTCTGAGTCTTGTAGACGAATAGCGCGAGCTGGATTTCACGCGATCGTCTTTCTCGCAACCCATGCTGATTCCTACAGAGTAGATTTCTAGTCTCCATAAAAGTCATTATACTCTAACGTACCATGTGTTCCAGAATTCTACAACTGATCGATGTTAGAGATATTGGTCTATAGTTCTGCACATCTGTTCGATGTCCCTTCCTGAAAACGGGTATGACCTGTGCCCTTTTCCAATCCTTTGGAATGCTACGCTCTTCTAGAGAGCTACGGTACACCGCTGCAAGAAGGGGGACAAGTTCCTTCGCATACTCTGTGTAAAATCGAACTGGTATCCCATTAGGTACAGCGGCCTTTCCTCTTTTGAGCGATTTTAATTGTATTTAGTATTTCAGCCTTTAGTCTGTCATCCTCTGTTTCAGTACCATTTTGGTCACAGAGTGTCTGAACATTTTGTTTTGATCCACCTATCGCTTTGACATAAGACCAAAATTTCTTAGGATTTTCTGCCAAGTCAGTACATAGAACTTTACTTTCGAATTCATTGAATGCCTCTCGCATAGCCCTCCTCACACTACATTTCGCTTCACGTAATTTTTGTTTGTCTGCAAGGCTTTGGCTATGTTTATGTTTGCTGTGAAGTTCCCTTTGCTTCTGCAGCAGTTTTCTAAGTTGGTTGTTGTACCACGGTGGCTCTTTTCCGTCTCTTACAATCTTGCTTGGCACATACTCATCTAACATGTATTGTACGATGATTTGAACTTTGTCCACTGATCCTCAACACTATCTGTACTTGAGACAAAACTTTTGTGTTGAGCCATCAGGTACTCTGAAATCTGCTTGTTGTCACTTTTGCTAAACAGAAAAATCTTCCTACCTTTTTTAATATTTCTATTTATAGCTGAAGTCATTGCTGCAGTAAC